>NC_073259.2:44797196-45100227 GCF_029289425.2 Pan paniscus | reverse complement strand
CTTAACTGGATGGCTAGAGAGCTTTAGTTAGGGAGCCAATGAAAATGAGAGAGAAATAACTGTCAGAAAGCTGGGAGGACTTTATAGTGACTCAGTGAAGGAAATGAGAAAAAGTGAAAAACAGCTTAAGGTCCAACAAGGTGGGGCCCCATTCATCAAGGTGGTCTTATTTCTTTTTTTAAAAATTATTTATTTATTTATTTATTTATTTTGAGCTCTTGCTCTGTTACCCAGGCCGTAGTGCAGTGGTGTCATCATAGCTCACTGCAACCTTGAACTCCTGGGCTCATGCGATCCTCCCATCTCAGCCCCCCAAATAGCTTGGACTACAGGCATGCACCACCACACCTGGCTAATTTTTTAAATTATTTTTTGCAAAGACAGGGTCTCATTATGTTGTCCAGCCTGATTTTTTCCTTTTTCTTTTTCTTTTTTTTTGAGATGGAGTCTCACTCCGTTACCCAGGCTGGAGTACAGTGGCGCAATCTCAGCTCACTGCAACCTCTGCCTCCCAGGTGCAAGTGATTCTCCTGCCTCAGCCTCCCATGTAGCTGGGATTACAGGCTCCCGCCACCACGCCTGGCTAATTTTGTATTTTTAGTAGAGACAGGGTTTCACCATGTTGGCCAGGCTGGTCTTGAACCCCTGACCTCAAGTGATCCTCCCACTTTGGCATCCCAAAGTGCTGGGATTACAGGCATGCACCTGGCCTAAGTCTTATTTCTTGTTACTCCTGTTTCATTTTGCCACTTACTGGCTGTGGTAACTTAGCCACGTGATTTAAGCCTCTCTTTGTCTCAATTTCCTCTCCTGCAACACCATCTCAGATGGTGATTGTGAGGATTAAATGAAAATGCAGGTAAAGGTCGGGTGTGGTGGCTCACGCCTGTAATCCCAGTACTTTGGGAGGCTGAGGCGGGTGGATCACCTGAGGTCAACCCCGTCTCTACTAAAAATACAAAAAATTAGCCGGACATGGTGGTGGGCGCCTGTAATCCCAGCTACTCGGGAGGCTGAGGCAGGAAAATAACTTGAACCCGGAAGGCAGAGGTTGCAGTGAGCCGAGATCATGCCACTGCACTCCAGCCTGGGCAACAAGAATGAAACTCCGTCTCAAAAAAAGAAAAAAAGAAAGAAAGAAAGAAAGAAAAGAAAATGCAGGTAAAATATCAGAGCAGGGCCTGGCATATCTTAAATGCTCAGTAACCATTACTACATATTGTTACACTTCCAGTCTTCTGCTCTAAATAAGTTGCACAGCTTCATCTCAGATTCCGAGTCCTTGCTCATGATGTTCCTTCTGCCTGGAATGCCCTTTCCAGTCTCCTCCACCTACACATGCTTCAACATCCTAGTCAGGCCCTCCTTTCTCCACAAGGCCTTCTCTGTACTAATATGGCATTTACCACCGGTTCAGCTCATCCAAATTAAGTAACAATGTTAAATATTTTCTGTGTTTATGTATACTTCTCCAGGGAAGAAGCTGTTTCTTAACCTTTTGTGTTTTTCAGTGGGGAATACAGGGCTACACTGCAGATGTTCAGTAAATCCTGCTTGAAGAAAGGAAAGAAGGAATAAAAGACTGGATTCTGGGCAGATAAACAGGTCACTTATAACTTTTAGGCAGTGGTTCTCAACTCTGATTTCTCAATATGCAGAGAGGTATTGCCAGGGTGATCACAAAATGCTTCATAAATTCTCAAAACAAGATTACTTTTAATTATACTTCTTCAGAAAAGTAGTTTCAGGCACTACCTGGAACCCCATTATGCTTTCACCTCCTTGACTACTGAGCTCAAGGGTCACAAAGATGAGGGACATGAAGAGTCAACTTCTGTATGTAAGGAAGTCTGGACTACTACAGAAATGCTGCTAGTATACCTCCAGCTTCTGAAAGTGCTGTGACAAAACCCCAGAAAGTTTGCACGACTGATGCTTTTAGTGGAGTGGTGAGGAAAGAAGTGATCGGAAGGCAGCAAAGTCAGTCAGAAGTGGCCAAAGAATAGAAAACATTTACTGAGCGCCTACTCCACATCCAGCACAATCCTTCTCAACCATCCTGTCACGGAGGTATCATTATCCCCAGATCTAGTTGACTTCTAAGCCAAATCATCATCGCCTATTTTGTTGATGGTGAAAGGTGCTGCAATTGGGAGGTGTTGCATGGCCAAGTGAATATGCCCACCTGCTGCACCGAGATGGTGCACATTGCCGCTTGAAGGCAAGTCATGGATTTTTTTTTTTGAGAGTTAGGAGGGGCCTCAAAGGAATAAAGATAATAAAGGGAGGAAGTGAGGGTTGAGAGGTAAGCCTCAAGCCTAGAAAGTTACTTACAGGATGTAGTTTAAGGGAAACCAATGAGTTCTCCTTGTCCTGAAATATCTCCCTAGCTAACTTATTACAGTGCTAGGAATCATCACCATTATGATTTTATGGTTAAAGGTTAAAACTTTAAGATATATGTATTACTGCTGGGCACAGGGGCTCACACCTGTAATTCCAGCACTTTGTGGGGCAAAGGCAGGAGCCCAGGAGTTCAAGACCAGCCTGGGCAATGTAGCAAGACTCTGTCTCTACAGAAAATACAAACATTAGCCAGGCATAGCGGCATGCACCTGTAGTCCCAGCTACTTGAGAGGCTGAGGTGGGAGGATTGCTTGAGCCCAGGAGGTTGAAGCTACAGGGAACCAAGGTCACACCACTGCACTCCAGCGTGGGTAACAGAGCGAGATCCTGTCTCTTTAAAAAATACATGTATATATATATATGCATTACCTGATTACCTGGGAAGGGCAGTAAAACCAAGGAGCCCATCAACATAGGACAACTAATTCATTTATCGGATTAGTCATCACCTGTGGTGACATGACAGGAAGGCACCAGATCTGATAAAAAGAGACAAGGGCAGGTTTAGAAAGTAGGAAAGGTCCACAGCTTGGGATGTGTTTCTGAGACCCGGAAAAACAAAGGTGGCAACAGAGCCTCAGTGTGGGTTGAGGGCAGCGGTGGGTGGAAGGACACTAAAGGTAAACTTGACCTGCTTCCAAATATTGCCTTTATCAAGCACTACCTGGAACCCTATTATGCTTTCACCTCCTTGACAAATTGAACTCAAGGGTCATGAGGGTGAGGGACATGAGGCGGCAACTTTGATACATAAGGAAGTCTGGGCTACTACAGGTATACTAGTAGGGCATCTGCAGCTTCCAGGAACCACAGAGCTAAACTAGGTAGGAGTGATGTAAAAGTGCCATGGTTTGGAACGACTTTCCCAAGGAGAAGCAGGTGGACTCCTTGACAGCTCCTGATATGTGTGACTCAGCGCTGGCAGCTTAACAAGGCCCACCCATCATCTCTCCCTCCTGGGAGCGGGCTCCTTTGCGCAGGTCCAGTACACCCTTCCATGTCTGAGACCACTTGCCTTCCGTTTCAGAGAACCATATGCATAGGCCTAGAATTCTCTTGAAGGCCACCAGAGGGCGGTGTATAGCAGGGACCCTGTGCGATGGGAGCGCACAGCGGCTACTGGCAAGGGCGAGCTCCGGGTGGTACCAAAAATCCCCGACTATTTCCTCCTCCCCGCCTCACCTCCACCCAAGACACTTCCCTTCTGGAGCAGCCCAGCTTCCTCCAGAGCTTCCATTCCTAACTCAGGGGCACCTGCCTGCCTGGATTCCAGGTGTCTACTGCGTTGGAACCTAAAGGTTCCAAAAACACCCAGGCTAGGGAAGTAGAGCTGGTGATAATGGGAGAGGGAGGAGGAGGCGCTGAAGACCAAGCCAGTAGAAACAACAATCAGGGCCAGCGATCAGGAGGGGAGCTCGGGTTGCAATGCTGATATGCCCTTGTTTAGGGAATCTACTTCCCCCACATACACCCAGGCTGAATCCATTCTCTCTCTCTGAGCAGCCCTTCAGTAAGGAAATATTCCAGCCTCTTACTGTGCCCCCCTCCTTTTTCAGGCCATGACTATGTGACGATTGCAAATTATTACCCAGGTTTCCCATGGATCATCAGTTGGCCCAGTGGCATATCAGAAAAAACATCCACCCCATCCAGGCCCTGCCACCAGGGTAGGATGGGGACCAGGACTACTGGCTAACAATAGGGGACTAGATGCTTTGAGTATCAGTACTCATAGGGGCCTGAGCCCCTGCTGGAGCCCCTATAAACAGAGAAGAGGTGTGCACAGTCTTTCCCACCTGGGACGACCCTGGACCCTTCAGCCGCAGGAGCGAAATGCTGGTCCTCTCTGGGTGGGAGACGGAAACAGCAGCCTGGAAAAGGGTACGACTCTTGTGGGCTCTGTTGCTTATGGGTTGGGATGCCCCTTCTGAAGGGAGGAAAAGGGTCCCAAAGACCCTGCTGAGGAAGGAGGGGGAGCCGGAAGTAAGCTGTTAACTCAGGTTGGCCACCTTTCTCCCCCTCTCTGGAGGTGAATCACCCTCTGAATGGAAGTGTTTTCCAGTAAGCTCCTGAAAGCCTTCCCTTTATTAGCCCACCTTGTAGGAAAACGTCAGATGTCAGACTGGCTGGCTGTGTCAGACAGTGTTAATGCCATGCCCCAGCCCCTCACCTTGGCAAGCTGGGCAAGGGAATCATTATATTACAATTTATAAATAAGAAATAAAATAAAATTATCAGGTGGGGCTGAAGCACTGGGGGAGAGGCTAAATAGTCCTCTTTAAGGAGTGCGCACCATCAGCCCTACCTACCTAGGACCCGGTATCACCTCCTCCCAGTACGAGGTTGCCCCTAAGCCAGGCATAGCCCCATTTTCTCCCTCCCCCTCCCTCTCCCTCCCTTCCAGTCGGCATCGTCTGCTGTCCACAGCCCCATATCTCAGCCAGCAGGCCCTCGTTTCCTCGGGCGCTTCGAGGTTTCTATGCCTGGGACGCTCAGCCCAGTAGCTCCTCCGCTAAGCGGTAGAGGAGCCGAGAGTACCAATGCATGCCAGTCGGCTGGACGGCCCCGCCGGGGAGCAGCGCCCCTAGCGCGTGCAGCAGTCTCAAAGGGGCAAAAGCGCGGTGCGCCCACTGGTGACTCTCCAGAACCGCGTAGCACGAGGCCAGGACATCGTTCACCAGCAGCGTCCCGTGCGCGGTGAGCGGCGCGAACACGCCCACGGCTTCCTCCCGCGCCACACGGGCCACGCGCGCTGGCCGAAGCGCATCCCCGCCGGGCGCCAGCACCGAGTCCCCAGCGCGTAGCCGGCGCGCGAACACCGGTGCAAAGTCGCCTGGCGCGGGCGCCGGCCCTCGAGCGGCAAACACCAGGTGCCAGGGCGTGAGCAACAGTTTGCGTGGAGGCCACTCGGTCTCCACAGCCACAAATGAAGCCCGGCGCTGCAAGTCCCGGTCCAGGAAGAGCAGCACCGGCGTGGGCACCACCCGGCCTGACGCATCGGCCGCCAAAACCCAGTCTCCGCGGTGCAGTTCCCGCAGCCCCTTCCGCTCGCCGCTCCACAGGCGCACAGTTGCATTTCCCGGAAAGCAGCCGCCCGCCCGGACCGCCAGTGAGTTATCTGCAGGGAACAACCACAGGGAGGATTGAATCAAGACCAGCGGTTCCAGAATGATTCTCAAGGCCAGCGCAGATATCGCCAGTCATGGACAACACAATTTTCCGTTAATCTGACTGGCCCCAACCTGGGCAGAAAAGGAAGGGCGGTTTTTCTTTCTTTTCTTTTCCTTTTTCTTTTCTTTTCTATGTATGTATGTATGTATGTATGTATGTATTTTGAGATAGAATCTCGCTCTGTCGCCCAGTAGATGGAGTGCAGTGGCGCCATCTCGTCTCACTGCAACTTCTACCTCCCGGGTTCAAGTGATTCTCGTGCCTCAGCCTCACGAGTAGCCGGGATTACAGGCATACACCACCACGCCCAACTAATTTTCGTATTTATAATAGAGACGGGATTTCACCGTGTTGGCTAGGCTGATCTCGAACTCCTGACCTCAAGTGATCCGCCCTCCTCGGCCTCCCAAAGTGCTGGGATTAGAGGCGTGAGGCACCGCCTCGGCCTGGACGGGTGGTTTTCAACACTAAAGCCCGCTTGGTCTCCCCTAGGGTGGCAACAGGACTACTGCAGACTCAGTTTCCCGGAGGGAGCCCCCTTTGGGCGGATTTTACCACCCTCCTCCTACTGTACCAGCTTTGACCGACACGTGGACGTGGTTGCGGGACTCGTAGTAGACCCAGTCGAAGCCGGCTTCCACTGCGAGGCGCGCCAGCAACCCATACTTGTTGCGGTCGCGGTCAGACGTAGTGATGTCCAAAGCACGGCCTTCGTAGTGGAGTGAATCCTGAGCGTGGTGGCCGTCCTCGTCCCAGCCCTCAGTCACTCGTAGGCGCACTCCGGGCCACATGTTCATCACGGCAATGGCCAAAGCGTTCACCCGCTCCTTACAACGCTGGCGGGGAATAAAGGAGTCAGTCTCCCCACCACCACCCTTGGGGCAAAAGGGACCTGGATAGGAGGGTTGATTCTTTGTTATTCCGGCCCTACTCTTACCCTTCCCAGCTTTTGAGTGTCCTGGAGAAATGAGAATCTGAGTCGATGGTAGTCACCAATCTGCACTCTGTTCCCAGGATGTCGTTGGAGAACTGTGGGGTCACCTCTGAGGTTGAGAGGGGGTGCCCATACCTAGCTCCTTCCCCATTTTTAATGCCCGTCCCTCACCCCTATTGGTTCAGGGACAGCGGCTCAACCTGGGAGAAGGACAGAGTTAGGAGGGCGAATGGAAGCGTGGTCAGGGAGGGCCTGGTTGCTCCCGGGGAGCCCCTGTTTGAGCCTGGCCCCCGCCCCAGGCACCGGCTCCCCTCCCTCCGCCTGATTCATCTTTTGTTTCATTGCCTTCCCTGGCACCGGGCATCGCTTCCTTCCTTCCTTCCTCCTCCTCCTTTGGGCCCTTAGCATTAACCCCTTCGTGCTCTGGGTGCCCCCCAGAGAGGTGCCCAAGAGGAGCTGTGCGGGATCAAGGCTGCTGGAAAAAGGATTGGGGTGGCGGGGGTTGCGCGAAGTACAATGGCCATTATCCGGGATGACTTAACCGAGCGAGAATCCTGAGCCCAGGCCGGGAACGCGCTGGGAGAAGCGGACTCAGCAGCTCCGGCCACAAAGGCGCTTTTCAGCCGCCCCGGCTCAGGGAGAGGAAAGGGCAGAAAGCCGCGCCCCCAATCCCTGCTCCGTCCGGCTAGGTCCCCTCCCCCCGCGCGGCCAGTCTTCCCAGTTCCAGCTAAGGCTCTGCCAGTCCGGAGAGCCCCTATCTCTCCCATCTCTGCTCTAGATGCAGCCCAGAAGGGCGTGGGAGTAGCACCTGAGAATAACGGTCTCCTTGTGCGGATCTGGGGAGCCCCCTGCAGGGTGAGAGTGGAGAAGAGGAAAAGAAGCTGCGGCTGGAAGCCTGCACCTGGGGGAGTGAGACCACAGTTATCTTGGCCGCTCCAGCCTGGGAGCGGGAGACCTTGGCGCGCACCATAGCAGGGACACCGCGGGAGGAGGGGCAGAGGGACAGCTTCCTTTTTTTCTTTCCCCTCCGACCTCTCACCTCGGACTTGGTTTTCTCCTAACAGAAAGACACTTTTCCCCTCTCCTTCTCTAGTCTCCTCCACCCCGCAGAGTTGGGGTTGGGTGGGGGGAAAACAGGAAAAGTGGTAGCTCCTTCCAACTTTGTCGTTTCGTCCCCTAAGGAGGCCCCGAGGCCCTGACCTGCGGGGGCAGCAGCCCAGTGCAGAGCCAACTCAATGGAGGCCTTTTGCAGCCAGGGTGTGGGAGATAAGTAAGACTGAGGGGGCTCCCAGGCCTGCCGGAGCCCCTCCTGAGCCTGTCCCTTGTTCTGCCCACTCTGCTGCAGGTGGCAACCAGAGGAAAGGGCCACAATGTTCCACGGCCAAGGAGGAAAGAAGGAATGCCCCCTTTCCCATCTCTAGGTAGGAGGAAGGCTTCAGGGCAGAAGCAAAAGGAATTATTTCTTCCCTGGACAGGTTTTCCTAACAAAGTAACCTGGAAAACTATGGCAATTAATCAGAGGAAATCCGTACCCCTCCCTCTCCCCCCACCTCCCCACTCCATACACAATTAGGTGGTGTAATGGAAAGTATATAGGGCTTAGAATCAGGAGTCCTGAATTCTAGTCCCAGCCATGCCACTTTAAATTGTGAGAGTTTAAATTGCTTTTCCTCCTGGGGGAAGTCCAGCTCTCAGATGTAAAATGAGGGTGGCAGTGGGGGTGGGGAGGGTTGGAGGAATGTCATCTCCCAAGTTTTCTTTCAGTTCTAACATTCAAGATCACTGGCCAGGCTGGATGAAGTGGCTCACACCTGTAATCCAGCACTTTGGGAGGCCGAGGTGGGAGGATCCCTTGAGCTCAGGAGTTCAAGACTAGCCTAGGCAACATGGCAAGACCCCGTCTCTACAAAAAATAAAAAATAAATCACTCACCAGAGGTGGTCCTTCTCTTCCACCTCACTCTAGGTGGTTCCAATGCTCAAAAATGGTAGTTGAATTTATCCTAATTATGTAATTCCAAGGAAAGCCCCTGAGATAGGCAGAGCTTGGAAGACTTAGGAGCCCTCTGATTCTCAGGTGGGTCCATCTGTTATTCTCACTGAGGATTACTTTTTAACCCCAAGATTATCGTTTAGACCCTAGGATAGCCCTAGAATAGACCCTAGAATAGATGTGTCCTGGTTCTAGGACACGTTTCCCATGCCAAAAGCAATGTCCGCCCAGCCCCTCCTCAGGTAGATGGTCTGGTGACCTGACCCTTGGCCACCCCTGTCCCAGCCCTTTTCAGTCTCTTCTTTTCGGCCCACAGAGCTTTTCTACAATCAGGTCAGGAGCCAGGCTTCTATCTGCTGCCTAGCCAGCTCCTGGCCCCCAGCTCACCCCAGCCCTTCCTGCCTGGCTGGGTGGCTGACCCCCGGTCCACGCCTCAGCCATTTCCCGTCTCGCCTGCCGCCATCCTCCTTTCCCCGCCCTCGCTGCCTCTCCCAGCTTCACTCTCACTAGTCAGTCCCTCCTCCCCTCCCCATCCCAGACTATTCTAGTCGGGATCCGTCCTAATTACTCTGTCCAGCCAGCAAGGATTTTTTCCCCCCTGGGGCTGGTGACAAGGGAAATCTCTAAGGCTAAACTCTCTGTAGGTGAAGCTGGACTCACCCACCTGGGCTGCCATAGGAAAACGGAGGAGCTGGCAGTGCCCTGGCGCAGGTAGGGAGAGGCCCTCCTTACCTCGGTCATCAGGCGATCGGCTCCACTGTTCTCCTCATCCTTGAAGATGATGTCGGGGTTGTAGTTGGGCACGAGGTCCCGGAAGCGCTCGGAGCCCCTTGCCACCCTCCCCTCCGCTGGCCCACTGGCGCCCAGGGTCCGCTCTGGCACGCCGGGCACAAATTGCTTGTAGAGTAGCGGCACGAGCTGCTTGCGCGCATAGCGGCGCCGGCCAACCGGCCCCCGGCCCGGCCCGCAGCTCTGGGCTGGCAGCGCCAGAAGTGCCAAGCAGCACAGGGGCAGTAGATTGGTCAGGAGAGCCATGGATACAGCGGACCTCGGCCAAAAGGGAGCGTTCTTGTCCTCACTAACTCTCCTGTCAGTTAGGCATCTCCACAGGCACCAGAGAGGGCAGCAGGCAGAGCTGCCCCCAGAGTGCCCTAGAGCTCTTGTGGCTCCGTGCACCTGGCTGCTGCTAGCTCTGCCCACGTGCCCCGGGAGCGGGCGGGGGGTGTCTAGGACCTGCTACTGACAAACCATCATAGCAGGGAAGGGGGGTCGTGGGTGAGTGCCAGCCCAGCCCGTCTCTGCTGCAGGACTCTGGTGCTGCCAGAACGCCCGGACTCCGGACTCCGCCTTAAGTGGCCCCTGGCCCCGCCCTCCGCCCTTCTCCCAAGACCGTCCCACCCCCTCCCACCCGGGCGGGGGATCTAGCCGGTCACTGATGGTCCATTTTGCGACTGAAGTGTGTCCCATCCTGGAAACCAGGCAGACACCTGCCTAGGAAATCCTTGTAGCTTTACAGTCCTTGGCTGCCTGAACATCCTTCTACCTCCAAGCCTAAACTTGGAACCAAACCACCCTCCTCTGATACTTGAATTGGAATTTTTACTCTCTCAAAGCCTACCCTGGCAGGCCATGCCCTCCGCTGTCATCCAGGAAGTATGGGTTCCAATTTCTGCCCAAGACCAGCCAAGCCCTTTGGGCATACAACCAGAGCCTCCCTTCTCTGTAGTCCTCCCCAGATCTCCCCGACTTCCATCTCTCCTCACACTCAGCGTTAAGCAGGACTGGGAGGTGAGGATACCAGGAGCCCATTTCTCTACTAACTTTGCAGTCTCCTTTGGAACTTCCCCAGAACCAGGAACAGAGCTTGGTACTTATTGTCTCGTTTAGGACTTCCAACTTTTTTCCCCTTCTCTTCTTTGCCAGGCATCTAATAGCTGCTGTTTTTCAAATGAATGACTTGTCAGTTGGAAGCTGCTGAAGGGCAGTGGACACTCAAAAGTCTTTGTAAGAGGTGAGGATCACTTCCCTTAACCGTCCATCTAGGCACCTCTCCAGCTTTCTCCCTCTCTGGACTCCCAGGGCTCCATTTTCAGCCACTCAGATCTCATCTCAGAGGCACCACATCCAATTTCTTTTGTTTAGAAGTCATTTCTTCTAAGAAGCCTTCCTTGATGTCCCAACACTGCCCACCTGTGTTCCCTCGAGAACCATTACTTAACTGCAGTGTTAGAACAGTATTAGAATTATCTGGCACCTTACTAGACAAAGCAATCTTAAGCACACACATATTTATCATGTATCTCCAAGGTTAAGTGCCTACTCTACAGAAGGGTGCTTTGCAAGTATTTGTGGAATCTACACTTTGTGTTTCATATTCACCCTCCCCTCACCACACTCTATGGCTAGTACTCATAGCAACTTTGTGTACATTAGAAAAAACCAGGCCAGGCACAGTGGCTCACTCCTGTAATCCCAACACTTTGGGGGCTGAGGCAAGGACTGCTTGAGGCCATGAGTTGAAGACCAACCTGGTCAACATAGTGACACCCCGTTTCAAAAAAAAAAAAATTAATTAGTGGGAGGTAGTGGTACATGCCTGTAGTCTTAGGTACTCAGGAGGCTGAGGAAGGAGGATCACTTGGGTGCAAGAGTTCAAGGCTGTAGAGTGAGCTAAGATCATGCCACTGCACTCTAACCTGGGTGACAGAGTGAGACCTCCCCCCAAAAAAAGATGGCTGGGTGTTGTGGCTCACCCCTGTAATTCCATCATTTGGGGAGTCCAAGGTAGGTGGCTCACTTGAGCTCAGGGGTTCAAGACCAGCCCAAGCAACATGGCAAAACCCCATCTCTACTAAAAATACAAAAATTAGCCAGGCATGGTAGCATGTGTCTGTTGTCCTAGCTATTCTGGAGCCTGAGCTGGAAGAATGGCTTGAGCCCAGAATGCGGAGGTTGCAGTGAGCTGAGATTGCACCACTGCACTCCAGCCAGGGTGATAGAGCCAGACCTTGTCTCACAAAAAAAAAAAAGAAGAAAAAAGAAAAAAAAAGCACCCCTTCCTCAAGATGACTGACATTTATTAGAAAACTAGCATAGTAACTATCCACACAATGACTATGAGGTGAATGGTGTCCCTGGAAGCTGTGCAATACACAATCTGTATAAGCCTAAGTTTTGCGCTCTTACTCCCAACATAGCACATGGGCTTTTCAAGAAACTGATGGCCTCTAGTAAAAAGCTAGATTCTTCTCTCAGGTAGGAAATGAAAATCCTTGTCAGCCAGCCACTTATTTTACTCTATATCCAATAGTTAAGCCAGGGAGGATAGGGCTGAAGGCGTGAGTGTATCGGGGGAGGTTATCCTACTCCTATGCCCATGTCCTACCCCCAATACTCAAGGTACAGAAACAAGGCCATGAATATAAGGAGGAGTCAGGGGACAAGCCAGCTTTAAGCAAGACTGAGGATGGAGGAGTTTCCCACTGCCCAACTGCATGGCCTAACACCAGATCCAAGTCCCCAAAGGATGGTAATAATATAGATGAAGGGGAAGGAAAAGGATGGTGGGCAGGACCCCTCTGCTTCTCTTACTGGGCAGACGCCGGGCTGGTGGGAGCAAGGCTGTTCAAATATACACAGAGACAGGTGCTTTAAAAAAACAAAGCAAACCCTGGGATCAACTTTATTGCTGATGGCTGAAGCCTCCTCCTCCCTATCCCCTTGGTCTTTCAGGTGGTCCAAAGCCCCTCCAGGATAGCACAGTGCTTAGGCTCTGCTGGGCCAGAGGCAAGGGAGACAATCTATCTCCCGAGCCTGCCCTGGCCCAGTCCTTTCCCTGCCCCTACCCCACCTTATTGCACATCAAATCATGTAAACATGGCTATGGGGATGGCCCAGAACAGCAGTGAGGCAGATTGATGTGTAAACAGATTTGGGATCAGGGGCTAGACCCAGTCACCCAGCCCTACCCCATGCTGAGGCCACAGTTAAGTATGGAAAAGCAGGGGGTCCTGGTCCCAAACTCTGGCTCAGATTATGCAATAGTGCAGATGGCTCTGCTCCCCTCTGCCACCCACCCTCTCAGATTCCAGGTCCTGAGGTCCAAGTAGCCTTGGGCTTCCCTCTAGGCCTAGGCAGCAGATGGCAGTGTCCAGTTTTTTCCTTCCCACCCCCAGCTGGAGGTCACTGGTGCTGGGTCTTCCTAGATGCCTGGGGGAAACCGGAGACGGGCAGCGGCAGTCTGTCCAGCCCTGGAGAAGAGGAGATGGGCAGTCAAAAGCAAGTCAAAGGTCCAGTCCGTTAGGGACCAGGCAGCCAAGCCACAGAATGTGTGGATGAGGTACGTTACCCACAAAGCAGGAAGCACACCCTCTCCCCTGCTGGGGTGATCCGTGATCCAGAGTGTCCTAGATGATTACCACCCCCAACTAGCCTGCACCCTCACTCCCTCTCACCAAAGGCCCGGATCAGCTCTGCCCGCACAGCTGCAGTGAAGGTCTTCACCAGACAGAGTGTGGTGAGGCCTGCAAAGGCTGCGTTGTAGAGGAACACAATGTAGAAATTGCCCAGCCAGTTGAAGCGTCCAAAGTCACCCAGCAGGTCAAAGCGAGTGAGCCCTGAAGCACAAAGGCCAGGATGAGAGGTGGGCTCCCCAGGCCCTTTTCTGCTACCAGCCCAACTTTCTGCTGCCTCCTGGTGGCCACATTTCAACACTGCAACTGATAGGCTGGCCTCTCCCAATTCTACCACCCAAGCTGTCTCAAGAGCAGTTCGGGACTGTTCTAAGTGTCAGCAGCTAGGCTTGCTTCAACTTCGCTTCCAGAGTCTGGTATCTTCTCCTCCAGTGAGGCCTCCTCTGGCTCCTGGCGTCCCCAGGAACTCCCAGGGCCTACTACTTGTTCCTGGGCCTGGAATAAGCAGTTCACCAAGTTTTTTTTAGTAGACAGAACAGTGTGGTTGCTGGGCGCTCATACTGATCAGGCTGCTTTGGTTCATATCCCAACTCCACCCCTAACTAGCTGTGTGATCTGGGGCAATTTCCTTAAATTTTCTGTGCCTCAGTTTCCTAAGAATTAAATGAGACAACACACATAAAGCACTGTCTGTGCCAGGCACTATTCTAATATTTACTGGTCCCCTCATAATATTATCATAAATCAAAAAACTCTGCTCTCCACCTTTAAATATTCTTACCTGCATCCACCCTAAAGGAACTAACTGGAAGACCCACAAACCTACTTTCTTACAAATTCTCCTGGCATAAATACAAATGGTAGAGTGGAAATAATATAACGTTAAGAATGAAATAGAGCTGTTTTTTGTTTTGTTTAATTTGGTTTTGTCTTAAGACAGGGTCTTGCTCTGTTGCCCAGGTTGGAGTGCAGTGGCACAATCTTAGCTCACTGCAGCCTCAAACTCCTGGGCCCAAGCAATCCTCCTGCCTCAGTCTCACACATAGCTAGGACTATAGGTGTGCTAATTTAAAACACTTTTTTTTTTTTTTTGGTAGAGATGGGGTCTCACTATATTGCTCAAGCTGGTCTAGGACTCCTGGCCTCAAGTGATCCTCCCACCTTGGCCTCCCAAAGTGCTAGGATTACAGGCGTGAACCACCAGGCCTGGCTCACAGCTGATTTTTTTTTTTTTTTTTTTTTCTGAGACAGAGTCTCGCTCTGTCACCCAGGCTGGAGTGCAGTGGTACCATCTTGGCTCGCTGCAACCTCCACTTCCCAAGCTCAAGCAATTCTCATGCCTCAGCCACCTCCCAAGCTCAGCAATTCTCATGCCTCAGCTGAGATTACAGGCATGTGCCACCATACCTGGCTAATTTTTATATTTTTCATAAAGATGGGGTTTCACCATGTTGGCTAGGCCGGTCTTGAACTCCTGGCCTCAAGCTGATCTGTCCACCTTGGCCTCCCAAAGTGTGAGATTACAGACGTGAGCCACCAGGCCTGGCCCCAGAACTGACTTAAATATGAAATCACATATAAAATACAGAGGATGATGTGGTATTTAGGGGGAGGTAGGAGGGCGGCTGTTACCTCTGCAGCTCACATACTACCTTGGGGTGAACTAGTTACACTCTTGAACTTTTTTTTTTTTTTTTTTTTTTTGAGATGAAGATTCACTCTTGTTGCCCAGGCTGGAGTGCAATGGCGTGAGCTCAGCTCACCGCAACCTTTGCCTCCTGGGTTCAAGTGATTCTCCTGCCTCAGCTTCCCGAGTAGCTGGGACTACAGGCATGCACCACCACGCCTGGCTAATTTTGTATTTTTAGTAGAGATGGGGTTTCTCCATGTTGGTCAGGCTGGTCTCGAAATCCTGACCTCAGGTGATCCGCCTGCCTTGGCCTCCCAAAGTGCTGGGATTACAGGCATGAGCCACTGCGCCCAGCCACTCTTGAACTTTTTAACCAGTTAATTCTAGATATAGCTCTAAAGGCAGGAGAAGGAGTGAGTTTATTATCTGACACACCAGTGTACAGAGAAAGCACTAGCCTGGGGTTCAGGAGACAAGGGTCCTAGACTGACTTGACCTTGCCTCAAGCCAGCTGTATAATCTGGGTTAATCAGGTAGCTTCTCTGTTTATTGTCTTTCAAATAGGAACATTTACTAGATTATTCACCCAGGAGAAAGATTTAGAAAAGTGTGCTCCCTGACCAAAAAGTAGAAGTAAATGAGAGGCAGTGGGATGTAGCAAATGTAAAAAGTATGTACTTTGACCCTGAAGCTCAGTGTAGGCACTTTACAGAGCCTCCCTTTCCTCATCTGTATAATGCGGATAATACCTACTCATGGGTTTGTTGTGGGAATTAGAGAAATTATGTATATAAAGTGCCTGCTTTGCATCAGTAAGTACTCAAAAAAATCCAATTCCTTTATCTCCTCCTTTCAATACTTACCCAGGGTTCGAGAGAAGACAGGAAGTGCTGAGCTTAGGACCAGGAGACAGACACAGTTCCCAATTATCTGGGTGGAAGCAGGGAAAGGAGAGGTGAGGGTGGAAGAGCTGCAGGCACCTAGTGCCCATCCACACCCCCTGGGAGCTTCCCTTACTCCCTCCCAGCTACCTGCGTCATGGCGGTGTCGTGCCATCTGGGCCGCAGGCTCCGGAAGAGTGGAGAGCTATAGAAGCCCACAACTGAGGACACCATTAGGTAACTGCCACTGCATTAAGGAATAAATGGCTGGCTCCTAAGAATTAATAACTCATCTCAAAGGGAACAGAGCTCTCTCCCAGCCCACTTCTTTTTTTTTTTTTTGAGACAGGGTCTCACTTTGTCACCCAGGCTGGAGTGCAGTGGTGCGATTTCAGCTCACTGCAACCTTGACCTTCTGGGCTCAAGCGATCTTCCCACGTCAGCCTCCCACGTAGCTGGGAATGCAAGCACGCACCACCACGCCTGGCTAATTTTTTGTACTTTTTGTAGAGGCCGGGTTTCACCATGTTGCTCAGGCTGGTCTTGAAATCCTAAACTCAAGCAATCCACCCGCCTCAGCCTCCCAAAGTGCTAGGATTACAGGTGTGAGCCACTGCACCCGGCCTCTTTTTATTTTCTTCTGATCAGATTCTACTGAACCACCAGCCCTCCTTTCAAAATTAAGTCTTTTCCTTCTTTCTGAACCTCAGGTTGATGAAAACTTGCCCCACTTCCCATCAGCGTTGCTCAGAGTCCCAAAGGAGTGCTCGGTCTAGAGTCCCAGGAGACAGGTTTGCTGAACAGAGGCAATGATGGGTTTCCAGAAGGATACAAGATGAGTACAACCTGAATGACGGCACCAAAGGAGCCCAGCTTGGAGAAGGAGACCTGGCCTAAGGAGGCACCCTGAGGAGTGGGGCAGTATCACTGTGAGCATTCCCCACCATCAGCACTACCCGGCACCCAGCCTTCCCGCTGTCCTCAGCTTCTGCCTCCTCTCCCCAGCTGTTCTTAGGCCCTCCCCAAAGGATATGGTGGGAGGGCAGCCTGGTACCTGCATGCCTCGGGGCATGGCAGCCTCATCGATGAGCAGCTCCAGGATGTGGATGGCCACAATGAGCACAGACAGGCCCTGTGTGAGGCAAGGTCAGACTCCCATCCCACCCCAGACCACAGCTGGACCCAAAGCTAAAGGAATGGGCAGAGACTCTGGTCCAACATTTTCAGTTTCCAAGACTAGCTCTGCTTCCAATGAGCTATATGGGACCTCATCAAGGCTGCTATTAGCAACAGAGTGCCTTTGAGGATATTATAAGATACATCTCCTCTAGATGGAAGGATTGCAAAAAGGCTGAATAGGAAAAGGCATCTCTCTTCCTTCAACTGATGAGATCTATAACTGAGTCCATAGGGGAATCGACTGAATTTCAATGTTTATTATTCTCATGCCAGGGCAAACCTGCACAACTCCTCACTGGCCCTGTGTCTTTGGGCAAGTCACTCAACTCTGTCTCTTCATCTACAAAATGGGGATTGATGTGCTCAACATTTGTGCTCACCACAGGCAGGACATAAAAGTAGGCACTCAGTGAGAAGCAACCACTATTACTGATGATAACCAGGTCCCTGCATTGCCTCCCCTCTCCCTGAGAAGGCCTCAAGTACTGAGGGTCCACTCCTCACCTCTAGGGCTGGTATACCTACCGTCAGCACCAGCAAGCACAGCATAGCCAGGGGGTAGCCCAGGTTCCGTTGCCAGGCTGAAGCCTTCCGCCTCTTCTCTGTGCAGGGATGGGAGGCTGTCAGCAAGCACCTGGAACCAGGGGCTACTCTCCTTGGGGAAACCCAGGTATCCCAAGCCCTACGAAGCCACATACCCAGCAGGACCCTCTGTGTCTGCAGAGCCAGGACCTGTCTGTGTAGCAGCTCCATGTCTAAAGGCAGCCAGCAGGAAGTAGGATCTGAGGGCAGAGAAGATGGTGTTGCTCTCAAGTCCTGCAGTTTCTGCCCAGGCCAAGCCTACCACCCCAGCAGGGAAGAACTGCAACTCACTACAGATCCTGCGGGTCAGGGCTGCCTCCTCAAAGGCTGAGCAGTACAGCTGCTCCTCCAGGTCTTCCAGCAGCTAGGGGCAGGGGAAAGGAAGAGACTAACTGTCAGAGGCTCCGTGACCCAAAGGCCCCAGGAGAACCCTGTTCTTCCCAGGGCTCCGTAGTCCCAGGCTTCCCCGAGACCCTCATTCACCACCCTGTGGCCTGCAGCTTTGCTCAGTCCCTCCCAATTGCCCTGTATTCTGCCCTGCATGTCTGGTGACCAGCTCTGCATGATAGGGGTACAGAATACAGGAACCAACAAAGGCTGTAGCTCTCTGCAAGTTGTGTACTACACAACCATAGGGTTGTTTCATTGTTTGGTTCCAGCTCTGCAGGAAGCTCACCCTGCAGGATCAAAGAGCAAGGAATACCACATACCCGGGGCTTGACTAGCAGCTTCCCAGTGACGGAGAACATGCGGGCGAGACCCAGTGGAGTACACACTGTAGGGACAAGAGCCAGTCACTTGCCAGACCCTGCTCTCCACCCCTTCCCTAACATGCCCCCCATTCCCTTTCCTTCTAGCCTGGTTACTCTGGTCCAAGGACCCTGCCCATTCCCTCCCAGACCCTGTACACTCACCCAGGAGCAGCAGAACCCCAAGGAAGGAGATGCATGAGTAGAGGTAGGGGAGATAGTACTCCCAAAAGTCTAAGGATAAAAAAAAGAGGCATGTCAGCTCATCTCTCCTTACTTACTGTCCCCAGGCTGACAGGCCTCAGAGTCTAGACAAGGGCACAGTCCCCACAGGGGTTAGGCAATTAATACAAATGAAGAAAGCTGGCCAGCATTAGCAGAATAGGGAGTGGCAGGGCCTATAGTAAACTGGAGATCCTAACCCCTAACTAAAGGGTACAACTGCTATTTGGCCCCCATCACCAGGGACTAATGTAGCCAGATCTTCTCCTTGTCAAACAAAGTTAGATATCTGGATATTAATGTGAAACCTCCCAATTTAAAATGTTAGCCACTGAATAATATATATTTTTAAAACCATTGCATGGGCCCAATGAAACATTTCTGCAGATTGCATTTGGCCAGATGTCTATCAGTTTGAAACTTCAGTCTAAGGGAGAAGGTGCCAACATTTTCCACTTTAGAAGGTTACAGTCATTCCAGGCAGGGGGACATGGGCCAACTGAAAAGCCATGCAGCCTGGAGGAAGCTGGGCCGCTCACCATAGAGTGACT
The DNA here is from genome assembly GCF_029289425.2 of Pan paniscus. Classification (NCBI taxonomy): domain Eukaryota; kingdom Metazoa; phylum Chordata; class Mammalia; order Primates; family Hominidae; genus Pan; species Pan paniscus. Next base: position 45,081,518 of record NC_073259.2, on the reverse strand, counting down.
CTCTGTTGGCCTTGTTCTTGTCCACAATGGCTGATGCCACCCACACCATACCTAGCACCAGCAGAGTGAGGAGCATCAACATCACCACTGTCTCATAGACCCGGCCCAGGACACCCTACGGGAGGAGGCAACCAGTGAAGAAGGTTAACATCAGGGCAGTGTGGGAACATTGGAGATGGCAGGCAGCCTGCGGGAACCAGAAAGGTTTGGATTCAGGAGGTAAGAGAGAGGGTTTTCCTCTTATTCTGCTAAGTTGCTCTGTCTTCCCACTCCCCAGTCTAAGGTCACCCCACATACCAGGTGTTCTTCATTTGCATCTCCTTTCCCCAGACCTATTCCTTGTCATTGTGTGCTCTGGGAGGCTGACCTCCGAGGTCTGCATCCCACAAGCTCTTTGCCCTCTGGTTTCGCATCCAACAGGAGAATGGAAGGTAGAAAAAAGGTGAGGGTATGTTTCCTGTGAGTCCTCCCACGTCTGCCACCATGGTTTTGGCAGTGATTATGACACTAAGACAACAGCTCCTCTCTGGGCAGCTTCACATCCCTGGCTTCAGCTATTAGTGGGTTCTAGAAACCATTTCCTCCCTTTGTCCCTACAGGCCTAAGGGTGGTAATGACTTCCTACTGTCACTAGAGCCTCAAACTTCCTTTAACTAAACCTCTGCAAATAGCCTCTTTATTAAAATCTCTTCAGTTGAACCATGTGTGTGGAATTCCGTTTCCTGCCTGGATACATATCCCCTACTTACCTTTCTGGAGCCAGCAAAGCCCTCAGACTCAGTGAAGAAATATGCAAAGGGCATGAGGAAGATGAGGGACAGGTTGGAGAAGAGAAAAACAAGGTTCCAGAGGCCTAGAGCAAAAAAGGAAAAGCAGAAGTGGTCAGTAAGGGGAGGGGCAACCCACAGGAGACTGACCATTTGCAGGAGAAGCAGAGTGGGAAGGTGCGACATATGACTGATTGGCGCACGGCTGCCTGAGTCCACCCGACTCTATCTGCTCTCTGCTCCCTATCCCCACCCCAAGCAGCTTCCAGGAGCCACACACCATGGATGAGGGAGCCGTTGAGCCACTGGATGTAGTAGTTCCGAGGCAGGGAGAGCAGCACCTCATTGCTGATGATGGAGAAGGGCAGGAGCAGGACAGCACCCAGGGCAATTGCCAGGGTAAAGGTGCACAGCTCGAGCCTGGGCAGAGAAGGGGACAGTGTCCTTGCTTAGCTCAGCACTCACTACCCTGTGCTGAAGAAGCCCCATTTGTCCTGAGGGCACCTGTGGCCTCCAGAACCAGCTGTAGCAATCACAGAGCTAAGGAAGGAGCTGTCCAGCTGGGGTTCTACCCACTGCCACCCCACCCTAGCTCTTTACCTCCAGGGAAGCCCCAGCTCATGGGATGGGCACAGCCTCGGGCATTCATGGGAACCTGGTCACCTGCCATGTCACATACCCAGGCTGTCCCCAGGAATGTGGTCCTCCCATACATGCCTATCAGTTATGCCAGGTATGATGCCAAAACTAGGGGACCTGGCTTCTCTTCTTTGCTCAGGGATATGGATTTCTGAGCTTACCTCTTTTAGCCCAGATAAGCACAGGGTCATCCCATATGGCTATGCCCTGCACAAAGGCATGAGGGCAAAGGAGGACAAGAGGGAACTGAAACCTAGCTTCATAGCCAAGGTCTATGCCCCGGGCTGCATATACTGAAGATGGGCACTTCTAGCTCGTTGGTCCATCAAGGGTGGAGGGCTGCCTTCTGATCTATTGACTCAAAGGAGTCATATCTCTATCTTTCTCTGTATGTACCAGTGGACACTGGCAGCCTGGAATATGGGCCTTTCTCCCAGAACCAAGCATGCCCCTCCCTCAGGGGTTCCCACCTTCCCCACACCCTGCTCTTTTTCCATCAATGTGCATCCCCACTCCACTCCCTCCCTATTGGTCGCTGGGAGGTGAAGCCAAGCCGGAGCCATTTCCGGTGACTCAGGCCCCAGCAGACGTTCCTGGCCATGAGGCTCCCACAAGCTCCTGGCCTAACCAGGAAGACAGGAACAGCAGCTTTTCTGAGCATCCCCAGGGTGAGGTAAAGCCGGAAGCCAGAAATGGGGTGGAAACAGAAACTCTCTCTTCAGTGTGTGAGACTTCCCCCTTCTCCCTCCAGCTCCAGGCCTCCCTAGATCCCAGTTCCTAAAGACCACTGATGTTAGGTGCTGAGGCAGGGACACTTACGCAATCTTGTTGACGGTGGCATCTTCATCATCCACTGTAAGAGACAAAGGCACGGGGAAGAGGCAGGAGGACATCAGGGGGCAGCTCTGAGGCAGTTAGTATTACAATGTGCTCCCTGCCCCATCCCTGCCCCCTCAAAGAAGGCAGAGCTGAACAGGAGGCTCCAGGAGACCACACATTATGAACTCCATAGCCTGTTCTCCAGCCAAGGTGGCAGCTTAAAAATCAGTGGTCCCAGGTGAAGAGAATACAGGCCAGACATTCCTATACTTCTTTCCTCCTCCCTAGATCTCTCCCATCACAAGTTCCTCTTTATATGTTCAAACTATTAATATAATAAACAACTAGTCTGTGAGGTTGGTTACATCAGTGGCTGGGTCCAGGAAAGGGAAAAGAGAGGAGGGGGAAGGGGAGATTCACACAGAAAGTCCCCAGGGGAATTACTCTAGGGTAGCTGCCTTGTTGAGGGGGGACTCATCCTGAGCCATCCTAAGAGGAGGAAAGGCTGGAGCTAGGAACTGGGGCAAGTGTGCCCCCACCCCCAATTACACAATGTCTAGGGAAGGAAAGCTGCGATCTGAGCATACTCAGGCTCCCCATAAAGAGAAAGGCCACCATCACCAGGTTCCCCAGTCATCAGGGAGGTCTCTGGTCCTGGCTGTGGAAGCACTAGGAGAGGAGATGACACAGAGCCTGTGCCCGTAATGACATTCATCCAGCAGTTGCTCACTTCAGGTTCACAAAGGGCTTTCACATTAACCATCTCCTTTGGTCCACACAATGGAGTAGGTAGACATTGTTATGCCCATTTTGTAGGATGAAACTGAGGATCAGAAATGTTATATGACTTGCCCAGCAGACACGTCCATCTAGCCGCCCTTGCCCCTATCTTGCAGAAAGGGAGGCTGAAGAGGCAAAGGCTCCAGAACAGCCCCACACAGCCACTGCTCCTTTCCCAGTGGGTACCATAGGCCCATTCCCCTGAGGCTGGTCCATGGCAACAGGGACTCTGGCAGGAGGGAGGGAAATCAAAGTACCTGTGGTGAACTCAGCAGGCTTCTTGAAGCGGGTCAGGAAGATGTGGCAGAGGATGTACAGTGTTGCAAACAGAAGTGTTGATATCTGTAGCAGAATATGAGCTGGGATGAGAAGCTCTAACCTTCAGCACACTCCACAGCCCCAAGGGCCTCTCTGTTAATTCCAGGCCATCACTTCCTCAAGATAAGGCTCCATACTTCCAAGGGTTCCATCTGGAATTATGTTCTGTTCTGATCCCCCAGGTACTTCCTTCTAGTCAGGGCCCCAGGGGCCTCAAAGAAGGGCCAGACAGGGGCTGCCCCATGCACCTGGGGAAACAGCAACATGCCCAGCCCTACAAGGACTTCATTGGGAGAAAATACCTTCAGCCCAACTCTGGTTGGTAAATGGGCAAAGAAAACTCCTAGAAATGCACATGCACACGCGTTTCAAACCAGCTACAGAACCAGAGGGAATTTACTCCGAGCACATTATTGGGAATGAAAGCAGGTTTGAGGGGAGGAAGACGTCTGCATTGTCCTGGCACCCCATTGCTACCCCACCCTCCTACCTCCATGCACACTGCTGCCTTGACCCAAAGAAGGTGTCATGTTTCTAGACCAAGTCACAACTTCTATTCCATGCTTATTCAGGGGCCTGAAAGATCAGGTCTGCTCTGGGCCAAACCAGAGTCTCATTTAATCCTCTACCCCTAACAGTGGGCTTTAGCTGGGGCCCAATATCTATAGTGTTTCTAGAGCTGGCTGGACTGCCAAGTGACAGTGATGGCGGAACTCAGCCAGGTTAATCTGCATATTCATTCCTACTCTACTCCAAGTAAGCTGCTGCTGCCCAGAGGAGGAGCCATTGGCTAGCTTGGCTCTATAATCAAGAACAGAGAGTCTCCTCCAGGCACTGTGGCTCATACCTGTAATCCCAGCACTTTGGGAGGCCGAGGCAGATGAATCACTTGAGATCAGGAGTTCAAGACTAGCCTGGCCAACATGGTGAAACCCCATCTCTACTAAAAATACAAAAATTGAGCTGGGCGTTGAGGCTCACACCTGTAATCTCAGCACTTTGGGAGGCCACAGTGGGAGGATCATGAGGTCAGGAGTTCAAGACCAGCCTGACCAACACGGTGGAACCCCATCTCTACTAAAAAAACAAAAATTAGCTGGGTGTGGTGGTGCATACCTGTAATCCCAGCTACTCAAGAGGCTGAGGCAGGAGAATCACTTGAATTCAGGAGGTGGAGGTTGCAGTGAGCTGTGATGGCGCCACTGCACTCTAGCTTGGGTGACAGAGCAAGACTCCATCTCAAAAAAAATTACAAAAATTGGCTGGGCGCAGTGGCTCACGCCTATAATCCCAGCATTTTGGGAGGCCGAGGCGGGAGGATCACGAGGTCAAGAGATCGAGACCATCCTGGCCAACATGGCGAAACCCTGTCTCTACTAAAAATACAAAAATTAGCCAGGCGTGGTGGCATGCACCTGTAGTCTCAGCTACTTGAGAGGCTGAGGCAGGAGAATTGCTTGAACCCGGGAGGCGGAGGTTGTAGTGAGCCGAGATTGTGCCACTGCACTCCAGCTCTGGCAACAGAGCAAGACTGAGTCTCAAAAAAAAAAAAAAAAAAAAAAAAAAAGCCGTGTGTGGTGGCAGGTGCCTTTAATCCCAGCTACTCGGGAGGCTGAGGTACAAGAATCACTAGAACCTGGGAGGCAGAGGTTGCAAGAGGTTGCAGTGAGCAGAGATAATGCCACTGCACTCCAGCCTGGGCGACAGAGTGAGACTAGGTCAAAAACAAAACTAAACAAAACAAAACAAAAAAAACACCAGAGAGTCTCAAGAAGAGAAGTTATTGTGTTTGAGATAGGCCAAGAATACAAGATCAGTCTCATGGGTCTTCCAGTCTCCAGAAAGGGCTGACCCCACAAGGAATACACATACAGCTATCTGTACAAGGAGGGAAGAATCCACAGAGACGCAGGAGAGCCATCGATCTAGAACAAAGTCATAGCTTTTGATATTAGGGAAGCAGAATAGAAGGAGCCACTCAGATTGTAGCTGCAAGATTTTTATAGCCTGTGTTCTGCTCTGGGCTTGCGTAATAGCCAGGAAGGTGGGAGGGCTCAAAAGGTCAGGCTGGAGTTCCACGCAGTTCCAAGAAGCTAGGTTGCTCTCTAGCCTCTAGATGAGAGCCAGGTGGGGGAGGCACCATAAGTCTTCAGGCTACCCTTAGCCAGCACTGATGTTCTCAGCTCATGGGACTAAAGGATTAGGGAGACATCCAGGAGGCTGCTTCTGTCCAAGGTCTCATCCCTCCCTGTTGTCTAGGAATTTGAGCCTCCAGCCCGACACTGTCTCAAGGCCTGGGTGTGCCTCTGCAATATGCCCAACCCACCATGTGGACTGTCCACCAAGAAACACACAAGGAAGGCTTGCCGAAAGCACACTTCTACTGGAGTTGCACACACAGACTAATATACTTTCCTGTCCTCACAGATAAGAGCAGACCTAATTATGTCCTGGCTCAATTTACCCCTCCTCCAATCAGGCTGCCCAGGGCTGGCTAGAGCCCAGCCTGAGAAAAATGAAGGGAATGACCCCAACAATGGATTCCCACACTTACTAACATTTCTTTCTGTTTTTCCAAACCATTCCCTTTCCATTTACTATCTGGAGATGAGGGTTGCCCTGGGGAGCTCTGGGGAAGGACACAGGAGAAAGGAGAGAGGTGAAAATTCAAAGCAAGGCTGAGAAAGATATGACACCCTAAGCTCCACTGGGTACCCCTACCCCTGAATTGAGTAGTCCACTTCTGTGCGCAAGGTTCAGTTGTCGCTCTAAGTGGCAGGGAGGGCGTAAGGAACAGCAGCCAGGTACCCTCTGAAGCCCTGGGAGGACCACTCACTGCGGAAACCCCGGAATGGCTGAGAGGCTGGGAACCCAGCCTTGCAGGGTTTCAAACAAACACCAATGAGAAAGAAAAAAGACGGGGGAATACTTGGTTGTTCCTCATCTCTACATATTAGGATCCACCCCAGCAAGACTCCTTTCTTCCAAAGCAGGAGATGACCCACCAAGTCCCCAGGTTCCTCCCGTCTGCCATCCCTACACCTCCCCTCTTTTCTGGAATCAAGCTCAGTGTGACGACGTCTCCCCTTCATCCAACGTCAGCTGAGTTTGCCCTCAACCCAGTTTGAGAAGCAAACCCATCCTTCCCCGATTATCAGACTAAGGCAGACTCCGCAGGCTCTCAGACCCCGGAGACCCCTAACAGGAAGACGCGCTGGGTGAGGGGTGGGAGGGAGGGGCAGGGGAGGGGCGTGTGGGGGAGGAACGGAAACGACGGCCTTTGTTTATCGCTCAGGGACCCAGCTGATCCCATCTAGGGGATCGCTAGCCGGGCACCCGCCCTTCTGCCCGGACGGAGGCCTCCGTCGCCCGCCGCTGGCCCAGGCATGGTTTGACGGCACTCTGAGACCAGGTGGGCTCGGACCCCAACCTCCCCGTCTCCCGCAACCCCCGCTTCTCCTCGCCGGGGCCCCGCACTCACAATACACTCGCGGATCCTCTCGTGGAATAGCTGTTCTCGCACGGATAGCACTTCGTAGTCAGGTGCTTCCATACTCTGCTCAGCATGACTGGAGCCGAGGTGCCTCTGGGCCCGGGGAGGACGAGCGGGGAGGAAGCCGCCGCCGCCAAGCACCCGGACCCAGTCTAGGAGCCTTTCCTCGCAGCCTGCGACAGAAACTCGGGGCAGTCTGGGGCTCAGATACAGTCGTCCGGACGCCCCGCCCTTAAAGGGGCAGGCACCACCCGCCTCGTTTTAAAGGGCTCTGTCCTCCCTTTGCTCCCCACTCTTTAAGGTCGGGTCGCGCTCACGTTTCAATGCAAACACCCGCCACTAGGCTCGCTACGAGGAAGCGCCGCTGAGGGTCCATCTTTTTAAGAGATCTAGTGACGACACAAGGGATGGGCGGGTTCCTTCCAGGGGGAGGAACTCATTGGCTCCTGGAGAGCTGCCGTTCATCGCTGGAGGAGTGCTGATAGGCTCGCCCTGTGGAGGAAGGCGGGATCTTTTGGGCCTACCGCTGCCCATACTAATAGAGCAACTGTCTCTCTTATCTGGGAAAAGTGACGGTCCCTGGATTTTAGTAGCAGCCAAGATTTTAGTATGACCTTGGTTAAATGAACCGTTTGAAGCAGGCCAGCCAGGCAGGATGTGAGGGCACCCTAGGGGTTCTGAAATGTACCGCTGCCCAGTAACCGATGTTCTGTAGTAGCATTTTCTGTGTGTTTGTGTTGGGGTGCCCCTCCCCACACCCCCACCCCGCTTTCCCGCTGCCAGGAGTTTTCATTCAATCTTTTTTGTGGAAGACCTAGTGTGTGCTAGAACAAATACTGAAAAATACTGGAGAGAGGACTACAGAAATACCTTGCAACTTTGTGAAGAAATGCCCACAAGGATCATTGAAGAGTAGGGCTGAGTCAAACATTAGCTAACCACTTACTATGTGCCATTCACTTTATAGTCGTTATCTCAGCCATGTTACCCAGGCTGATCTCGAACTCCTAGTCTCAAAGTGATGGGCCTCCCAAAGTACTGGGATTACAAGGCGTGACCCACCCAGCCTATTATCTCATTTTTAACATCACAACAACACTTCAGAGGAAGATGTTGTGATTCAGCTTTTATTTCTTTATTTATTTTTGAGACGGAGTTTCGCTCTTATTGCCCAGGCTGCAGTGCAATGGTGTGATTTCGGCTCACTGCAACCTCCGCCTCCCGGGTTCAAGCGATTCTCCTTCCTCAGCCTCCCGAGTAACTGGGATTACAGGCATGTGCCACCGCGCCCAGCTAATTTTGTATTTTTAGTAAAGACGTGGTTTCTCCATGTTGGTCAGGCTCATCTTGAACTCCCAACCTTAGTTGATCCGCCCACCTCGGCCTCCCAAAGTGCTGGGATTACGGGCGTGAGCCACCACGTCCGGCCAAGATTGTGTGTGTGTGTGTGTGTGTGTGTGTGTGTGTGTGTGTGTGTGTGTGTGTGTCTTGGAAGTAGACAGGATTTAGACGAAGGGAGATTTTCTTTTAAGTTATTTATTTTTGAGACAGTCTCACTCTGTCGCCCAGGCTGGTGTGCAGTGGTGCGATCACGACTCACTGTAGCCTCCAACTCCCAGGCTCAAGTGATCTTCCCATCTCAGTCTCTTGAGCAGCTGGGATCACAGGCGGGCACCAGCACACTTAGCTGATTCTGCCATGTTGCTCAGGCTGGTCTTGAACTCCTGGGCCCAAGCTGTCGGCCTGCCTTGACCTCCCAAAGTGCAGGGATTACAGGCGTGAGCCAACAGACCCGACCTCCTCTAAATTCTTAAAGCAACATCCAGCTGCATAGTTCAGTGAGCAGTTAAAAATTGGCCATAGCCGCGCGCGGTGGCTCACGCCTGCAATCCCAGTACTTTGGGAGGCTGAAGTGGGCGGATCAAGAGGTCAGGAGATCGAGACCATCCTGCCTAACACGGTGAAACCCCATCTCTACTTAAAACATAAAAAATTAGCCGGGCGTGGTGGCAGGCGCCTGTAGTCCCAGCTACTCGGGAGGCTGAGGGAGGAGAATGGCGTGAACCCGGGAGGCGGAGCTTGCAGTGAGCCGAGATCGCGCCACTGCACTCCAGCCTGGGTGACAGAGCGAGACTCCATCTCAAAAAAAAAAAAAAAAAAGAAATTGGCCATAAGGCCGGGCGCGGTGGCTCACGCCTGTAATCCCAGCACTTTGGGAGGCCGAGACGGGTGGATTACCTGAAGTCAGGTGCCGAGAGCAGCTCGGTCGGGGAGACCCTAACCCAGCGGCACTAGAGGAATTAAAGACACACAGAAATATAGAGGTGTGAAGTGGGAAATCAGGGGTCTCACAGCCTTCAGAGCTGAGAGCCAGGAACAGAGATTTACCCAACAGCAAGCCAGTCATTAGCATTGTTTCTGTAGATATTAGATTAACTGAAAGTATCCCTTATGGGAAACAAAGGGATGGGCAGAGATAAAGGGATGGGTTGGGCTAGTTATCTGCAGCAGGAGCATGTCCTTAAGGCACAGATTGCTCATGCTATTGTTTGTGGTTTAAGAACGCCTTTAAGCGGTTTTCCGCCCTGGATGGACCAGGTGTTCCTTGCCCTCATTCCAGTAAACCCACAACCTTCCAGCGGGGCATTATGGCCATCATGAATATGTCACAGTGCTGCAGAGATTTTGTTTATGGCCAGTTTTGGGGCCAGTTTATGGCCAGATTTTGGGGGGGGCTTGTTCCCAACAGTCAGGAGTTCAGGACCACCCTGGCCAACAGGGTGAAACCCTGTCTCTACTAAAAAATACAAAAATTAGCTGGGCATGGTGGTGGGTACTGTAATCCCAGCTACTTGGGAGGCTGAGGCAGGAGAATCACTTGAACATGGGAGTTGGAGGTTGCGGTGAGCTGAGATCGCACCATTGCGCTACAGCCTGGGCAACAAGAGCGAAACTCCGTCTCTAAAAAAATAATTGTCCATATATGCATTGTTTCATAATATTTGTCCTCTTGAGCTGTTATTTAAATATTTTGTATTGTTTAACTTTACCTTCATTTATGTTTTTCCTCTTTTCCTCCTGTCTTCTCCTCTTCAAGAATTAGAAACTCATATTTGGCTTCTTTTTTTTTTTTTTTTTTTTTTGAGATGGAGTTTCACTCTTGTTGCCCAGGCAGGAGTGCAATGGCACGATCTTGGCGTACCGCAACCTCCACCTCCCGGGTTCAAGCGATTCTCTTGCCTCAGCCTCCAGAGTAGCTGGGATTACAGGCGCTCCCCCATGACTGGCTAATTTTGTGTTTTTAGTAGAGACGGGGTTTCTCCTTGTTGGTCAGGCTGGTCTCCAACTCCTGAACTCAGGTGATCCGCCCGCCTCAGCCTCCCAAAGTGCTGGGATTACAGGCATGAGCCACCGCGCCAGGCCCATATTTGGCTTCTAATTCATCCCCTTCTTTTCTTCCCCAAAACTTAACCCAGTGCAGTTCTTATAATAAACACTTAAACAGGGCCGGGCACTGCAGTTCACGCCTGTAATCCCAGCACTTTGGGAAGCTGAGGCAGGCGGATCACCTGAGCTCAGGAGTTTGAGATCAGTCTGACCAACATGGAGGAACCCTGTCTCTACTAAAAATACATAACTAGCCGGTCGTGGTGGCACATGCCTGTAATCCCAGCTACTGAGGAGGCTGAGGCAGGAGAATCACTTGAACCCAGGAGGCAGAGGTTGCAGTTAGCCAAGATCATGCCATTGCAATCCAGCCTGGGAGCGAAACTCCGTCTCAAAAAAAAAAAAAAAGGACCAACCTGGGTAACACATGACCCTATCTCTACAAAAAATGTATGAAATTAGCAAGGCGTGGTGGCATGTCCCCGTAGTTCTAAGATACTCAGGAGACTGAAGCAGGAGAATCACTTGACCCCAGGAAATCGAGGCTACAGTGAGCTATCATGGGACCACTGCATTCCAGCCTGCACAACAAAGTGAAACCCTGTTTTTATTTTGTTAAAAAAAAAAAAAGAAAGAAAAGAAAGAAAGAGAAGAAAGAAAACTTCCTGCCTACTCTAAGACTACTTTCAGGGTGATTTTGTTCTCAGGACTTTCTGGGTCTTTGGAAAGAGCTTATTTAGGTATTTAGCTAACTCTTTTTTTTTTTTTTTTTTTTTTTTGGCTCTGTCACCTAGGCTGGAGTGCAGTGGCTCGATCTCTTGTAACCTCTGCCTCCTGGGTTCAAGCAATTCTCCTGCCTCAGCCTCCCAAGTAACTGGGATTACAGGTGCCCGCCACCATGCTCAGCTAATTTTTGTATTTTTGGTAGACACAGGGTTTCACCATGTTTGTCAGGCTGGTCTCGAACTCCTGCCCTCAGGTGATCCACCCACCTCAGCCTCCCAAAGTGCTGGGATTACAGGTGTGAGCCACCGCACCCAACCAGAGCTCATCTGACTCTGAACTATAACTTTTTTCTTCTCTCTGGTCAAAATAGGACAAATTTCTAGAAATTTTGGAATATCCCTCTTTTCTAGGGTGCCAGGGAAACCAGAAAACCAGGAATTTCCTAAGCAAGTCCTTCCTGCATCTGAGAACTTTTTGATGTTGTCGTTGGGAGTTAGGAGGAGAAGAATTTTAGAAACACGTTGGCCGGGCGCAGTGGCTCACACCTGTAATCCCAGTGCTTTGGCAGGCCGAGGCGGGCGGATCACCTGAGGTCGGGAGTTTGAGACCAGCCTGACCAACATGGAGAAACCCTGTCTCCACTAAAAATACAAAATTAGCCAGGCATGGTGGCGCATGCCTGTAATCCCAGCTACTTGGGAGGCTGAGGCAGGAGAATCACTTTAACTTGGGAGGCAGAGGTTGCGGTTAGCTGAGATCACACCATTGCACTCCAGCCTGGGCAACAAAGCGTGAAACTCTGTCTCAAAAGAAAAGAAAAGAAAAGAAAAGAAACATGCTTTGAGGGATTCAATTCTAATTCTTCCTCCCTACCTATCTGACCTCTCCAAAAATATTTGAGAGAAGAATTATAATGAAAGATTGGCTTGAGACAGCAAGAAAAAATTTGTGAAATTATAGACTCTGGGAATGGAGAGGTATATTAGAAGTTATCGGGTCTACCTGTTTGTAGGGAAAAGAAGGAGAGATCAGACTGTCACTGTGTCTATGTAGAAAGGAAAGACATAAGAGACTCCATTTTGAAAAAGACCTGTACTTTAAACAATTGCTTTGCTGAGATGTTGTTAATTTGTAGCTTTGCCCCAGCCACTTTGACCCAACCACTTTGATCCAATCTGGAGCTCACAAAAACATGTGTTGTATGAAATCAAGGTTTAAGGGATCTAGGGCTGTGCAGGACATGCCTTATTAACAAAATGTTTACAAGCAGTATACTTGATAAAAGTCATTGCCATTCTCTAGTCTCAATAAACCAGGGGCACAATGCACTGTGGAAAGCCGCAGGGACCTCTGCCCTTGAAAGCAGGATATTGTCCAAGGTTTCTCCCCACGTGATAGTCTGAAATATGGCCTCGTGGGATGAGAAAGACCTGACTGTCCCCCAGCCCGACATCCGTAAAGGGTCTGTGCTGAGGTGGATTAGTAAAAGAGGAAGGCCTCTTGCAGTTGAGATAGAGGAAGGCCACTGTCTCCTGCCTGCCCCTGGCAACTGAATGTCTCGGTATAAAACCCGATTGTACATTTGTTCAATTCTGACATAGGAGAAAAACCACCCAATGGTGGGAGGTGAGACATGTTTGCAGTAATGCTGCTTTGTTATTCTTTACTCCACTGAGATGTTTGGGTGGAGAGAAACATAAATCTGGCCTACATGCACGTCCAGGCATAGTACCTTCCCTTGAACTTAATTATGATATAGATTCTTTTGCTCACATGTTTTTTGTAGACCTTCTCCTTATTATCACCCTGCTCTCCTACTACATTCCTTTTTGCTGAAATAATGAAAATAATAATCAATAAAAACTGAGGGAACTCAGAGGCCGGTGCCGGTGCAGATCCTTGGTGTGCTGAGTGCCGGTCTCCTGGGCCCACTATTGTTTCTCTATACTTTGTCTCTGTGTCTTATTTCTTTTCTCAGTCTCTCGTCCCACCCGACTAGAAATACCCACAGGTGTGGAGGGGCAGGGCACCCCTTCAACTGTTTGTGCTTCATGACATAGACCAGGGGTCCTCAACCGCCGGGTGCAGACCATGGCCTGTTAGGAACCAGCCCACACAGCAGGAGGTGAGGGGTGGGCAAGCAAGCATTACTGCCTGAGCTCCACCTCCTGTCAGATCAGCAGTGGCATTAGATTCTCATAGGAGCTAGAACTGTGTTGTGAACTGTGGATCTAGGTTGGGCGCTTCTTATAAGAATCTAATGCCAGATGATCTGAGGTAGAACAGTTTCATCCTGAAACCACCCCTCACCACACACACCATTCATGGAAAAATTGTCTTCCACAAAACCTGCCCCTGGTACCAAAAAGGTTGGGGACCACTGACCGCTGAATAGATGGCATACTGGATCGTTGTTGATGCTGGCTAATTTTTAGAAAGTGAACTGCAGTCTTATTCCCCATCTTTTGCTGTGCCCTCTGGGGTTTTGAGGAATGAATCTACTGCCATTTCTAGAACACGGCCCTACATTGGGTTTCTCTTTTCTAAGCTAAACATCCTCAGTTCTCTGAGATTCTCTGCCTAGTACTCCTTACCACTCTCCTCACCCCTTTGAGAAAGCTCCATTGTCTATGTTCCTCTTGAAGCCCAGACTGGATAAGAGATTACACAGGCCAGATGCAGTGGCTCACACCCATATTCTCAGCACTTTGGGAAGCCAAAGTGGGTGGATTGCCTGAGCTCAGGAGTTGGAGACCAGCCTGGGCAACATGGCAAAACCCTGTCTCTACAAAAAATACAAAAATTAGCTGGACATTGTAGCATGCCTGTAGTCCCAGCTACTCAGGAGACTGAGGTGGGAGGAGTGATTGAACCCAGGGGGTGGAGGCCGCAGTGGGCCGAGATTGTGCTACTGCATTCCAGCCTGGGAGTCTGGGCAACAGTGCAAGACTCTGTCTCAAAAAAAAAAAAAAAAAAAAAAAAAGACAATAACAAAAAAATCAACAACAACAACAAAGAGATTACACCGGGTGAGCAGTGAAGAGGATGGTGGGAATACTCACCTGCCTAGCTTTGAGCACTGTTATATAGAAGGAATATCTAGGGTGACCGCTTATTCTGGTAGCTGGGTCACAACCCAGCTCGTGGAACACATTGATTTGCTCATAGTGAGGCAGCAGAAGTTTCTACATGCCAGTATGATGAGATGCTAGGGCCAGAGAAGCTGAGGGATCTTTTTTTGGCTTGGGACATCTTCTTGATGAAGAAGCTTTATTATTTTATTTTATTTATTTATTTTTTGAAATGGAGTCTCACTCCACACATAGGCTGGAGTGCAGTGGCATGATCCAGCTCACTGCAGCCTCCACCTCCTGGGTTCAAGCAATTCTTCTGCTTCAGACTCCTGAGGAGTTGGGACTACAGGTACATGCCACCGCTCCTGGCTAATTTTTGTATTTTCAGCAGAAACAGGGTTTCATCGTGTTGGCCAGGCTGGTCTTGAACTCCTGACCTCAAGTGATCCTCCCACCTCAGCCTCCCAAAGTGTTGGGATTACAGGTGTGAGCCACTATGATGAAGAATCTTTAGAATACAGAAGAAGCCTTCCTATCCACTTCCATTTGATGTCTCTATCCACCTTTTACTCTCTGCCTGAGGCCCCTTAGAGCTTTGGCCCTGGGCTTAGTCTGAAAGTGGGGAGAAGTAGATGGATAGTCATCTCTAGCTTTCAGAGTTAAAAATGTTTTTTTGTTTGTTTGGTTTTTGAATGGTTGTTTTTTTTTTGAGGCAGAGTCTTGGGGTCTTGGTCTGGCACCTAGGCTGGAGTGCAATGAAGCAGTCTCAGCTCACTGCATCCTCAACCTCCCAGGTTCAAGTGATCCTCCCACCTCAGCCTCCCAGGCAGCTGGGACCAAAGGCATGTACCACCACCAGGCTAATTTTTAAATTTTTTTTAGAGACAGGGTCTCACTAGTTGCCCAAGTTGGTCTCAAACTTCTGATCTCAAGTGATCTTCCTTCCTTGGCCTCCGAAAGTGCTGGTACTACAAGTCTGAGCCATTGTGCCTGGCCCATTTGACTAATCTTAAAAAACAAAAACAAACAAACGAAAAACTGTGGAGCATTTATCTAATGGAATTTTTTTTTTTTTTTTGAGACAGAGTCTCGCTCTGTCGCCCAGGCTGGAGTACAGTGGCACGATCTTGGCTCACTGCAAGCTCCGCCTCCCGGGTTCACGCCATTCTCCTGCCTCAGCCTCCCAAGTAGCTGGGACTACAGGCGCCCACCACCACGCCCAGCTAATTTTTTGTATTTTTAGTAGAGACGGGGTTTCACCGTGTTAGCCAGGATGGTCTCGATCTCCTGACCTCGTGATCCACCCGCCTCGGCCTGCCAAAGTGCTGGGATTACAGGCGTGAGCCACCGCGCCCAGCCTGGATTTTTTTTTTTTAATCTGGTAGAGGCTGGACATGGTGGCTCACGCCTGTAATCCCAGACTTTGGGAGGCCGAGATGGGCGGATCACGAGGTCAGGAGATCGAGACCATCCTGGCTAACACGGTGAAACCCCATCTCTACTAAAAAAAATACAAAAGATTAGCCAGGCGTGGTGGTGGGCGCCTGTAGTCCCAGCTACTGGGGAGGCTAAGGCAGGAGAATGGCGTGAACCCGGGAGGCGGAGCTTGCAGTGAGCCAAGATCGGGCCACTGTACTCCAGCCTGGGCGGAAGGGCGAGACTCCGTCTCCAAAAAACAAAACAAAACAAAACAAACAAAAAAAATTAGCCGGGCTTGGTGGCGCATGCCTGTAATCCTAGCTACTCAGGAGGCCGAGGCAGGAGAATTGCTTGAACCCGGGAGGCAGAGGTTATGGTGAGCTGAGATCACGCCATTGCACTCTAGCCTGGGCAACAAGAGCAAAACTCTGTCTCAAAAAAAAAAAAAAAAAAAAAAGAGGGCGAAGCAGGAAAGGATTGCTTGAGCTCAGAATTTTGAGACCAGCCTGGACAACATGGTGAGACTCCATCTCTACAAAAAATTTAAAAATTAGCCGGGGGTGATGGTCGGTGCCTGTAGTCCCAGCTACCCAAGACGCTGAGCTGGGAGGATCCCTTGAGTCCAGGAGGTCAAGGCAGCAGTGAGCTGAGATCGAATCACTGCAATCCAGCCTGGACACAAGAGCTAGACCCTGTCTTCAGAAAAAAAACTCTGGTAGGGAAGAAATATATGAATTAAATAATCGCACAAATGTATATTTACAAAATATTACAAATGTGAGAAAAGTAGAGGTTCTATGAAAATATATAGTAGAAAATATGGCCTATTCTGACCTAGTCTCCAAGTCCTTGAAGAAATGACATTTGGGCTTTCTTCGTTGAAGGGAGAGTATGCGTTAACTGGACAAAGGTGTTGGGGGCTCTTATGGCAATAGAAGATACCACAGGCAGAGGAAAGAGTATGTTTAAAGGCTCAGGCATGAATGAGGTGATGAGCTTGATTCTGTCTAGTTGGGCATGATAACATACAGCAGGCTGTCAGTTGGGAGTGGGTGTGGTAGAGCATTTGAGTATCATTTTGGCTTATGAACTAGATAGCAGAGAGGTGGAAGCTAGCCTTAGCAACACAATGACATCAGTGTCTACATGATGATGCCCACATTGTCAGGTGGTTATTGACTTTGTATCAATATTGAGTTTAGATTAATATGACAACAGGCTCCTCCCTTACTACATGTTGATCCCAAGGCGTTTTTTGTTTTGTTTTGTTTTTTTGAGACGGAGTCTCACTCTGTTGCCCAGGCTGGAGTGCAGTAACACTAACTTGGCTCACTGCAACCTTCACCTCCCAGGTTCAAGCAATTCTCCTGCCTCAGCCTCCTGAGTAGCTGGGATTACAGGCACCTGCCACACGCCTGGCTAATTTTTGTATTTTTAGTAGAGACAGGGTTTCATCATGTTGGCCAGGCTGGTCTCGAACTTCTGACTTCAAGTGATCCACCCTCCTTGGCCTCCCAAAGTGCTGAGATTACAGGCGTAAGCCACCACGCCTGGCCCAATGACATGTTTTTTTTGTTGTTTTTTTTTGAGATGGAGTTTCGCTTCTGTTGCCCAGGCTGAAGTGCAATGGCGTGATCTGGGTTCACTGCAACCTCCGCCTCCCAGTTTCAAGCGATTCTCCTGTCTCAGCCTCCCGAGTAGCTGGGATTACAGGCGCATCCCACCATGCCTGGCTAATTTTCGTATTTTTAGTAGAGACGGGGTTTCACCATATTGGCCAGGCTGGTATTGAACTCCTGACCTCAGGTGATCTGCCCGCCTCAGCCTCCCGAAGTGCTGGGATTACAAGCGTGAGCCACCATGCCTGGCCAAGGCCATGTTTTTATACACATCCTACCTCAGGGATGCACCCTAGAGGAAGGAGCTGAGGTCAAGAAACTCCTTTGGTGTGGTGTTTTCTGTAGCCTCCTGATTCACAGTGGCCTAGCATGAGGCCCAGCTGCCTCCAGTCATGGACAGAAGAAAAAGTGACAAGTGTGTGAATGCTAGGGATGGCAGGTCAGTCACTTCCGGTTTGTTGGTCATCTTTTCAGCACAGGTCCAAGATGACAAGGGCAGAGTTCACAAATCTGAGCTTGGCTCTCCTGGATGGAGAACTACTTGTCAGTGGTGCCATCTGCAGGGCGTTAAGGAATTTGCCAGGAGTTTGATGGGATTGGGAGGGGAATATGGCATCTCCAGATAAAATGCTCTTCTCTCCTCCTTTGCTCAAGCCTCTTAGTTTAAGCACATCCCTAAATCACAGCCTGGGTCCTCGGTAAGGCTGAAAGACTCATGTCCTTCTGATCTCGTGGCGGGCAATATTTAAGGCTTCTAGTCCTACAAGGCAGGACACAAGGCTGTGGTATCTCTCCCCTTCGTCCCTACCAATTAAATCTGTCATCTCTAAAATGAGGCATCTCTTTTCATTTTAACAGTGAACTCAAGGAGGGGATGAACAGTAGGTTGTGAAGGCATTTAAGCATTCTGTGTTAAAAAAAGAAGGTATCTATGTAGTTAAGTTTAGTTATCATTGTTATTATCATCATCCTTTTCATCTCTAAGTAAACCCTTCTTGGGCTTTTAAAAATTTATATTCGGCCGGGCGCGGTGGCTCACGCCTGTAATCCCAGCACTTTGGGAGGCCGAGACGGGCGGATCACGAGGTCAGGAGATCGAGACTGTCCTGGCTAACACAGTGAAACCCCGTCTCTACTGAAAATACAAAAAATTAGCCAGGCGTGGTTGCAGGCGCCTGTAGTCCCAGCTACTCGGGAGGCTGAGGCAGGAGAATGGCGTGAACCCGGGAGGCGGAGCTTGCAGTGAGCCGAGATTGTGCCACTGCACTCCAACCTGGGCGACAGAGCAAGACTCCGTCTCAAAAAAAAAAAATTATGTTCATTGGCTGGGCACGGTGGCTCATCCCTGTAATCCCAGCATTTTGGGAGGCCGAGGCAGGCAGATCACCTGAGGTCAGGAATTCAAGACCAGCCTGGCCAATGTGGTGAAACCCTGTCTCCAATAAAAATACAAAAAAATTAGCTGGGGCGTGGTGGCAGACAAAAAAATTAGCCGGGGCGTGGTGGCGGGTGCCTGTAATCCCAGCTACTCGGGAGGCTGAGGCAGGAGAATCACTTGAACTCGGGAGTTGGAGGATGCAGTGAGCCAAGATCACACCACTGCACTCCAGGCTGGATGTCAGAGTTAGACTTCATCTCCAAAAAGAAGAAGAAGAAGGAAAAAAAGTTATACTTATTTTCTGAATAAATGGCCTATTCTTCTGTAGCAGCTCTGGAGTATGGCTGAGCAGACATGTCAAGACCTGGGATGCAGTGCCCCTCATCTCCCAACTTGGACGCACATCTCTAAGTTTACAGGTCCAAGGCCGGGCGCCGTGGCTCATGCCTGTAATCCCAGCACTTTGGGAGGCCGAGACGGGCGGATCACGAGGTCAGGAGATTGAGACCATCCTGGCTAACACAGTGAAACCCCGTCTCTACTAAAAATACAAAAAATTAGCCAGGCGTGGTGGCGGGCGCCTGTAGTCCCAGCTACTTGGGAGGCTGAGGCAGGAGAATGGCGTGAACCCGGGAGGCGGAGCTTGCAGTGAGCCGAGATTGCGCCACTGCACTCCAGCCTGGGCAACAGTGAGACTCTGTCTCAAAAAAAAAAAAAAAAAAAAAAAAAGTTTACAGGTCCTTCCAGACTCTAAAGCCCTACTTGCTACCCCTTCTGAGAAAGGCAGAATGGAAATCTATAGTGTAAAAGGGAAAATAGTCCCAGAAGATTAAGGGGCCCTGATTAGTGACAGAACAAGAGGCTAACCAAATGTCTCTGTTCCCTAGGCCCCTCCCCTGAGACTTGACAAAGAAGCCTGGGCCCTGAAACAGAGTGAGAGTTCCAAAACCTTAGGGCTTAAAGTTTACATTGAGTAGAACAATAAAGAATCTGGCTGGGCCAGGCGCAGTGGCTCACGCCTGTAATCCCAGCACTTCGGGCTGCCGAGGCGTGTGGATCACGAGGTTAGGAAATCAAGACCATCCTGGCTAACATGGTGAAACCCCGTCTCTACTAAAAATACAAAAAATTAGCCGGGTGTGGTGGCGGGTGCCTGTAGTCCCAGCTACTCGGGAGGCTGAGGCAGGAGAATGGCGTGAACCCAGGAGGCGGAGCTTGCAGTGAGCCGAGATTGCGCCACTGCACTGTAGCCTGGGCGAGACTCCGTCTCAAAAAAGAAAAAAAAGAATCTGGCTGGCCGGGCGGGGTGGCTCGTGCCTGTATTCCCAGCACTTTGGGAGGCCGAGGTGGGTGGATCACGAGGTCAGGAGATGGAGACCATCCTGGCTAACACGGTGAAACCCCGTCTCTACTAAAAATACAAAAAACTAGCCGGGCGTAGTGGCGGCCACCTGTAGTCCTAGCTACTCGGGAGGCTGAGGCAGGAGAATGACGTGAACCCGTGAGGGAGAGCTTGCAGTGAGCCGAGATGGTGCCACTGCACTCCAGCCTGGGTGACAGAGTGAGACTCCGTCTCAAAAAAAGAAAAAGAAAAAGAAAAAGAAAAAGAATCTGGCCTAAGAGAGAAATTACCATTATTTATTTTTGGTTCCCTAGAAGCAGTTTTTTTTTTTTTTTTTTGGAAACAAAGCCTCACTGTCGCCCAGGTTAGACTGCAGTGGCGCGATCTCGGCTCACTGCAAGCTCCGCCTCCTGGGTTCACGCCATTCTCCTGCCTCAGCCTCCCAAGTAGCTGGGACTAAAGGCACCCGCCACCACTCCCGGCTAATTTTTTGTATTTTTAGTAGAGACGGGGTTTCACCACGTTAGCCAGGATGGTCTCCATCTCCTGACCTCGTGATCCACCCGCCTCGGCCTCCCAAAGTGCTGGGATTACAGGCGTGAGCCACCGCGCCCGGCCTCCCTAGAAGCATTCTATGGGTATTACCAGGCACTGTACTTGCTGCCCAGGCAGAGGTATAGATAAGATGACTGCAGTGCCATTTCATTCTAGCCATCCCCTCCCCCATGGCCCACACATAATATATCATTTAACTCAAGGCCTTAACTTATAATTATTAGTATTCATCTTGGCCTGGTGTGGTGGCTCACCCTTGTAATCCCAGCAGTTTGGGAAGCCAAGGAGGGAGGATCACTTGAGGTCAGGAGTTTGAGACCAGCCTGGCCAACATGGCAAAACCCCGTCTCTACTAAAAATACAAAAATTAGCTGGGCATGGTGGTGCAGGCCTGTAATCTCAGCTACTCAGGAGGCTGAGGCAGGAGAATCCCTTGAACCTAGGAGGCAGAGGTTGCAGTGAGCCGAGACTGAGCCACTGCACTCCAGCCTGGCAATAGAGCGAGACTCCATCTCAAGAAAAAAAAAATAGTAGTTATCTTGATGTATAAAACAATTTAAAATTTTTTTTTTCCTTTGAGACGGAGTTCGCGCTTATCACCAAGGCTGGAGTGCAATGGCATGATCTCGGCTCACTGCAAGCTCTGCCTCCCGGGTTCAAGCAATTCTCCTGTCTCAGCCTCCCAGGTAGCTGGGATTACAGGTGCCCACCACCACGCCCAGCTAATTTTTGTATTTTTAGTAGAGACGGGGTTTCACCATGTTGGCCTGGTTGGTCTCGAACTCCTGACCTCAGGTGATCCACCCACCTTGGCCTCCCAAAGTGCTGGGATTACAGGAGTGAACTACTGTGCCCAGCTTAAAATGTTTTATTGTATATTTTTGAGAGTTTCACTCTGTCACCGAGGCTGGGGTGCAGTGGCATAATCTCAGCGTGAGCCCCCACGCCCAGCCACTAATTTTGTATTTTTAGTAGAGTTGGGGTTTTGCCACGTTGGCCTGGCTGGTCTCAGTCTCCTGACCTCAGGTGATCCACCTACTTTGGGCTCCCAAAGTGATAGGATTACAGGCGTGAGCTGCTGTGCCCGGGCCTCTCAGTTCTTTAAAGGTGTCTGCAGCTCGGCACACCCAGAGACTCATGCCTGTAATCCCAGCACTTTGGGAGGCCGAGGCGGGCAGATCACGAGGTCAGGAGTTCGAGACCAGCCTGGCCAACATGTTGAAACCCCAACTCTACTAAAAATACAAAAATTAGCCAGGCTTGGTGGCAGGTGCCTGTAATCCCAGCTACTCGGGAGGCTGAGGCAGGAGAATCACTTGAACCCGGGAGGCTGAGGTTGCAGTGAGCCGAGACCACACCACTGCACTCCAGCCTGGGAGACAGAGCGAGACTCCGTCTCAAAATAAATAAATAAATAAATAAATAAATAAATAATAAAATAAAATAAAAAATAAATAAAGATGTCTGCTTTCCCTTGGAGCCTGTGATGGCTACATTTTTGTTGCTATGCTAGGCCTGTAGGCTCCCCACCAAAGCTTTTTCTCTGAATTGTTCATGCCAAATCAGATTACCTTTGGAGCTGAGAGTTGCAGTCATCCCTTAGTATCCCTGGAAGATATCAAAATCCATGAATGCTCAAGTTCCTTATATAGAGAACTCTGGTGTTTGCATGTAACCTGCACACATCTTCCTGTATACTTTAAGTCATTTCCAAATTACTTATAATACCTAATACAATGTGAATGCTATGCAAATAATTGTTATACTGTATCATTTAGTGAATAAAGGGGACAAGTATATGTTCAGTTCAGACACAACTATCCATTTTTCCAAATATATATTTTGAGATAGGGTCTTTCTCTGGCACCCAGACATGAATGCAGCAGCACAATTACACTGGCTAATTTGTTTTTGTTTTAGTTTTGTAATGACAGGGTCTCCCTAGGTTGCCTAGGCTGGTCTCAAACTCCTGGGCTCAAGTGATCCTCCCGCCTTCACCAAAGTGCTGGTATTATAGGCATGAACCACTATGGCCGGTTGCTTCCAAGTATTTTCAATCCAGTTAGTCAAATCTAGATATGGAGCCCACAGATAGGGAGGGCTGACTACATTTTGTAAATTTATAGGATTTATGGGCTAAAAAAAAAAAAAAAAAAAAAAAAAAACTGGGAAAATTGTAGACTTCCCTACTTTTTTTTTTTTTGAGATGAAGTTTTGCTCTTGTTGCCCAGGCTGGAGTGCAATGGCGCGATTTCTGCTCACTGCAAGCTCCGCCTCCCGGGTTCAAGCAATTCTGTTTTTGCTTTTTTTTTGAGATGGCGTCTTGCTCTGTCGCCCAGGCTGGAGTGCAGTGGCACAATTTCTGCTCACTGCAAGCTCCGCCTCCCGGGTTCATGCCATTCTCCTGCCTCAGCCTCCCGAGTAGCTGGGACTACAGGTGCCCACCACCACGCCCAGCTAATTTTTTGTATTTTTAGTAGATACGGGGTTTCACCGTGTTAGCCAGGATGGTCTCGATCTCCTAACCCCGTGATCCGCCCGCCTCGGCCTCCCAAAGTGCTTGGGATTACAGTTGTGAGCCACCACGCCTGACCCAAGGTTCAAGCAATTCTGCCTCAGCCTCCTGAGTAGCTGGGATTACAGGAATGCGCCACGACGTCCGGCTAATTTTGTATTTTTAGTAGAGATGGAGTTTCTCCATGTTGGCCAGGCTGGTCTCAAACTCCTGACCCAGGTGATCCACCCGCCTCAAGCCTCCCAAAGCGTTGGGATTACAGGCATGAGCCACTGCGCCTGGCCTCTTCTTTTTAAAAAAACGCCTCATGTATTCTTTCAGTCTTGAACCAAGAAGACATCAAGGTCTTTAGCAGCCATAATTTTCCTGTGCTTTCCGGATTTGAAATCTACATTTTCTCCTAGGTTAAATCCTCTATTTACATTCTCTGTACCTACAAGTCTGTTACATGTAGCCAAAATACTTGAAAGGATGTAAACCATGCCAAATGCTATACTTTACAAATGTTGCCGCTTTATCCTCATGTAATGCAGTCCTCTCCCACCAATGCATATGGCTTATTGTTTAGCCTTCTTACCTAGCATGACTTTTATTGACCACCATCAGTTCTGGTCCTACTTTTTCCTATCACAATAGGGCTGGAAACAGCCTTTACCTCACCACCCTCAAATATTCCTAGTCAGATGTTTTTCCCAGGTCACTGTTTTTTCTTGACAGGATCTGTCACCAAGGCTGGAGTGCAGTGGTACAATCACAGCTCACCACAGCCTCAATCTCATCAGCCTCTCAAGTAGCTGGGCTTATAGGCTCACACCACCACACCCAAATTTTTGTTTTTGTAGATGGGGTTTCATCATGTCTCCCAGGCTGGTCTTGAATGCCTGGGATCAGAGGTGTGAGCCACCATGACCAGCCAAAGATCACTTGGAAATTTCTTAATTACACTAACAAGGTCAGCAGGCCACTTTAAACAGCAGCATCTCAGTGGATATTCAAAACTTACACTTTCTATACATTACTCATTAGTAACTACCCAGTCTTACTCTGAAGAGCTAAATGAGCTTTAGATTAGCAGAATGACTTTCCCCACCCCCTATGCAAGCGTTGAGGTGGTAAACTAGTCTGAGAATCTAGGGCTCCTGCCTTTCTAGTCTGTTGAGCTCCCTTTTCCCTAGAGGTACCTGCACAGTAAGTGGGATCCTTGACACCACCAGCATATTGCAGACTCTCTATACTCCAAGTATAGATAAGTCTAAAAACCAAGGCACTTTTAGAAAAAAACACAGGAAACAAAGCTTTTGATGTTAATGACTTTACTTTGAGATATGATGGAAAAATATTACAGGTACACATGGAAAAGACATGATCACCGAGTGAAAACAATCTAACCAGAAAGCTTTAACATCTGTCAGCTAAGCTGAAGCTGAAATTCTGGGAGCATGACATGCTGCAGGGCCAAAAGGAATGGATAATTAGTATTCCTCTCCTTCTTCCTCACCCTCTCCTTCAACAGAATCCACACCAACCTCCTCATAATCCTTCTCAAGGGCAGCCATATCTTCACGGGCCTCTGAAAACTCACCTTCCTCCATCCCCTCACCCACGTACCAGTGAACAAAGGCACGCTTGGCATACATCAGGTCAAACTTGTGGTCCAGGCGAGCCCAGGCCTCAGCAATGGCTGTGGTGTTGCTCAGCATGCACACAGCTCTCTGTACCTTGGCCAGGTCTCCACCAGGCACCACAGTGGGAGGCTGGTAGTTGATGCCAACCTTGAAGCCAGTGGGGCACCAATCCACAAACTGGATGCTGCGCTTGGTTTTGATGGTGGCAATGGCAGCATTGACATCTTTGGGAACCACGTCACCACGGTACAACAGGCAGCAAGCCATGTATTTACCATGGCGAGGGTCACATTTCACCATCTGGTTGGCTGGCTCAAAGCAAGCATTGGTGATCTCTGCTACAGAAAGCTGTTCATGGTAGGCTTTCTCAGCAGAGATGACAGGGGCATATGTGGCCAGAGGGAAGTGGATGCGGGGGTAGGGCACCAGGTTGGTCTGGAATTCTGTCAGGTCAACATTCAGGGCTCCATCAAATCTCAGGGAAGCAGTGATGGAGGACACAATCTGGCTAATAAGGCGGTTAAGGTTAGTGTAGGTTGGGCGCTCGATATCGAGGTTTCTACGACAGATGTCATAGATGGCCTCATTGTCTACCATGAAGGCACAATCAGAGTGCTCCAGGGTGGTGTGGGTGGTGAGGATGGAGTTGTAGGGCTCAACTACAGCTGTGGAAACCTGGGGCGCCGGGTAAATGGAGAACTCCAGCTTGGACTTCTTGCCATAATCAACTGAGAGACGTTCCATGAGCAGGGAGGTGAACCCAGAACCAGTTCCCCCACCAAAGCTGTGGAAAACCAAGAAGCCCTGAAGACCGGTGCACTGGTCAGCCTGCAGGGGAATAAAAAAATGTAATACTTTAATGCCAGGACACATTATCTTAGAATTTCTACTTAAACTTTTTAGATTACGAACCGTATCTCATTGATGTAAGCACAAGGAATTGGCAAAACAGACATATCCACAAACTGTCCATAACCTAGGGACTATCTGATTTAGAAGTCCAATTAATATAGCAAGCAGCCTATTCCACATTTTGGTAGGTGCCAAAGAATGAATGTCAGTCACTCCACCCAACTTGCACTGGAACTATCACACCACATTAAATGCATATTTACATGTGGTGCTTACCAGCTTGCGAATTCGGTCCAACACAAGGTCAATGATCTCCTTGCCAATGGTGTAGTGCCCTCGGGCATAGTTATTGGCAGCATCTTCCTTGCCTGTGATGAGCTGCTCAGGGTGGAAGAGCTGGCGGTAGGTGCCAGTGCGAACTTCATCTGGAGGAGGGAGAGAAGGACGGAGGGAGTGAGTGAGTGACAAGAGAAGCCCCTGGACAGACCTGTCCCAGCATCCTGGGATCTCAGGTTACTGAGGTCAACTCACCAATGACTGTGGGTTCCAAGTCTACAAACACAGCCCGGGGCACGTGCTTGCCAGCGCCCGTCTCACTGAAGAAGGTGTTGAAGGAGTCATCTCCTCCCCCAATAGTCTTGTCACTTGGCATCTGGCCATCGGGCTGGATGCCGTGTTCCAGGCAGTAGAGCTCCCAGCAGGCATTGCCAATCTGGACACCAGCCTGGCCAACGTGGATGGAGATGCACTCACGCTGCGGGAAGGAAAAAAGATATCACAATTTAAACCAATCTATTGATGACTGTCAAGTGGAACAAAATACTCATGCAATCTTTATTTTTTTAGAGATAAGGTCTGTCGCCCAGGCTTGAGTGCAGTGATGCCATCTAGGCTCATTGCAGCCTAGGCTCCAGTCATCCCCCCACCTCAGCCTCTGGAGCAGCTGGGACCACAGGCACAGGCCACCAAGCTGGCTAATTTTTTCATTTTTTTTGTGGAGATGAGGTCTGGCTGTGTTACCTAGGCTACTCACGTAATCTGAAAACGAATTTCCTTTTCTAAAGATCCTTTTCTAAGATGTACTATTCTTTTGAGAACAGCTACACTATAGTCTACGTTGCTTTTAATGAATGTTACCTTCCCATCCTAAACCGGGAAGGCCTCCTTCCAGACCAAGACAGCTCAGTCACAGCTTCCTCCTTTGGAGGACCAAGACAGGAAGGTGGGCATCCATCCAGCGCTCAGGCCCCAGAATCCCACTTTAGACTAGGTGGCCACATTTCCGGGCAGCTCCTAGCACAGGAAGCACGTGGCCAGACCAGCGCAGAAGAAATGTCTGTCCGCAGGGACAAGGGGCGGGGCTCTGCGGCACAGGATGAACGAGCAATTCCGGGCGCGCGCTCTTGCGCCCCCCGGCGGCGCTGCAGAGGCACGAAATGGCCACGTCTGCAAAGGCGCTGCCCAAGCCGCCCATCCTCCCTTGCCTGCCGGCATCGGGCTCAGCCTAACACCTCCACAGCAGTCTGAGCGCAGTAGGAGATTATCGGTGGCCCAGATCTGGGTCAAGATCCGATTTCCGTTCCCTCAAAATCCCTTACGGCCACCACCTGCTCCCCTGAATTCCTAACGCAGCAGGGAGAGACAGGTGGCCTCTACAGACTGTTGTGTACGAACTGTCCTAATACACTGGTGTAGAGCGGTACATTGACAGGGAGCTCTTCCGGAGTCCTCTTATTGCTTTCATCAAAAAAAGAACACTCAGGTTAACAGGAGACACGCCCTGTAGCCCTAGTCGCGTCGCGACCCAGAGCGCATGCGCAAACCGCAGTGGCGGTTTCCCGCCCAGGAGCGGCGGGAAGGTAACGGTCGCGCGTGCGCGCTTTTGTCTCCAGCTGCTTCCCACCCCCGCTTTTCGCGCTCAAGAGGAAGTGAGGGCTGGAAGAGTCCGCGCGCGCGTCCACCCAAGGCGGAGTAAGGGCATGCGCTGGAAAGGACTGCAGGGACTCGAGGGACCGCACCCAGGACACAGTTACGCGACAAAAGAGAGCTCCGGATACGGCGGAGGGCAGCCCGAGCCCCCCATCCCTTCCAGAGTCCGAGAAGAAATCCTGGCGCCCCTCGACCTTTCCGGGCCCCCGCTATTTACACACACCGAGGTCTCACCACTCCCGCCCTGGCCTCTCGCCTCGTTTTCCGCCCTCCAAACGGACGGCTCTGAGGCCAGCCCTTCCCGGCTGTATACAGGGCCCCAGCGCCCCGCCGGCTCGCTTTTCCCTGCTTCCCTGAAAGCAGCCGGGAGCCGCGCGGCTTACTCACCATAGTGGCTAGGGATTAGGAGGCGAAGGCGACAGGAGCAGACACCGGGTCCCGGTTACCGTCCCCGACAAGCTAAGAGTCGAGGTAAGTAACGCACTAGGGCGGGGCCGGCGCTGGAGCCTCTTAAGTAGCGGCTGCGGAGGGGCGGGCGGGCACAGGCGGTGCCGCGGTCGCTGGCCCCTCCTCCGGCCCCGCGCGCCCACTCCGCGCCCGGCCTGGCCGCCGCAGAGGCGGGCTCCGAGCCCCGAGCCCCCTCCCCTCGCGCGGCCGCGGGGTGGGGTCTGCCGCGCCTGCGGGCCGCGCGCGCCAGTACTGCAGTGTGCGGCGCATGGCTGCGAGGGCCTGGCGAGGGGCGGGCGCGAGTCGGAAAGACACCGACCAGGGAATGGGCGACGAGGCTTGCCTTAATTCGGAGGAAACCCAGGACTTGAGAGAGCCATACAATTTGAAAGACGAAGCACCGTGAAATGCAGAAAGTTGTGGTTCGGATAGCTCAGCTGATTAATTTCATGTTGCCACAGTTTGTCAGTGAGTTTTGCCTTTTTATTTTCTCAGTTCCTTTAAAGGCAGTGCATTCGGTACTTACCTGATAATGTGAAAAACGCGAGCTTTAGAAAACCGAATAGGTGTACATGGTTTACTGTAATGACTTGTTCTCCAAAGTGAGAGTACCAAACGGTGGAAGCAAATAGTATTTCAGTCATTCGAAGAGTAGTGCCCAAGCATTTAACATTGAAGCTGTTAAAAGGGCAAAGTAGGCCCCAATTTTAGATCTAAGCCATCAACTTTATGGAACAGTCCTAGGGGCTTTTTGAAAAGGAGATTTAAAAACACATTTCAGAGGTGGTAGCTGAGTTGAAGAAGTGAGGAAAGACTTGGATAGGGAGGAAATAGTTTGACACCGAAGGATGTTAGGAAGTAGGGATTCCTTGTGCAACTTAAGAGTTTTGTAAATAAGACGGC
The DNA here is from genome assembly GCF_029289425.2 of Pan paniscus. NCBI lineage: Eukaryota > Metazoa > Chordata > Mammalia > Primates > Hominidae > Pan > Pan paniscus. Next base: position 45,052,931 of record NC_073259.2, on the reverse strand, counting down.
TTGGCCTTGTGTCAAGATACATCAATTGGTTATAGGTTAGTGCTTGGAGGCCCACATTATAGGAGTAGACTAGTTCTCCCTCCGCCCCGCCCCTGGAAAATCTATTTCAAGGCCATAAACCACATTGCTAATCCTTGGAAATGCAGAAGGTGGTTAGGTTTAAAATGTGGCTTTAAAATGGTCCTAGCAGAAACGTATTGATGTTACTATTCAGAATATCTGCCCAGTATACGAGGAAGAAAAAGGTTAAACCTAAAACACTAAAAATTCATAGTTCATATTCAGTTATTTGCCTGTGAAGATTTGGTACAGCCTTCATCCTTCATTTTAGACAAATAACAAATCTATATGATTTATAAGTGTATTTTGTAAGGAGTTATATATATCTATATATGTGTGTCTCCACCCATCTGAACCTGACCTGCAAACCAAGAGGTTCTTGTTTATTTCCGATAGTTTTGGTAGTCTTGTTAAAGGCATTTGATTCAAAATCCAAATTTGCATACATTTTTGCAACTGGATAGAGGAGGCAGGAATATATTTGAATATTGTTCTCACTTATTTTGTCCCTCTTCTTATTCTTTAAAAAAAAAAAATTCTGTCAATTTTAGCAGTGGGGGTTGCATATCTATTTTAGTGATACTAATGTTAATAAGTTCTGATAACCCACTACCATTGGACCACCCCCACTCTTATTCCTAAAACGAATCTGAAAATAATTAGCTTGCTTTAACGGGAAGAATGAATGTTAGGGAACCACCCTGCTGAACTCCATTTTGCTGTCGGCTCTGAATAAAGCTATTTTATCCAGAAAAGCTATCTCTGGGCAAATATTTTGAATAGTTCAGTAACCGCAATAGGTTTCTGCTAGAACCATTTTGAAGCCACCCTTTAACCCTAACCACCTTATGTATTTCCAAGGATTGGCGATGTAGTTTATGGTTTTGGGATAGATTTTTCTGGGGGAGGGGAGAACCTCCCTTCTAGCTCTCTGCAGATTATCAGAGCCGCCGCTGCAGGGATTTCCTCCCGTGGGCCTATATGTCTCCCCAGATACCTTCCTAAAACTATTAGCTTTTATCTGTCTGTGTATTCCCCTGTTGTGAATGAGGAAGTATTTGAGGGCTTGTTTTTTTAGTTTCTTGATAATAAATACCTCAGGTTTCACAGAGTAATCAAACTAAAAGAAAACTTCTTTTTTATTTTATTTTATTTTTTTGACCGAAACTCCATCTCCAAAAAAAAAAAAGGGTATATTGTTATGTGATATTGGGACATCTGAACATTTTGTTGTCATAGGAGTTTGTCCTTGCCAGCATTAATAAACTGCTTTCTTAGCTGTAAACATCTTATGACCATGGGTTGTATCTGGTAAGGAATAGGCTTTGCTAGTCTAAATTTAGAATTGATTTTGAAATTGTGTTATCCTAGCCCTTTTTTCTTTTTTTGAGACACAGTTTTGTTTTTGTCACCCAGGCAGGGGTGCAATGGCGTGATCTTGGCGCACTGCAACCTCTGCCTCGCGGGTTCAAGCGATTCTCCTGTCTCAGCCTCCCAAGTAGCAGAGATTACAGGCACCTGCCACAATGCCCAGATTATTTTTGTATTTTTAGTAGAGAAGGGATTTCACAATGTTGGCCAGACTAGTCTCGAACTTCTGACCTCAGGTGATCCGCCCGCCTCGGCCTCCCAAAGTGCTGGAATTACAGGCGTGAGCCACCGTACGTGGCCATGTTACCCTAACTCTTATGTTCCTGTTTCCCTAACATAATACCTCCTTTACTCTTCTCCTCTACTACTCTAATCTTAAGGGGAGATGAAGGGTGAAGGTCATTTTTTGTAACGTCTTCCTGCTGACAGTGGACGTTGATCTTTGGGACAGGATTCTCTTATAAGAATTTGCAGTTGGTGGGCCGGGCACGGTGGCTCATGCCTGTAATCCCAGCACTCTGGGAGGCTGAGGCAGGCGGATCACGAAGTCAGGAGATCGAGACCATCCTGGCTAACACGGTGAAACCCCATCTCTACTAAAAATACAAAAAATTAGCCAGGTGTGGTGGTGGGCACCTGTAGTCCCAGCTACTCGGGAGGCCGAGGCAGGAGAATGGTGTGAACCTGGGAGGCGGAGCTTGCAGTGAGCCGAGATCACGCCACTGCACTCCAGCCTGGGCAACAGAGCGAGACTCTGTCTCAAAAAAAAAAAAAAGAGAATTTGCAGTTGGTTTCTAGGGAGCCAGGGGAGGTCCATATTTGCATGATGTTCTGTCTGATGATTTTTTTTTTTTTTTTTTTTTTTTTTGAGAGAGAGTGTTTCACTCTTGTTGCCCAGGCTGGAGTGCAATGGCACAATTTTGGCTCACTGCAACCTCTGCCTCCCAAGTTCAAGCGATTCTCCTGCCTCAGCCTCCCGAGTAGCTGGGATTACAGACATGTGCCACCACGCCCAGCTAATTTTGTATTTTTAGTAGAGACGGGCTTTCTCCGTGTTGGTCAGGCTGGTCTCCAACTCCCGACCTCAGGTGATCCGCCCACCTTGGGCTCCCAAAGGGCTGGGATTACAGGTGTGAGCCACCACACCCAGCTGATTCTTTTTCTTTTTTTTTTTTTAGATGGAGTCTCGCTCTGTCGCCAGGCTGGAGTGCAGTGGCACAATCTCAGCTCACTGCAACCTCTGTCTCCCAGGTTCAAGCAATTATCCTGCCTCAGCCTCCCGAGCAGCTGGGACTGTAGGCACGTGCCACCGTGCCCAGCTAATTTTTGTATTTTTAGTAGAGACGGGGTTTCACCACGTTGGCCAGGATGATCTCGTTCTCTTGACCTTGTGATCCGCACACCTGGTGATGTTCTGATGATTCAATGGGCATAGCCCTGCCCAGTATTGGAGGAGTAAAAAAAAAAAAAAAAATATATATATATATATATATATTTTTTTTTTTTTTTGTAGAGATGGGGTTTTTCCATGTTGCCCAGGCTGGTCTCAAACTCCTGGACTCATGTACTCCGCCTGCCTCGGCCTCCCAAAGTGCTGGGATTACAGGCATGAGCCACCACACCCAACTGTAACACATTTTTATGCCAGAATAATATTGAATAATGATAAATGTATTTTGCCTCTTTTTCCTTTTCTTTTTTTCTTTTTCTTTTTTTTTTTTTTTTTTTTTTGAGACAGGTTCTTGCTTTGTTGCACAGGCTGGAGTGCAGTGGCACAATCTCAGTTCACCGAAACCTCTGCCTTGTGAGTTCAAGCAATTCCTGTGGCTCAGCCTCCCAAGTAGCTGGGATTACAGGCATGTGCCACGACACCTGGCTATTTTTTATATTTTTAGCAGAGATGGGGTTGTGCTGTGTTGCCCCGGCTGGTCTCGAACTCCTGGCCTCAAATGATTTGCCCGCCTCGGCCTCCCAAAGTGCTAGGATTACAGGCGTGAGCCACCATGCCCAGCCTGCCTCCTCTTTAGTACCTGACAGGAAAGTCTGATTTTTTTAAAAATCCATACTTAACCTACATAGGTATATTTGTTTTTTGTTTTTTGTTTTTTTTTTTGAGACGGAGTCTCACTCTGTTGCCCAGGCTGGAGTGCAGTGGCACAATCTCAGCTCACTGCAACCTCTGTCTCCCAGGTTCACGCCATTCTCCTGCCTCAGCCTCCCGAGTAGCTGGGACTACAGGCGCCCGCCACCATGCCCGGCTGCTAATTTTTTGTATTTTTTTAGTAAGACGGGGTTTCACCGTGTTAGCCAGGATGGTCTCGATCTCCTGACCTCGTGATCTGCCCGCCTCGGCCTCTCAAAGTGCTGGGATTACAGGCGTGAGCCACCACGCCCGGCCAGGTCTATTTGTTTTGTTTGTTTGTTTGAGACAGAGTCTCGCTCTGTCTCCTAGGCTGGAGTGCAGTGGCATGATCTTGGCTCACTGCAACCTCCATCTCCCAGGTTTAAGTGATTCTCCTGCCTCAGCCTCCCAAGTGAGTAACTGGGAAAACAGGTACGTGCCACCGTGCCCGGCTAATTTTACATCTATCTATCTATGTATCTATCTATCTATCTATCTATGTATCTATCTATTTTTTGAGATGGAGTTTTGCTCTTCTTGCCCAGGCTGGAGTGCAATGATGCGTGATCTCAGCTCACTGCAACCTCTACCTCCTGGGTTCAAGCGATTCTCCTGCCTTAGCCTCCCAAGTAGCTGGGATTACAGGCATGCGCCACCACGCCCAGCTAATTTTTTGTATTTTATTTTTAGTAGAGACAGGGTTTCTCCGTGTTGGTCAGGCTGGTCTCGAACTCCCGACCTCAAGTGATCCGCCCACCTCGGCCTCCCAAAGTGCTGGGATTAAAGGCATGAGCCACTGCACCCAGCCTATTTTTTTATATATATTTTTAGTAGAGATAGGGTTTCACCATATTGGCCAGGCTGGTCTCAAACTCTTGACCTTGTGATCTGCCCGCCTTGGCCTCCCAAAGTGCTAGGAGTACAGGTGTGAACCACCATGCACGGCCTCTGTTTTGTTTTTTTTTTTGTTTTTTTTTTTTGAGACAGAGTCTTGCTCTATTGCCAAGGCTGGAGTGCAGTGGTGCCATCTCAGCTCATTGCAGCCTCCATCTCCCAGGTTCAAGCGATTCTCCCACCTCAGCCTCCTTAGTAGCTGGAATTACAGATGTGCGCCACCATCACCTGGCTAGTTTTTGTAATTTAGTAGAGATGGGGTTTCACGATGTTGGCCAGGCTGGTCTCGAACTCTTCACCTCAAGTGATCCACCCACCTTGGCCTCCCAAAGTGCTGGGATTAATTATAGGCATGAGCCACCATGCTCAGCCTCTATTTATTATACATACCTACACACACACACACACACACACACACGAGTAAATAGTAGTTATCTATGTCTGGAACATAAACACAGTAGTATTTACTGTCTTGACTTTTTTTCCTCCCCTAAGACAGGGTCTCACTCTGTTGCCTAGGCTGGATTACAGGGGCATGATCATGGCTCACTGCAGCCTCCACCTCCCAGGCTCAAGCGATCCTCTCACCTCAGCCTCCTCAGTAGCTGGGACTACAGGCAAGCACCACTGTGCCTGGCTAATTTTTTATTTTTGTGGAGGTGGAGTCTCATTGTTACCCAGGCTGGTCTTGAACTCCTGGGCTCAATCGATCCTCCCACCTTGGCCTCCCAAACTGCTGAGATTGCAGTACAGGCCACTGTGCCCAGTCTGTCTGCACATTTTAATTGATTATATAGGCCTTTCTTTTGTTGTACTCTTTCAGGCCTGCAACTGTTTGCTTTGAGTCTTTGGTGTAGTGGGAAACCCTGTGATACAATTAGAGTTACTCTCATTTTTGCTACATAGTATCATGGCCATTTGCTACTGTTCTAAGCAGTGGGTAACTGTTTTTGATAGTTTCCATATTGTGGTTTAGACACAGAAATTTACAAAATATTTTGTTCATTTCACTAGCTCTACAAGTAAAAACAAAATAACAAATGGCAACAATTTACCAAGTGTTAACTATTTATAAATATTTGAACTTCATTCTTATTTATCCCAATATTATAAATTTACATCTGCTTTTCCACAGATAGATGGTATTGGGGAAAGAAAATTGACTTTGGGCTGGATGCAGTGGCTCAGGCCTATAATCACAGCACTTTGGGAGGCCGAGGCAGGTGGATCACTTGAGGCCAGTAGTTAGAGATCAGCCTGGCCAACATGGCGAAACCCCGTCTACTAAAAATACAAAAATTAGTTGGCCCTGGTGGCACGTGGCTATAATCCCAGCTACTTGGGAAGCCAAGGCACGAGAATCGCTTGAACCCAGGAGGTGGAGGTTGCAGTGAGCAGAGATCATGCTACTGCACTCCAGCCTGGGTGACAGAGTGAGACTCTATCTCAAACAAAAAAAAAAAAAGGGAAAAAAATAGAAAATTGACTTCGGTGGTGTCAGATAGGACTAGATTCAATTCTAGCTTTGTCAGTTAATAGTGGTATGACCTTAGACCCTTAATTATCTTTCTCAAGCTTCATTTATGAATGGGAATCAATGTTAACTTAGAATCACCTTTTTCTCATACATTCAGTCCCATTAGTTCATGTTGTCAATTTACTTTCAAAATATGCCCACTACTTTTTATCACACCACTCTTATTTCACAGCTCTTACAGAATCTGAAATTACCTTGTTTGTACATTTATTTACTTGTTTAAAGTTTCTTCTTTTATGTAAACTCCATGTCTCTTTTTGTGGAAGTCAGTCTTGGTTGCCCTTTCAAAAACTACCTTCTTCCATTTCTCCTTGCTAAGACAGCCTCCTTTATCTGCCACTGTTTAAAGGGTATTTGTGTGCTCAGTCCCCCGGGACAAATAAATGCAACCTTGTTTCCCTTTGCCAGATACTTGCTTTTTCAGTTTCCTTCATGATTGGACCTGATTCTGACCAATGGGACATAAAGAGGCAAGTCAGCTGAGGACTTTCTGGGAATGGTTTTCTTCTCTGATAAAAAGAGATTACCCCGTTGAGGAAGTCCCTTTTGTTTCACCCCTCTCCCTTTGCTTTCTGCCTTTGGAAATGTTCTTTGAAGATATGATGCCTAGAGCCAACTTCAGTCCTTGAGGGTCTAATGCAAAGAGAATCATAAAGATGCCAGTTCAGTGCAGTGGTCTGATATTGTGAAGCTGTCGACCCAACCTTAAAACCAACCTATCTCCACATTTATTAATTAAATAATAAAGAAACTAAATAAATATTAATGAATAAAGGAAACAGTAAATGTCCTTATAATGTAAGCCAATGCAAGCAGGCTTTATCCCTAGAGACAAGAACAATACCTGGCACATAGTAGGTGCCTAATATGTAATTTTTGTTTAATATTGAACCTTGTGATTGACTGGATATGGGATGTGAGGTAAAGTAAGGAATGGAGGTTATTTTGTAGGTTTCTCATTTATTTTATCTATCTATCTATCTATCTATCTATCTATCTATCTATCTATCTATTTATTTTTGAGACAGAGTCTCACTCTGTTTCCCAGGCTAGAGTGCAGTGGCACGATCTTGGCTCACTGCAACCTCTGCCTCCCAGGTTCAAGTGATTCTCCTGCCTCAGCCTCCCAGGTAGCTGGGATTACAGATATGTGCTACCACGCCTGGTTAATTTTTGTATTTTTAGTAGAGACCGGGTTTCACCATGTTGGCCAGGCAGGTCTCGAACTCCTGACTTCAAGCTATCCGCCCACCTCGGCCTCCCAAAGTGCTGGGATTACAGATGTGAACCACTGCGACCAGCAAAGGTTTCTCATTTAAATAATCGCGTGAATCATGGTGCTTTTCACTGAGATCAAAATATTGAAGAAAGAAGTGGGTGGGAAGTAAGAAAAGGTCAGTTTTTAACACATTTTGAGGTTTAAGTGTCTGTAGTACATATGCTTAGAGATATCCATTAGGCAGACATACTTGCAGATATGGAGAGGGGAGAGAGAGACAGATTTTGAACCTTCAGTATTAAAATGGTAATTAAACTACGGGAATGGTAAGACCACTCAGGGGGAATGTGTAGAGCTAGGAAAGTAGTGCTTTTCTTTCTTTTTTTTTTTTTCTTTTTGATACGGAGTCTCACTCTGTCACCCAGGCTGGAGTGCAGTGGTGCAATCTCGGCTCACTGCAACCTCTGCCACCTGGGTTCAAGCAATTCTCCTGCCTCAGCCTCCGAAGTAGCTGGTATTACAGGTGCTTGCCATCGTGCCCAGCTAATTTTTGAATTTTTAGTGGAGACAAGGTTTCACCATGTTGACCAGGCTGGTCTGGAACTCCTGACCTCATGATCCACCCGCCTCGGCCTCCCAAAGTGCTGGGATTACAGGTGTGAGCCACCGTTCCCGGCTGAAAGTGGTGGTATTAATAGAGAACCCTGAAGTAGATAGAGAACCTGGCCTTAGTAAGGAATTGAAAGAATGATCACATTTAAAGTGGAGAAAATGAGCTTATAAAAGGAGTCTGGGGCTGGGCACAGTGGCTCACGCCTGTAATTGCAGCACTTTGGGAGCCCAAGGCAGGCAGATCACCTGAGGTCAGGAGATCGAGACCAGCCTGAGCAACATGGAGAAACCCCATCTCTACTAAAAATACAAAATTAGCCGGGCACGGTGGCGCATGCTTGTAATCCCAGCTACTTGGGAGGCTGAGACAGGAGAAGCACTTGAACCCAGGAGGCTGAGGTTGCACCATTGCACTCCAGCCTGGGCAACAACAGTGAGACTCCATCTCAAAAAAAAAAAAAAAAAAAGTGGCTGGGCATGGTGGCTCACGCCTGTAATTCCAGCACTTTGGAAGTCCGAGGCAGGTGGATCACAAGATCAGGAGATCAAGACCATCCTGACCAACATGTGAAACCCCGTCTCTACTAAAAAAATACAAAAATTAGCCAGGCATGGTGGCGTGCACTTGTAGTCCCTGCTACTCAGGAGGCTGAGTCAGGAGAATTGCTTGAACCCAGGAGGCGGAGGTTGCAGTGAACCGAGATTGTGCCACTGCACTCCAGCCTGGGTAACAGAGCGAGACTGTCTCAAAAAAAAAAAAAAAAAAAAAAAAAGGAGTCTGGGCCGGGTGCGATAATCCTAGCACTTTGGGAGGCCAAGGCAGGTGGATCACCTGAGGTCAGGAATTCAAGACCAGCCTGGCCAACATGCTGAAACCCCATCTCTACTAAAGCCGGGCATGATGGCGGGTGCCTGTAACCCCAGCTACTCAAGAGGCTGAGACTGAAGAATCGCTTGAACCTGGGAGACAGTGGTTGTAGTGACCTGAGATCGCACCACTGCACTCCAGCCTGGGCGGCTAAGCGAGACTCCGTTTCAAAAATAAATAAACAAACAAATAAACAAAAGGAGTCTGAGAAAGAATGATCAAAGAGGAAGAACTGGGGGTTTTACGATCCAAGTAAAGAGTTTCAAGCGAGTACAGTGTCAAATGCTGCAGTGTCAAATCCTGCAGGTTAAATAGGGTAAAGACTAGAAAGTGTCCATTGTATTAAATATAGAGAAAACAGTATGGTGTCTATTTTTATTTATTTACTTATTGGACAAGTATTGAGAGCTTACCATGGCAGGTACTCCTTATAAGTGCTGGGTTGATATAACAGTGAATAAAATAAGTCTTGCTGGAGTCGTGAGAAGGGACATGCTTGCCTGTTCCTAATCTTAGTGAGAAAGCTTCTAATTTCTCACTTTTAAGTATAGTGTTAGCTGTAGGGATTTTGTAGACATTCTTGATCAAGATGAGAAAGTTCCCCTCTATCTTAGTTTACCAAGAGAGTTTATCATGAATGAGTGTTGGATTTTGTCATATGCTTCTTCTGCATATGTTGATATGATTATGTGATTTTTCCTTCTTTTTTCTTTTTTAAACAGTTTTGCTCTGTTGCCCAGAATGGAGTGCAGCGGCACCATCTTGGCTCACTGCAACCTCCGCCTCCCTGGTACAAACAATTCTCGTGCCTCAGCCACTGGATTAGCTGGGATTATAGACGCATGCCACCACACCTGGCAAATTTTTTTTATTTTTAGCAGATACAGGGTTTCACCATGTTGGCCAGGCTGGTCTTGAACTCCTGACCTTAAGCCATCTGCTTGTCTCGGCCTCCCAAAGTCCTGGGATTGCAGGCGTGAGCCACTGCACCTGGCCTTTTTCTTCTTTAGACTGCTGATCTGATGGATTTTATTAATTGATCTTTTCTTTTTCTTTTTTTTTTGAGACAGGGTCTTGCTCTGTCACCCAGGCCGGAGTGCAGTGGCATGAACATAGCTCACTGCAGTCTCGGTCTCCTGGGCTTCAGCGATCCTTTCACCTCAGCCTCCTGAGTAGCTAGGACCACAAGTGTATGCCACCACACCCTGCTAATTTTTAAATTTTTTGTAGAGATGGGGTCTTGCCACGTTGCTCAGGCTGGTCTTGAGCTCCTGAGCTGAAGTGATCGTCCCACTTCAGCCTCCCAACATGCTGGGATTATAGGCATGTGCCACTGCTCCTGGCCTTATTCATTTTCAAATGTTGAACCAGCCTTGTATACCTGGGATAAATTCCACTTGGTCTTGGTATATAATTCTTTTTATCCAGTGTTGGATTTGATTTTCTGATATTTAATTAAGGATTTTTGCATCTATGTCCATGCAAATATTGGTCTGTAGTTTTCTTTTTTTTTTTTTTTTTGTAGTATCTGTCTGGTTTTGGTATTACGGTAACACTGATCTCATAGAATGAGTTAGGGAATAATCCCTCTGCTTCTTTCGTCTTAAAGAGATGGTATAAAATTGGGATAATGTTTCCCCTAAAAGTTTGGTAGAATTCAAATTAGCTAGGCATGGTGGCATACGCCTGTAATCCCAGCTACTCAGGAGGTTGAGGCAGGAGAATCACTTGAACCCAGAAGGCAGAGGTTGCAGTGAGCCAAGATTGCACCACTGCACTCCGGGCTGGGGAACAGAGCAAGACTCCATCTCAAAATAAATAAATAAATGTTTGGTAGAATTCATCAGTTAACCCATCTGGGCCTGGTGCTTTCTGTTTGGGAAGGTTATTAATTATTGATTCAATTATTATTATTATTATTTGAGATGGAGTCTCGCTCTGTCACCCAGGCTGGAGTGCAGTGGTGCGATCTCAGCTCACTGCAACCTCTGCCTCCTGGGTTCAAGCAATTCTCCTGCCTCAGCCACCCGAGTAGCTGGGACTACAGGTGCGTGCCACCATGCCCAGCTAATTTTTTGTATATTTAGTAGAGATGGGATTTCACCGTGTTAGCCAGGATGGTCTCGATCTCCTGACCTCATGATCTGCCCACCTCAGCCTCCCAAAGTGCTGGGATTACAGGCACGAGCCACCGCGCCCAGCTGATTCAGTTCTTTAATAGATATAGAGCTGTTCAAATTGTCTTTCTTCTTATGTGAATTTGGCAGATTGTGTCTTTCAAGGAATTTGTCTGTTTCATCTAGGTTATCAAATCTGTGCACATAGAGTTTTCCTTTATTTTCCCTTTAATGTTCATGGAATCTGTAATTATGTCCTCTCTTTTATTTCTTTTTCTGTTGTTTTGAGACGGAGTCTCGCTCTGTCACCCAGGCTGGAGTGCGGTGGTGTGATCTCGGCTCACTGCAACCTCCTCCTCTCAGGTTCAAGTAACGCTCCTGCCTCAGCCTCCCGCGTAGCTGGGGCTACAGCATACACCACCACGCCCAGCCAATTTTTGTATTTTTTGATAGAGATGTGGTTTTAACATGTGGGCCAGGCTGGTCCTGAACTCCAGACCTCAAGTGATCCACCTGCCTCAGCCTACTAAAGTGCTGGGATTACAGGCATGAGCCACCACACCCAGCCTTTTATTTCTTTTTTATTACTTTTTTGTAGAGATGAAGCCTAACTATGTTGCCCAGATTGGCGTGCAGTGGCTATTCACAGATGTGATAATCATATACTGCAGCCTTGAACTCCTGGGCTCAAGGGATCCTCCTGCCTCAGCCTGTAAAGTAACTGGAACTATAGGTGTGCCACCTTGCCCAGCTCCTTCACTTTAAAAAAAAAAAGTTTAATTTTAATTTTGTAGAGATGAGGTCTTGCCATGTTGCCCAGGCTGGGCTTGAACTCTTAGCATCTAGTCATCCTCCCACTTTGGCCTCCCAAAGGCCTGGGATTATAGACATGAACCACTATGCTCAGCCTCCTTTACTTTTTTTTTTTTTTTTTTGAGACAGAGTCTCGCTCTGTCGCCCAGGCTGGAGTGCAGTGGCACAATCTCGGCTCACTGCAAGCTCTGCCTCCTAGGTTCACGGCATTCTCCTGCCTCAGCCTCCCAAGTAGCTGGGACTACAGGTGCCCGCCACCATGCCTGGCTAATTTTTTTGTATTTTTAATAGAGACGGGGTTTCACCGTATTAGCCAGGATGGTCTCGATCTCCTGACCTTGTGATCCACCCGCCTCAGCCTCCCAAAGTGCTGGGATTACAGGCGTGAGCCACCGCGCCCGGCCTCCTTTACTTTTTTTATCTAGTTTCTCCTACAGATCTATAAAGAGTTGTTGGCAGCTCTAGATGCACTGCCTATGACTTAGCCCTGCTCTGCATGGAGCAGTTAAAAAAAAAAAAAAAAAGGAGCTGTTGATTTTTTAGTTTGTTCAGCTTTTACTTGTTGTTATCATGGAGTGGTGACTTCCAAGCTTCTTTTCTGCTGGTCTGGAAACTGGATGTGTATATCTTTTCAAAGCAGTAACAAGAAGGTCAGTGAGGCCAGAGCAGAGTAGTGAGTGAGGGGGAGAGCGTTATGAAATGAGATTGGAGAGGTAGCCAGGGTCTAGCTCATGTAATAGTGTTATTAGGCATGGAGAGATTTTGTGTTTTATTCTAAAAATAATGAGAAGCTATTAGATAGTTTTGAGCAAAGGTGTGACATGTTCTATTTTAGGTTTTAAGAGCATTGCTCTGGCTTTTGTGAGAGTAAACCACAGGAGGTTAAGAGTGGAAGAAGGAAGATGAACTAGAAGGGAATGGGCAGTAATGCAAATAAGAGATGATAGTGGCTTGAATCAAGGTGATATTATTGAGGTGGTAAGAAGTGGTGGAAATGTGAGTTGTTTTGTTTTGTTTTGTTTTTGAGATGGAGTCTTGCTCTGTCACCCAGGCTGGAGTGCAGTGGTGTGATCTCGGCTCACTGCAATCTCTGCCTCCCAGGTTCAAGTGATTCTCGTGCCTCAGCCTCCCAAGTAGCTGGGACTACAGGCGTGTGCCACCACGCCCGGCTAATTTTTTTTTTTTTTTTTTTTTAAGTAGATGTGGGGTTTCACCGTGTTAGCCAGGATAGTCTTGATCTCCTGACTTCGTGATCTGCCTGCCTTGGCCTCCCAAAGTGCTGGGATTATAGGCTTGAGCCACCACGCCCAGCCTTCTGAGTATATTTTGAAGACAGAACTGACAGGATTTATTAATGAGTTGGCTGTGAGAAAGAAAGAGAGGAGTCAGTCATGACCCCTAGATTTTTGGTCTGAGCAACACTGGGGAATACTAAAGGAGGAACAGGTGTAGAGAAATGGAAAGAATCAAAAGTTCAGTTTTGGACATGTTAAGTTTGAGATGCAGTGGGTTAAATATAAGTAGAGATGTTGATTAGGCAGTAATAGTTGGTTAAAAAGTGCAGAGGGGAGGTCGTGTTGGAGATAAATTTAGAAGTCATCAGTATAGAAAGTGGATAAGATCACCTGGGGAATGGGTGAGATCCAACCGGGCGCAGTGGCTCATGCCTGTAATGCCAGCACTTTGGGAAGACCAGGCGGGCGGATCACAAAGTCAGGAGTTCGAGACAAGCCTGGCCAACATAGTGAAACCCCGTCTCTACTAAAATTACAAAATTTAGCTGGGCATGGTGGCATGCGCCTATAGTCCCAGCTACTTGGGAGGCTGAGGCAGGAGAATCGCTTGAACCCGGGAGGCGGAGGTTGTGGTGAGCTGAGATTGTGCCATTGCACTCCAGCCTGGGCAACAGAGCGAGACCGTCTGAAAAAAAAAAAAAAAAAAAAAAAAAGGAAGAGGTCCAAGGACTGAACCCCAGAGCACTCTAACTTATAAAAATTAGGAAGAGGATCTAGTAGTGTAAAGTAAAAGGAGCAGACAGTGATGTTGGAAGTTAATAATGGCCTGGGTGCAGTGGTTCACACCTACAATACCAGCACTTGGAGAGGCCAAGGTGGGAGGATTGCTTGAGCCCAGGAGTTAGAGACCAGCTCTGGCAACATAGGGAGATCCCTCCTTTACAACAAATACAAAAATTAGCCAGGCGTGATGGTGTGCACCTGTAGTACCGATTACTTGGGAGGCTAACATAGGAGCCCACGAGGTGAAGGCTGCAGTAAGTTGTGATCGCGCCACTGCATTCCAGCCTGGGTAACAGAGCAAGACCGTGTTTCCAAAAAAATAGAAGAAAGAAAATAATGAAGAGTTTAGTATTCTGGAAACCAAATGAAGAAAGTGTTTCAAGCAGGAGCAGGTGATAACTCTGCTTTTTGAACTGTGCTTTCTGGGAGGCTGGGTAACATGGGGTCTGAGAATCAGCTGTTAGATTTCACTGGTGACCTGGGCAAGAGTGGCTTCAGTGGAGCAGTAAGGATGAATTAAGGCCTTATTGGTGTAAGTTCAAGAGATAATTCATGACAAGGAAGTGGTGGAAGGAGAATTTAAAAACTTTTTTGAGGATTTTTGCTTTAAGGGGTTAGAAAGAAGAGTAATAACCAGGAGAGCTGGATAGGGATGTTCAATAAAAGGAGGGGTTTTCTTTTTGTTTTTGTTTCTAAGGTGGGAGCTATTTTAGAATATTTGTTTGCTAATGAGAAAAAAAAACAAAAGGTAAAATCCATGTTGTGAGGAAAAGGAGCAAAGCTTTAGAGTAGTGAAATGGAAAGGCACCCAGTGCACCATGGAGGGGTTCACCTTGGAAAGGAGCACAGTATTTACCTGCTGACACACAGGAGGAAGCCAGAATTCGAGGAGCGATTAATCGGTTGGCAGTTAGATTTAGTGGTGGAATCTGTGGAATTTCTCTTCTGATTATTTCTGTTTTTCTCCTCCACTGCAGTGAACTAGAAAATAGGTAATTTCAGCCAGGGATGGTGGCATACAGTGGTGCCTTTCAGCTACTCGGGAGGCTAAGGCAGGAGGATCCTTTGGGCCCAGGAGTTTGAGTCCAGTCTGGGCAACATAGCAAAACCTCATCCTTTTTTTTTTTTTTTTTTTTTTGAGACAGAGTTTCGCTCTTGTTGCCTAGGCTGGAGTGCAATGGCGTGACCTCGGCTCACCGCAACCTCTACCTCCCGGGTTGAAGCGATTCTCCTGCTTCAGCCTCCCGAGTAGCTGGGATTACAGGCATGTGCCACCACACCTGGCTAGTTTTGTATTTTTAGTAGAGACGGGGTTTCTCCATGTTGGTCAGGCTGGTCTCGAACTCCCGACGTCAGGTGATCTGCCCGCCTCAGCATCCGAAAGTGCTGGGATTACAGATGTGACCTATCGTGCCCAGCCGCTAAACCTCATCTTTAAAAAAGAAGAACAAAATAGGTAATCTTTCCTAATTCTCCCTCTTTTCCTTAGTAACAGAACCCTGATTTCTTTGGGAACAGGGTGCCCAGCTTCTGTTCCAACTGATGGGGTCCATGTGACTAAGTTCTGGTGAAATGTTAGTGGAAGTTGTTTGGTGGGGCTGCTGATAAAGTTTCTAAAACAGGATTGATAAGATTGATTGAGCTAGTGTCATTGGCCCTTTCTTTTTCTTTTTTTTCTTTTTTTTTTTTTTTTTTGCCTAGAACATGGACAAGATGGCTGGGGTCCTGTGGAGTTCTGGTAATCTTCTTATGATAATAAAGCAACCTTATGCCATATGATATGCTAAGGATGGAGGAAGATAGAGTCTAGGTGCCTGATGACAACATGGAGCTGTCAAGCCCTGCATTGCCTCCCCCTGGACGTCTCATTATGGGAGAAAATGAAGCAATTTGTTTAAGCCACACTGATCTTTTTTCCTATTTTTCTTTTTCTTTTGTTGAGTGTGTGTTTGTGTCTGTTATTTACAGCTGATTGTAAGTCATAACTGATGTGGTAGTGGGACTGTGTAAGTTTTGTCTTCTGATGTTTTTCTTTTTTTTTTCTTCTTCAGTGAAACAGGGATGGGGAGATCATTAGCTAAATGTAAGGATTGGGGAAGGAGTGTGGGAGGTTTGTGGAGAGAGAATGTGTGAAATGTGGGAAGTTTGTGGAGAGAGAATTTGTGAAATAGTTATCTCTGAATGGTAGAGTAAATTAAGTAGGGAGAGGTAGTAGGTCATTCAGACATCTGTGGTTGTAAATATAAAATGAGATCAGTCACCTGGGTTGTATTTTTCCCTAGTCAGGTTTACCTGCTCAGGAGAAGGTATAAACCTGATAGTGAATTGGGTTTAACCAGGATTTATATTTTGCTAAAGCCATTGTGTCACCATTTGTGAAACAGAAGAAGATACTGTAGAGTCACTAAGAAGACAGTTGACTGAATGGATTTATAAAAACATGTAGCGGGGCACAGCGGCTCACGCCTGTAATCCCAGCATTTTGGGAGGCCGAGGCGGGCAGATCACGAGGTGAGGAGATCGAGACCATCTTGGCTAACACGGTGAAACCCCCTCTCTACTAAAAAAAAAAAAAAAAATTAGCCAGGCGTGGTGGCAGGCGCCTGTAGTCCCGGCAGGCGCCTGTAGTCCCAGCTACTCAGAAGGCTGAGGCAGGAGAATGATGTGAACCCAGGAGGCGGAGCTTGCAGTGAGCCAAGATCACGCCACTGCACTACAGCCTGGGTGACAGAGCGAGACTCTGTCTCAAAAATAAATAAATAAAATAAATAAATAAAAATATATACAAACATGTAATTGCTGGCCAGGCATGGTGGCTCACGCCTGTAATCCTAGCACTTTGGGAGACTGAGGCGGTGGATTGCCTGAGCTCAGGAGTTTGAGACCAGCCTGGGCAACACGGTGAAACCCCATCTCTACTGAAATACAAAAAATTAGCCGGGCGTAGTGGCATGTGCCTTTAGTCCCAGCTACTTGGGAGGCTGAGGCAGGAGAATTGCTTGAACCTGGGAGGTGGAGGTTGCAGTGAGCCAAGATCGTGCCACTGCATTCCAGCCTGGGCAACAGAGTAAAACTCTGTCTCAAAAAAAGAAACAAACAAACAAAAAACATGTAATTAATAAAAGCAGTAGACTTGAAAGCAAAACTTTACACATATTTTTTGAATAGGTAAAATTCCCATGGTTCAAACATTGAAGAGGTAAAAAGATACACAGACATACCTTACTTTATTGCACTTCACTTTACTGAACTTGTTTTGTTTTGTTTTGTTTTTCTTTTGAGACAGTTTCGCTCTTGTTGCCCAGGCTGGAGTACAGTGGTGTGATCTCGGCTCACTGCAACCTCTGCCTCCTGGGTTCAATCTCTTCTCCTGCCTCAGCCTCCCAAGTAGCTGGGACTACAGGCACTTGCCACCACGCCCGGCTAATTTTTGTATTTTTGGTAGAGACAGTGTTTCACCACGTTGGCCAGGCTGGTCTCGAACTTCTGACCTCAAGTGATCGGCCTGCCTCGGCCTCCCAAAGTGCTGGGATTACAGGCTTAAGCCACCGTGCCCGGCCCTTTTTATTTTTTTTGAGACAGAGTTTCGCTCTTGTTGCCCAGGCTGGAGTGCAATGATGCAATCTTGGCTCACCGCAACCTCTGCCTCCCTGGTTCAAGGATTCTCCTGCCTCAGCCTCCCAAGTAGCTGGGATTACAGGTGTGAGCCACTGTGTCTGGCCCACTTTACTGAACTTCACAGATGATGAGAGTTTTCTCTTTTTTTTTTTTTTAAACGTATTGAAGGTTTATGGCAACCCTGCATCAAGCAGGTCTGTTAGCACCATTTTTCCAACAGCATTTGCTCACTTCATGTCTCTGTGTCACATTTTGGTAATTTTCATAATATATAAAAATTTTACATTACAGGCTGGGTGTAGTGGCTCACACCTGTAATCCTAGCACTTTGGGAGGCCAAGGCAGGCAGATCTCCTGAGGTCAGGAGCTCAAGACCAGCCTAGCCAACATGGCGAAACCCCATCTCTACTAAAAATACAAAATTAGCTGGGTGTGGTGACACACGCCTGTAATCCCAGCTACTTGGGAGTCTGAGGCAGGAGAATCGCTTGAACCCAGAAGGTGGAGGTTGCGGTGAGCCGAGATCGTGCCATTGCACTCCAGCCTGGGAGACAAAGTGACGTCTCAAAAAAAAAAAAAAAAGCTTTTTTATTATTATTGTATTTGTTATGGTGATCTGTGATTAGTAATCTTTGATGTTACTATTGTAATGGTTTTGGAGTGCCACAAACATAAGATCACGTGACAGTGACCTTAATATATAAATGTGTGTGTTGTGATTGTTCTACTGACCAGCCATTTCCCGTCTCCCTCTTCTTATGCCTCCCTGTTAAATTAGACATAACAACATTGAAATCAGACCAATTAATAACCCTACAGTGGTCTCTGAGAGAGGCTAACAGCTAATCCTCTTGTGCTAAACAGCCAAATTGTGAATGCAAAGGAAAAGTTCTCAAAGGAAATTAAAAGTGCTACTCCAGTGAACACATGAATGATAAGAAAGTGAAACAGTCCGGGTGTGGTGGCTCACGCCTGTAATCCCAGCACTTTGGGAGGCTGAGGCGGGTGGATCACCTGAGGTCAGGAGCTCAAGACCAGCCTAGCCAACATAGTGAAACCCTGTCTCTACTAAAAATACAAACATTAGCTGAGTGTGGTGGTGCACACTTGTAATCCCAGCCACTCGGGAAGCTAAGGCAAGAGAATCACTTGAACCCCGGAGGTGAATGTTGCAGTGAGCTGAGATTGTGCCACTGCACTCCAGCCTGGGTAACAGAGGGAGACTCTGTCTCAAAAAAAAAAAAAAGTGAAACAGCCTTATTGATGCTGATAGGGAGAAAGTTTTAGTAGTCTGGATAGAAGATCAAACCAGCCACAACATTCCCTTAAGCCAAAGCCTAATCCAGAGCAGGACCTCAGTTATCTTCAATTCTGTGAAGGCTGAGAGAGGTGAGGAAACTGCAGAAGAAAAGTTTGAAGCTAGCAGAGGTTGGCTCGTGAAGTTTAAGGAAAGAAGCTGTCTCCATAACATAAAAGTGCAAAGCGAAGCAATAAGTGCTGATGTAGAAGCTGCAGCAAGTGATCCAGAAGATCTAGCTAAGATCATTGATGAAGATGGCTATAAAAAACAACACATGTTTGGCCAGGCACTGTGCCTCATGTCTAATCCCAGCACTTTGGGAGGCTGAGGTGAGAGCATTGCTTGAGGCCAGCCTCAGCAACATAGCAAGGCAATTTTTTAATCTCTACAAAAATAAAAAAATTAGCCAGGTGTGATGGCATGCTCCTGTAGTCCTAGCTACCTGGCAGGCTGAGGTGAGTGGCTTCCTGAGCCCAGGATTTTGAGGCTGCAGTGAGCTATGATCATGCCACTGCATTCCAGCCTGGGCAACAGAACAAGAACCTGTCTCCAAAAGAAAGCAAATCAACAAAAAATGAGCAATAAAAAAAGATTTTCGATGTAGACAAAACAACCTCACATTGAAAGATGTCATCTGTGACTTTCATAGCTGGAAGGGACAAGTCAGTGCCTACCTTCAAAGCTTCAAAGAACAGCCTGAATCTGTCAGGGGCTAATGCAGCTGGTGATTTTAAGTTGAAGCCAATGCTCATTTACCATTCCAAAAATCCCAGGGCCCTAAAGTATCATGGTAAGTCTACTCTGCCCATGCTTTATAAATGGAATAACGACACCTGGATGACAGCATACCTATTTACAACATTGTTTACTGAGTATTTTCAGCCTGTTGTTGAGATGTACTTTTCAGAAATAAAGATTCTTTCAAAATGTTACTGCTCATTGACAATGCACCTGGTCACCCAGGAGCTCTGATGACATGTACAGGGAGGGAGATTAATGTTACTTTCATGACTGCTAACAGCATCCATTCTGTAGCCCGTGGATCTAAGAGTCATTTTTACTTTTTTTTTTTTTTTTTTTGAGACAGAGTCTTGCTCTGCCTCCCAGGCTGGAGTGCAATGGTGCGATCTCGGCTCATTGCAACCTCCGTCTCCCGGGTTCAAGCAATTCTTCTGCCTCAGCCTCCCAAGTAGCTGGGATTACAGGCACTGGCTAATTTTTTGTATTTTTAGCAGAGATGGGGTTTCGCTATGTTGGCTAGCCTGGTCTCAAACTCCTGACCTTAGGTGATCCACCCGCCTTGGCCTCCCAAAGTGCTGGGATTACAGGCGTGAGCCACCACACTCACATGGTGGTTTCTTGAGATGGAATGTACTCGGTGAAGATGCTTGAACATTATTGAAATGACAACAAAGGATTTTAAATATTTCATAAACTTAGTTGATAAAGCAACAACAGGGTTTGAGAGGATTGACTCCAATTTTGAAAGAAGTTCTACTGTGGGTAAAATGCTATCAAACAGCATCACATGCTACAGAGAAATCTTTCATGAAAGGAAGTCAATCACTGCAGCAGACATCACTGTTGGCTTTAAGAAACTGCAGGCCAGGTGCAGTGGCTCACGCCTGTAATCCTAGCACTTTGGGAGGCCAAGGTGGGTGGATCATCTGAGGTCAGGAGTTCGAGACCAGCCTGGCCAACATGGTGAAACCCTGTGTCTACTAAATACAAAAAATTAGCCAGGTGTGGTAGCACATGCCTGTAATCCCAGCTACTTGGGAGGCTGAGGCAGAAGAATTGCTTGAACCTGGGAGGCAGAGGCTGCAGTGAGCTGAGATTGCACCATTGCACTCTAGCCTGGGCAACAAGAGTGAAATTCCATCTCAAAAACAAAAAAGAAAAGAAGTTGTGGCTGGGTGCAGTGGCTTACACCTGTAATCCCAGCACTTTCAGCTACTTGGGAGGCTGAGGCAGGAGAATCGCTTGAACCTGGGAGGCGGAGATTGCAGCGAGCGGAGATCACACCATTACACTCCAGCCTGGGCGACAAGAGCGAGACTCCATTGCAAAAAAAAAAGAAAAAGAAAAAAGAAATTGCTCCAGCCACCTTAACCTTCAGCAATCACTACCCTGATCAGTCAGCAGCCATTAACATCAAGGCAAGATCCTCCACCAGCAAAAAGATTATAACTAGTTGAAGGCTCAGATGATCATTAGCATTTTTCAGCAATGAAGTTTTTTTGTTGTTTTGTTTGTTTTTGAGACAGGGTCTTGCTTTGTCATCCAGGCTGGAGTGTAGTGGGCAACAGGGCAAGACTCCATCCCAAAAAAAAAAAAGATGTGTCTAGTGTGAATAAGAACTTGAATATTTTACTTTATTAGATCGTAATTAATTTACAATTAAATAATACAAATATATACAAAATTAGCCGGGTATGGTGGTACATGCCTGTAGTCCCAGCTACTTGGGAGGCTGAGGTGGGGGAACCACTTGAACCCAGGAGGTGGAGGTTGCAGTGAGCCGAGATCATGTCGCTGCACTCCAGCCTGGCAACAGAGTGAGACTCCGTCTCAAAAAAAAAAAAAAAAAAAAAAAATTAGCCACATGTATATAGTAACTACCATGTTGCACAGATACTCAGGTCTTCTATACAAAGAAGAAAGGAAGGCTCAGTTGTCCTTGGATAAAATGAGAACTGGTGGAAAGGCACTTTGAAAGTAATGAAAACAGCCAGACACAGTGGCTCATGCCTGTAATCCCAGCACTTTGGGAAGCTGAGGCAGGAGGATCACTTGAGCCCATGAGGTCAAGTCTGCAGTGAGCCAAGATCAGGTCACTGTACCCCAACCTGGGTGTCAGAGCGAGACCTTGTCTCAAAAAAAAAAAAAAAGTAATGAAGACAAAGTGTCAATAATAACTAAAGATGATTAAGGAGAAGGGTTTTTTGTTTGTATTTTGAGCCAGAGTCTCGCTCTGTCACCCAGGCTGTAGTGCAATGGTGAGATCTTGGCTCACTGCAACCTCCACCTCCCGGGTTCAAGCGATTTTCCTGCCTCAGCCTTCTATGTTGCCAGGACTACAGGCATGCACCACCACGCCTGGCTAATTTTTGTATTTTTTAGTAGAGATGGGGTTTCGCCACGTTGGCCAGGCTGGTCTCAAACTCCTGATCTCAGGTGATCCAGCTGCCTCAGCCTCCCAAAGTGCTGGGATTATAGGCATGAGCCACCGCACGTGGCCCTCTCTACTTTTTTATATTTAATACTTTTCTTCCCCCTCTATCCCTCCCTTCCTGCCATCCTTTCTTTCTTTTTGTTTCTTTCCTTTCTCTCCCCACCACCCACCCCACTCTCTCTCTCTCTTTCTTCTCTTTTACTACAGGGTCTCCCTCTGTCCCCCAGGCTAGAGTGCAGTGGTGTGACCATAGCTCACTGTAGCCTCGATCTCCTGCACTCAAGCAGTCCTCCTGAGCAGCTGGGGCTACAAATGTGCATCACCATGCCCTAATTACTATTATTATTATTTTTTTTGTAGAGCTAGGGGTCTTGCTGTGTTGTCCAGGCTGGTCACAAATTCCTGGCCTCAGGCTACTGCCTTGGTCTCCCACAGTGCTGGAATTACAGGCATAAGGCATTGTGCCTGGCCAAGAGTTTTTAAAAATCTATTTGCATTACTTTTATAATTAGAATTAATGTTTAAAAAGTCAATCTAAAGTAAAATGGTGAATTAAGACTCATATAAGATATAGGAGTATTCATTTTTGCCCTTTGCTCACTGGTTTTTATTTTTAAACACCTTTATGGAGATTTAATTCAGATTCCATAAAATTTACCCTTTTAGGCTGGACGCGATGGCTCACACCTGTAATCCCAGCACTTTGGGAAGCCGAGGTGGGCAGATCACAAGGTCAGGAGTTTGAAACCAGCCTGGCCAACATGGTGAAACCCCATCTCTACTAAAAATACAAAAATTAGCTGGGTTTGGTGGCATATACCTGTAATCCCAGGTACTCAGGAGGTTGAGGCAGGAGAATTGCTTGAACCCAGGAGACAGAGGTTGCAGTGAGCCGCGATTGCACCACTGTACTCCAGCCTGAGTGACAGAGCAAGACTTCGTCTCGGGAAAGAAAAAGAAAATTTACAACTTTAAAGTGTACAGTTCAGTGGGTTTTTTTTTTTTTTAATTTTTTTCTGTAACCCAGGACAGTGCCAAAGTTCAGTAGTTTTTTTGTTTTTTGTTTGTTTATTTGAGACAGAAACTCGCTCTTGTTGCCCAGGCTGGAGTGCAATGGCGCAATCTTGGCTCACAGCAACCTCCACCTCCTGGATTCAAGAGAATCTCCTGCCTCAGCCTCCAAGTAGCTGGGATTACAGGCATGTGCCACCATGCCCAGCTAATTTTTGTATTTTTAGTAGAGATGGGGTTTCACCATGTTGGCCAGGCTGGTCTCAAACTCGACCTCATGTAATCCTCCCACCTCGGCCTCCCAAAGTGCTGGGTTTACAAGCGTGAGCCACCGTGCCCAGCCAAGTTTGTGATTTTTAACACATTTATAGAGTTGTGCTACCATCATCACACTCTAATTCCAGAACATTTTTTATCATCCCTAAAGAAACTCATTGCCCAGGCTGGAGTGCAGTGGAGTGATCTTGGCTCATTGCAACCTCGGCTTCCCAGTTCAAGCGATTATCGTACCTCAGCCTCCTGAGTAGTTGGGACTATAGATGCGTGCCACCATGCCCAGCTAATTTTTGTATTTTTAGTAGAGATGGCGTTTCCGCATGTTGGCCAGGCTGGTCTCGAACTCCTGGCCTCAAGTTATCTGCCCGCCTCAGCCTCCCAAAGTGCTGGGATTACAGGTGTGAGCCATCATGCCCAACCCTGAGATGGCTTCTGAGGGGCTTGATATGGAGGGAGAGGGCCTAAGTAGCTTCAGAATGAAAAGAACAAGCCAGGATTAGAGGGTTGGAACTTTCAGCCCCATCCCCCAAGACCTCCAGGGAAGGGAGTGGTGACTGGAGATTGAGTTTGATCACCAAAAGGTCAAGCCTTAATTATGCTTATGTAGTGAAAACTCCGGCCAGGCACGGTGGCTCACGCCTGTAGTCCCAGCACTTTGGGAGGCCAGGACAACGGATCACCTGAGGTCAGGAGTTCGAGACCAGCCTGGCCAACATGGTGAAACCCCGTCTCTACTAAAAATACAAAAATTAGCCGGGTGTGGTGGCAGGCGCCTGTAATCCCAGCTAGTTGGGAGGCTGAGGCAGGAGAATCGCTTGAACCCGGGAAGCAGAGGTTGCAGTGAGCTGAGATCTTGTCCCCCAGACTGGGGGACAAGAGTGAGACTTCGCTCAAAAAAAAAGAAAAAAGAAAACTCCATGAAACCCCCTAAATAATAGGGTATGGAAAGCTTCATAGTTGGTGAAAAAATTGGTGTTAGGAGGGTGCCAACCAGGAGAAGGCATGGAAACTCTATATCTTCCTCCACCTTCTACCCCCACCCAGGGCATACTTTTCTCGGTGCATCTCTTCCACTTAGCTGTTCCTGAGTTGTATCCTTTACGATGCATTGCTAAATGTAAGTAAAGTGTTTTCCTATATTCTGTGAATTATTCTAACGAATTATTAAACCTGAGGGAGATTGGCGGGTATTCTCGAATTTACAACTGTTCGGTGGCAAACCTGGCACTTAAAATGGGAGCAATTTTAGGGAACTGAGCCAAGAGAATTGAATTTAATTGTTTGACACCCAATTCCTGTTAGAGAATTGGAGAATTGGTGTTTGGTGTCAGAAAAAAACCTTACAGAATAGTTATGTATGGTATAGTACAACCTTGACATAATTAACTTCATCTTAGAAAAAGACTCCATTTTATATTTATTTATTTTTATTTTTATTTATTTATATTTTTTGAGACAGAGTCTCGCTCTGTCGCCCAGGCTGGAGTGCAATGGCGTGATCTCAGCTCGCTGCAACCTCCACCTCTCAGGTTCAAGCAGTTCTCCTGCCTTAGCCTCTTGAGTAGCTGGGATTACAGCATGCCACCATGCCTGGCTAATTTTTGTATTTTTAGTAGAGATGGGGTTTCACCATGTTGGTCAGGCGGTTTCAAACTCCTGACCTTGTGATCTGCCCGCCTGGACCTCCCAAGGTCCTGGGATTACAGGCAGAAGCCACTGTACCTGGCCATTTATTTTTATTTATTTTTTTGAGACGGAGTTTCACTCTTGTCACCCAGACTGGAGTGCAATAGTGTGATCTTGGCTCACTGCAACCTCCACCTCCTGGGTTCAAGCAATTCTCCTGTCTTAGCCTGTTGAGTAGCTGGGATTACAGCACACCACCATGCCTGGCTAATTTTTGTATTTTTAGTAGAGATGGGGTTTCACCATGTTGGTCAGGCTGGTCTCAAACTGCTGACCTCGTGATCTGCCTACCTCAGCCTCCCAAAGGCCTGGGATTACAGGCATGAGCCACTGCACCTGGCCATTTATTTTTTATTTTTATTTTTTTGAGACAGAGTTTCACTCTTGTCACCCAGGCTGGAGTGCAATGGCGCGATCTCGGCTCTCTGCAACCTCCGCCTCCCGGGTTCAAGCAATTCTCCTGCCTCAGCCTCCTGAGTAGCTGGGATTATAGGTGCCCGCCACGACAGCTGGCTAATTTTTTTTTTTTTTTTTTTTGTATTTTTAGTAGAGATGGGGTTTCACCATGTTGGCCTGGCTGGTCTCAAACTCCTGACCTCAGGTGATCCACCCGCCTCAGCCTCCCAAAATGCTGGGATTATAGGCATGAGCCACCGCGCCCAGTCTCCATTTTATATTTCATAGGGAACTTTGTCAACAAGGATAAGATGCTTTGCTTAATAAACAAAGTTTTTTAAAAGATGCATCCAACCAGTTAAGGACACAAGCATGCTCTTCCACTATCAGTTCTCACTAGAAGATTCTGTGACTATAAAAGATGAGGCCGGCCGGGCGCGGTGGCTCACGCCTGTAATCCCAGCACTTTGGGAGGCCAAGGCGGGCGGATCACCTGAGGTCAGTAGTTTGAGACCAGCCTGGCCAACATGGTGAAACCCTGTCTCTACTAAAAATACAAAAAATTAGGCGGGCGTGGTGGCAAGTGCCTGTAATCCCAGCTACTCGGGAAGCTGAGGCAGGAGAATCGCTTGAACCAGGGAGGCAGAGGTTGCAGTGAGCTGAGATTGCACCGCTGCACTCCAGCCTGGCAACAGAGCGAGACTCCGTCTCAAAAAAAAAAAAAAAAAAAAATGAGGCCAGCTGGGTGCGGTGGCTCACGCCTGTAATCCCAGCACTTTGGGAGACCAAGGCGGGCGGACCACCTGAGGTTAGGAGTTCGAGACCAGCCTGGCCAACATGGTGAAACCCTGTCTCTACTCAAAATCCAAAAAATTAGCCGGGCGTGGTGGCGGGCGCCAGTAATCCCAGCAACTTGGGAGGCTGAGGCAGAAGAATCGCTTGAACCCGGGAGGCAGAGGTTGCAGTGAGCCGAGATTGCGCCTTTGCACTCCAACCTGGGCAACAAGAGCAAAACTCCGTCTCAAAAAAAAAAGATGAGGCCTTCAGCAGCTCAAAATGGTCATCTTAACTGACACCGTCTTGCAGTCAGTCACTCGTGATAAGAACTTGCCATCTGCCTCCGAAGGCTCTGCCACATCAAAGACTCTTCCTCGCAAGACTGGCAGACCAACTGGCCCAAAACAGAACTCCTTTTCTTCTTTGTTCTGCCTGGATTGGTTCTTTAACCCTTTCTCCTATCTCTTTCTCCTCTTGATGTTAAATGTTACTTTGTCATGGAATGTTTAACTTGTAACATTTATATATTGATTAATTATACTATTATTTATGGTTTACAATATTGACTGGCTTGCGTGCCCACAGCTCTGACTACTGAGTGAACAGGAAGTACTGTTAGCTGTGGAAGGTATACAGATCATCAGCAGTAAATCCATACAGGCCTGAAGCAACCTCAATTCTTGCTTCCTCAGAAGAAAGAATTCCACTGAGGGGCATAAGGCAGAAGGAGAAACCGAGGCAAGTTTTAAAGCAGGAGTAAAAGTTTATTAAAAAGCTTTACACCAGGAACAAAAGGAAGGAAAGAACACTTGGAAGAGACCCAAGTGGGCAACTTGAAGGAGAAGTGCCCCATTTCACCTTGGACCTAGGATTATTTATTTATTTATTTAATGAGACAGGGTCTCACTCTGTCGCCCAGACTGGACGGCAGTGGAGTGATCTCAGCTCACTGCAACCTCTGCCTCCCAGGCTCCAGCGATTCTCCTGCCTCAGCGTTGCGAGTAGCTGGGATTACAGGGCGCACACCACTACCACCCAGCTAATTTTTGTATTTTTATTTTATTTATTTATTTATTTTTGAGACAGAGTCTCGCTCTGTTGCCCAGGCTGGAGTGCAATAGCACAATCTTGGCTCACTGCAAGCTCTGCCTCTGGGGTTCATGCCATTCTCCTGCCTCAGCCTCCCAAGTAGCTGGGAGTACAGGCACCCGCCACCACCCTTGGCTAATTTTTTTTTGTATTTTTAGTAGAGATGAGGTTTCACCGTGTTAGCCAGGATGGTCTTGATCTCCTGACCTCATGATCCGCCTGCCTCAGCCTTGCAAAGTGCTGGGATTACAGGTGTGAGCCACTGTGCTCGGGCTAATTTTTGTATTTTTTTTTGAGATGGAGTCTTGCTCTGTTGCCCAGGCTGGAGTGCAGTGGCGCGATCTTGGCTCACTGCAAGCTCCGTCTCCCGGGTTCACACCATTCTCCTGCCTCAGCCTCCTGAGTAGCTGGGACTACAGGCACCTGCCACCACGCCTGGCTAATTTTTTGTATTTTTAGTAGAGACGGGGTTTCACCATGTTAGCCAGGATGGTCTCCATCTCCTGACCTCGTGATCCGCCCACCTCAGCCTCCCAAAGTGTTAGGATTACAGGCGTGAGCCACCATGCCCAGCCCTAATTTTTGTATTTTTAATAGAGACAAGGCTTCACCATGTTGGCCGGGCTGGTCTTGAACTCCTGACCTCAAATGATCCACCCTCCTTGGCCTCCCAAAGTGCTGGGATTATAGGCATGAGCCACTGGGCCCGGTCCAGACCTTGGATTTCATATGCTGGTCTACTTCTAGTATTTTGTGCCCCTTTCCCTTCATTCTTGCCTTAGGGTGAGCTGCCCACATGCACAGTGGCCTACTAACGTCTGGCAGGTGAGCATGCGCAGTGTGTTTACTGGAGTTGTAAACATATTCACCTGAGGTTTTCTTCCCTTTTCTGGTGGAATGCCCTGGAAGGTCATATGCCTCCATTTTGCCTCTTAATGTGCATGCTCGAGCCCACTCGCCCAGTTCCTTAGATCTTACGGAAGCTGCTGATTACCAATTTCAGGTGTTTATCTGTTGGGAAACTGCCTCTCCCTGGTACTGGCTGTGACCAATTATTTTAGATAGGTAGTGTGACAACTGCCTGACCATTGGTCACCTGACATTCCTGGTGGGTGCAGGGAGCCCTCTCCTGCCCTGCTCTTGCCTGTCTAACTACCTACTGTAACAGTACTAAGGAGATTGCCTCCTTGGGAACTCCGTGTAGTTCCTGGCTTTTGTGATTGCAATAGCATCAGTAAAAGCCTGACACTGTGGAAAGACACAAACATGCAAGGACCTGCTTATCTCTAACCTTGCATCACTCACTGAGGCAGGAGAATAGGGCCTAGAGGCAGGGAACCTGAGGACTTCCTAGAACTAAATCAAATGAAAATGAAAACACTTCAGCTATGACAAAAAATATCCTCCTCATTTACATAGGGCGTACACCAAGTAACCAATGGGAACCTCTAGAGGGGATGTAAACCCCAGAAAATTCTTTTTTCTTCCTTTCTTTCTTTCTTTTTTTTTTTTTTTTTTTTGAGACAGAGTCTCACTCTGACACCCAGGCTGGAGTGCAATGGTGCGATCTCAGTTCACTGCACCCTCCACCTCCTGGGTTCAAGAGATTCTCCTGCCTCAGCCTCCTGAGTAGCCGGGGTTACAGGCACCCACCATGGGCCATGCCTGGCTAATTTTTGTATTTTTTAGTAGAGACAGGGTTTCTCTGTGTTGGTGAGGCTGGGCTTGAATTCCCAACCTCAGGTGATCTGCCCGCCTTGGCCTCCCAAAGTGCTGGGATTACAGGCGTGAGCCACCACACCCTAAACCCAGGAAAATTCTGTAACTGAGCTCTTGAGCCCCTATGTTTGGCCTGCTCCCACCCTGTGGAGTGTACTTTCATTTTCAACAAATCTCTGCTTTTGTTGCTTCATTCTTTCCTTACTTTGTACATTTTGTCCAAATCTTTGTTTAAGACATCAGGGACCTGGACACCCTCCACTGATAACATCATGACATGTATGCAAAAATTGTCTGCAAAATTTACATATAAACGATTAGAATTTAAGAGTTCCCAAAACCCCCTTTAGACAGGGTTTCACCACGTTGGCAAGGCTGGTCTTGAACTCCTGACCTCAGGTGATCCGCCCACCTTGGCTTCCCAAAGTGCTGGGATTACAGGTGTAAGCCACCATACCTGGCAGGGAACTTCATTATTTAAAGGGGAAAGAGCAAGCAGGAGGGGGGAAAACGGGAGGTAGGGTAGGTAGTGAGGCGAATCGTTACATTCTTGTGAGGCTCTGATTAGCCTCAGTAAATTGACATTTTACATGTGAAAAGGGGAAGTAGAGGAAATGAGGATATGGTACAGGATTGTGAAATTACAGCTATCTGGTAACAAAAGGAATGCAGTAATTCAGCTCTCAAGCTTAATGTCCCTTTGGCATAGTGAGTTTGGGGTCCCAAGATTCTACTTTCTTTCACACTAACACCAACAACAATAACAACAAAAGAACAAGACATCTGCAAGAAAATAGTATCTTTATTGAGAGATATTACAAAGATACTATGATTAATGTACTGAGAGATATATCACGTATTATTTGGAGGTATCAGATTACAAAGATGCTAATTCTTAAATTGCCCTATAAATTAAGTGCACTGGGAAGGTGGAGTAGACATACTTCCCAAATTCCTCCCACTAAATACAACTAAAAACCCTGGACATTATATATAAAACAAACATAAGAAGACTGAAAGAAAAGCCGGGCATGATGGTTCATGCCTGTAATCCCAGCACTTTGAAAGGCTGAGGCAGGTGGATCTCTTGAGGTCAGTAGTTAAAGACTAGCCTGGCCAATATGGTGAAACCCCATCTCTACTAAAAATACAAAATTAGCCATACATGGTGGCGTGTGCCTGTAATTCCAGCTACTCGGGAGGCTGAGGTAGAATTGCTTGAACCCAGGAGGTGGAGGTTGCAGCGAGCCAAGATCGCACCACTGCACTCCAGCCTGGGCAAAAGAGTGAGACTCTGTCTCAAAAAGAAAAAAAAAAAAGACTGAAAGATGGAGAGAAGGCAGCAGACAAGCTAGGGATCTTGGGGGTCCAAGGAACAACATAGTGATGAGTTTCCTGGGTTTTCTTCCTACCTTACATCTCGAAGCCTTGGAACTGAAGAAGCTGACAATCCAAAAATGCCGAAGGGTGAGACAAAAAACGAAAACCTTCTCTCGCTAGCCAAAGAACCAGGAAAGGGACAATCTAGCAAGACAGCAAACTTTATATAACAACTCCTGTACTCCAGCCAAGTGCTACAGAAAGAACTGTGATCCTACCCCTACCTGTATCACCAAGACTGAGTGGGGAGCCTAGACTTCCACCCTTGCTAGGCTGTAACAAGGTGCTCCAAAGGATAGTCTTTTCTACAAATGGTGCTGGGACAACTGGATATTCACATGCAAAGGAATGTAGTTGGACTCTGCTGTGTGAATAGTGTCACCCTATCCAACATTCATTGTCCACTTACAACCTCAGAATGTGGTCCTCTTTAGAAATAGAATCTTTGCAAATGTAGTTAGTTAAGATGGGGAATTACTGGATTAGAGTGGGCCCTAAATCTAATGACTGTCCTTATAAGAAGGCCATGTGAAGACACAGAAACATAGTGAGAATGCCCGGTAGCAACACAGGCAGAAATTGTAGTGGTGTCTACAAGGTAAGTAAGGAATGCCAAGGATTGTCATCACCAGCAGAAGCTAGAAGAGAGGCATGGGACAGATTCTCCCTCAGAGCCTCTGGTAGGAACCAAACTTGCCAACTTGCCTTGATTTCAAACTTCTAGCCTACAGAACTATGAGGCAATACATTTCTTTTGTTTTAAGCCACTCAGTTTGTGGTTTAAAAGCAGCTCTAAGAAACTAATACAGACTCCTACCTCACACCATACACAAAAATTAAAATGGATCAAAGACCTAAATATAAGAGCTAAAACTATAAAACTCAGAAGAAGAAAACAGAGATAAATCTTTATTACTTTTGATTAGGTAATGCTTTCTTAGATATGACACCAAAAGCACAAGCAACAAAAGAAAAAAAATGGTAAGTCAGACTTTTTTTTTGAGATGGAGTTTAGCTCTTGTTGCCCAGGCTGGAGTGCAGTGTTGCGATCTTGGCTCACTGCAACCTCCACCTCCTGGGTTCAAGCAGTTCTCCTGCCTCAGCCTCCCGAGTAGCTGAGATTACAGGTGTGCCACCGTGCCCAGCTAATTTTTTTTTTTTTCTTGAAACGCAGTCTTGCTTTTTCGCCCAGGCTGGAGTGCAATGATGTGATCATGGCTCACTGCAACCTCTGCCTCCCGGGTTCAAGCGATTCTCCTGCCTCAGCCTCCTGAGTAGCTGGGATTACAGGTGGCCACCACCATGCCACAAGGCCCAGCCTAACTTTTTATTTATTTTACTGTTCTTTTTCTTACCTCTTAAATGAGTATTAGTTCTTTTTTATGTATATTTTTTCCTATTCATTGTCAATATTCAATATAAACTTAATTCTTTAATGTCTAGCCTTTCCATATTCCTTTTTTTTTTTTTTTTTTTGAGATGGAGTTTCGCTCTGTTGCCCAGGCTGAAGTGCAGTGGCGTGATCTCAGTTCACTGCAAGCTCCGCCTCCCGGGTTCACGCCATTCTCCTGCCTCAGCCTCCCAAGTAGCTGGGACTACAGGTGCCCGCCACCATGCCTGGCTGATTTTGTTTTTGTATTTTCAGTACAGATGGAGTTTCACCTTGTTAGCCAAGATGGTCTCGATCTCCTGACCTCATGATCCGCCTGCCACGGCCTCCCAAAGTGCTGGGATTACAGGCATGAGCCACCACGCCCGGCCAGCCTTTCCGTATTCTACTTTTTTATTTGTTTGTTTTTTAGAGACACTGTCTCAATCTGTGGCCCAGGCTGGATTGCAATGGGGCAAACAAAGCTCACTACAGCCTCAAATTCCTGGGCTCAAGTGATCCTCTCACCTGAGCCTCCTCAGTACCTGGGACTACAAGTGTGTGCCACCACACCAAGCGAATTATTTTTTGTAGAGATAGAGTCTCCCTGCGTTGCCCAGGCTGGTCTCTAACTCCTGCACTCAACTGATCATCCTCCCTCTGCCTCCATAAGTGCTGGGATTATAGACGTGAGCCACTTTGCCCAGTCTGTGAGGTTTAGTTGGAGCCTCAACTTTTTGATGAGGCAGGCCTCTTATTATAACTTGGGGTGGGCCCTGGACTTTACCTAGCACCTAGGCTGGGCGTGGTGGCTCACATCTGTCATCCCAGCACCTTAGGAGGCCGAGGCAGGAGGATCGCTTAAACCCAAGAGTTCGAGACCAGCCTGGGCATCAAAACGAGAACCTGTCTTTACAAAAAAAATTTTTTTAATTAGCCAGTTGTGATGGTGCTCAGCTACTTGGGAGGTTGAGGCAGGAGGGTCACTTTAACACAAGAGGTCAAGTCTGTAGTAAGCTGTGATCGTGCCACTGCACTCCAGCCTGGGTGAAAGAGTGAGACCCTGTCTCAAAATAAATAAACAAACAAATAAAATACCCCAGCACCTATAAGGTTGTAGAGAAAATGGCATTAGTGTTCCACTCCCTTCTGGTTTAAAGGTTCCTTACTATCTTGTCACCTTTTTAATGCTTTTAAGAAAATTATTTTATCTAGCAATTTTAATTTTTATTGGAAGGCATATCAAGATATCTGGCCCACCATATTATTCAAAACCCAGAATTCTGTCATTTTTTAAAAACAGATGATGGTAAGCATCAAGTTACTGTGTGTTTAGATTACATTAGATGTAACAGAATGGTGTAAGTTTTACTGTAAAACATCAATATTTACAACATGCTTCTTTTGGGGGACGGGGGAGATAGGGTCTTGCTCTGTTGCCCAGGCTTAAGTGCAGTAATTCAATCATGGCTCACTTCAGTCTTGACCTTCTGGGTTTAAGCAATCCTCCTACCTCAGTCTCCTGAGTAACTGGGACTACAGATGCATGCCACCATGCCCAGCTAATTTTAAATTTTTTTGTAGATACGGGGTCTTGCTGTGTTGCCCAGGCTGGTCTCAAACTCCTGGGCTCAAGTAATCCTACCACCTTGACCTCACAAAGTGCTGGGATTACAGGTGGGAGCCACCATGCCTGGCCACAATATGCTTAAAATTACATTATTTTACACTACGTATGTATATATCTCCACACATGTACATATATGTGTGTGTATATATATATATGTATATATATATACACACACATATATATCCTGGGCTCAAGAGGTCCTCCCACCTCAGCCTCCTGAGTAGCTGGGAAGACAGGCAAAGCTACTTGTTTTCTTACATTTTGTAGAGATGTAGTCTCAGCTGGTCTTCAACTCCTGGCCTCAAGTGATCCTCCTGCCTCAGCTTTTACCGTATTTAAACTTAACTTGAAGAATTTTAGATATCAACTTAAAAATGACTGGAGTTACATAGTTTAATTTCTTTTTTTTAGGTGATAAGCAAAAATGTAAAGAACACTGATACAGAGAAATGGTCACATAGCCCGGACATGGTGGCTCATGCCTGTAATCCCAGCACTTTGGGAGGCCAAGGCAGGTGAATCACTTGTGGTCAGGAGTTTGAGACCAGCTTGGCCAACATGGTGAAAACCTGTTTCTACTAAAAGTACAAAAATTAGCCAGGCATGGTGGCAGGCACCTACAGGTGCCAGCTACTCGGGAGGCTGAGGCAGAATTGCTTTAACCTGGGAGGCAGAGGCTGCAGTGAGCCGAGGTTGAGCCACTGTACTCCAGCTTGGGCCACAGAGTGAGACTCCATCTAAAAAAAAAAAAAGAGAGATATGGTCACATAATCCAATTTCATAAGAAAATATGTACACTCAGCTGGGTGCAGTGGCTCACACCTGCAATCCCAGCACTATGGGAGGCCGAGGTGGGTGGATCACGAGGTCAGGAGATCGAGACCATCCTGGCTAACACAGCGAAACCCCGTCTCTATTAAAAATACAAAAAAAATAGCCAGGCGTGTTGGCGGACACCTGTAGCCCCAACTACTCGGGAGGCTGAGGCAGGAGAATGGCATGAACCCGGAAGGTGGAGCTTGCAGTGAGCCGAGATGGCGCCACTGCACTCCAGCCTGGGCGACAGAGCGAAACTCGATCTCAAAAAAAAAAAAAAAGAAAAGATGTACACTCATCTAGTCTCATGACTTTAAATATCTATATACTGGTAGCTCCCAAATTTGTATCTTCTACCCAGGCCTATTTTCTGAAACACATATCCACATGCCTACTCTACATCTCTGATTGGATGCCTAGTAGGCATCCTAAATTTATCATGTCCAAAACAGAACTCTTGAATTCTACTCCACTCCAGTCCACACACTCACATACAAACCGCTCCTTTCTTCTCCCAGGATTCTCCATCTGAGTAAATGTTACCTTTATTCACCCAGTTGCTTAGCCCAAAGACCTCTGAGTTATCCTTGACTTCTCTCTCTCACTCTCTTGCTCTAATATTTATCATCTAACGCATCAGCAAATCCTGTCAGCTCTACTTAACAAAACATAACCTGAATGTCTGCCATCTTTCTCTCAGACACTAAAATAATCTACTTCTTACTGCTTTCCCTGTTCTATTCTTGCTGTCTCTTTTTAAAAGTGATCCTTTTTTTTTTTTTTGAGACCGGAGTTTCGCTCTTGATGCCCAGGTTGGAGTACAATGGCGTGATCTCCAGCTCACTGCAACCTCTGCCTCCCGGGTTCAAGCGATTCTCCTGCCTCAGCCTCCTGAGTAACTGGGATTACAGGTGCATGCCACCACGCCTGGCTTATTTTTGTATATATTTTTAGTTTTATTTTTTTTTGAGATGAAGTCTCACTCTGTTGCCCAAGCTGGAGTGCAGTGGCACAATCTCAGCTCACTGCAACCTATACCTCCCGGGTTCAAGTGATTCTTCTGCCTCAGCCTCCCGAGTAGCTGGGACTACAGGCGCGCACCACCATGCCCAGCTAATTTTTGTATTTTTAGTAGAGACAGGGTTTCACTATGTTGACCAGGCTTGTCTTGAACTCCTGACCTTGTGATCTGCCCACCTCGGCCTCCCAAAGTGCTGGGAATACAGGTGTGAGCCGCTGCACCCAGCCTATTTTTGTATTTTTAATAGAGATGAGGTTTCACCGTATTGTCCAGACTGGTCTCGAGGTCCTGACCTCAGGTGATCTGCCCGCCTTGGCCTCCCAAAGTGCTGGGATTACAGGCGTGAGCCACCACGCCCAGCCTAGAAGTAAATCTTAATGATGCTGAGTTAGGCAAAGGCTTCTTAGGTATGACACCAAAAGCATAAGTAACAAAAGAAAAAATAGATACATTTGACTTCATCACAATTAAAAACTTCTTTGCTTCAAAAGACACACTATCAAGAAAGTAAAAAGACAACCCACAAAATGAAGAAAATATTTGCAAATCATATATCTGTAGTGTTATATATTGGTTTTCATCCATGGTTCTTGGCTCATAACTTCCATATCCCTCTTTACAGTCTTTTGTTAGAATGTTGGGTGTGTTGAGCCTCAGGGCAGGCATCTAATGTTCTCCTGCCCTCTGTTCATGCTAATCTTCCCCGACCTTTTTTTCTTTCTTTCTTTTTTATTTTAAGATAGGGTCTCACTCTGTCATCCAGGCTGGAGTGCAGTGTTGTGATCTCGGCTCACTGCAACCTCTGGCTCCTGGATTCAAGCAATTCTCCTGCCTTAGCCTCCCGAGTAGCTGGGATTACAGGCACGCGCCACCACGCCTGGCTAATTTTGTATGTGTTTTTTTAATTAGAGATGGGGGTTTCACTGTGTTGGCCAGGCTGGTCTCGAACTCCTGGCCTCAGGTGATCTGCCCACCTCAGTCTCCCAAAGTGTTGGGATTACAGGCGTGAGCCACCAGGTCCAGCCTAATCTTTCCTGACCTTTCTGATTGTAGGTCTTAATACCCTCCCATGAGAGTGTCCCACCCTATAACCTGGGAGAAGGAATGCTGATGTCTTTAAGCGTCTGTAAAAACCCAAGATGACAGGGCTCAGTGAGCTTCCAGACAGCTGAACACATGGAGGTTACTGGAGGGTGGTGCGCCCAGGGAGGGAATGGAAGCTCCACACCCCTTCCCCCATACCTCACCCTACCTATTCTTTTTATCGGTATCCTTTGCAATATCTTTTATAATAAACTGGTAAATGTGTCTCCCTGAGTGTTGTGAGCTGCTCCAGCAAACTAATCGAACCCAAAGAAGGGGTCATGGGAGCGTCAACTTGAAACCAGTCGGTCAGAAGTCCCGGGGGCTGAACTTGTGACTGGTGTGTGTGGGGTTAG
Source organism: Pan paniscus (assembly GCF_029289425.2). NCBI lineage: Eukaryota > Metazoa > Chordata > Mammalia > Primates > Hominidae > Pan > Pan paniscus. Next base: position 45,016,598 of record NC_073259.2, on the reverse strand, counting down.
AGTGGGGGGCTGGGGCAGTCTTGGGGACTGAACCCTCAACCTGTGGGATCTGACACTATCTCTGAGTGATAATATAGGAACTGAATTAGAGGACACCCAGCTGGTATCTGCTACTTGGTGTGTGGAGAAATCCTCCACACATTTGGTCACAGAAGTTGTCTTCTGTTTGATGATTGTTGTGGTTTGAGAGTAGAGGAAAAACAGTTTGAAGAGAATTTTTCTCTATACATATATAAGATACTTGTATCTAGAACATATAAAGAACTCTTACAACTCAATAATAAAAAGACAAATAATAAAATTTTAGGCTGGGTGCAGTGGTTCACGTCTGTAATCCTAGCACTTGGGAGGCTGAGGCAGGAGGATCACTTGAGCCCAGGAGTTTGAGGCCATCCTGGGCAACATAGTGAAACTCCATCTCTTTTTTTTTTTTGAGACAGAGTCTCACTCTGTCACCCAGGCTGGAGTGCAGTGGTGCAATCTCAGCTCACTGCAACCTGCAACTTCCCTGTCCTGGGCTCAAGAAATTCTCGTGCCTCAGCCTCCCGAGTAGCTGGGATTACTGGTGCACGCTGCTACACCCAGCTAATTTTTGTATTTTAGTAGAGACTGGAGTTTCACCATATTGGCCAGGCTGGTCTCGAACTCCTGACCTCAGGTGATCTGCCCGCCTCGGGGTCTCAAAATGCTGGGATTACAGACATGAGCCACCACGCCTGGCCAAGACCCCATCTCTATTTAAAAAATAAAATAAAAATTTTAAATGGGCAAAGGATCTAAATGTAGACTTCTCCAAAGAAGATACCCAAATGGCCAATAAGCACATGAGAAGGTACTCAAGTCTTTAGCCATCAGGAAATGCAAATCAAAACCCCAGTGAGATACCACTTCACACCCACTAGGATGGCTATAATAAAAGAAGACAGAAAATAACAAGTCTTAGTAAGGATGTGGAAAAATTGGACCTTCTTACACTACTAGTAGGAATGTAAATGATATAACCACTTGGGAAAATATCTTGGCAGTTCCATGAAATACTAAACAGAGCTATAGTAAGACCCAGCAATTCCACTTCTAGGTGTATACTCAAGAGAAATGAAAATATATGACTGCACAAAAACGTGTACACAAAAGTTAACAGCAGTATTATTCATAATAGCCAAAAAATGTAAACAACCCATCAATTAATAAAGAAAATGTATATCCCTATAATGGAATATTATTTGGCAATAAGAAGAAGTACTGGCCAGGCACAGTGGCTCACACCTATAATCCTAGCACTTTGGGAGGCGGAGGCAGGTGGATCACGAGGTCAGGAGTTTGAGACCAGCCTGGCCAATATGGTGAAAGGCAGTCTACTAAAAATACAAAAGTTAGCCTGGCATGGTAGCGCATGCCTGTAGTCCCAGCTATTCAGGTGGCTGAGGCAGAAGAATTGCTTGAACCCAGGAGGCGGAGGTTGCAGCGAGCCAAGATTCCGCCACTACACTCCAGCCTGGGTGACAGAGCAAGACTCCGTTCCACACCCCGCTCCCCCAAAAAAGAAAGGAAGTACTGATACATTCTACAATATAGATGAACCTTGAAAACATTGTGCTCGGCCTGGCACAGTGGCCCCTGTAATCCTAGCACTATGGGAAGCCGAGGCAGGCAGATCACCTGAGGTCAGGAGTTCTAGACCAGCCTGGCCAATATGGTGAAACTCCATCTCTACGAAAAATACAAAAATTAGCTGGGCATGGTGGCACGTCCCTGTAATCCCAGCTCCTTGGGAGGCTGAGGTTGGAGAATTGCTTGAACCTCGGAGGCAGAGGTTGCAGTGAGCTGAGATCATGCAATTGCACTCCAGCCTTGGTGACAGAGCAAGACTCCATCTCAAAAAAAAAAAAAAAGAAAACTTTGTGTTAAGATAACGAAGCCCTATATTACGTGATTCTATTTGTATAAAATGTCTGGAATAGGCAAATTCGTAGGGACAGAAAGTAGATTACTGTGTTTGCCATGAGCTAGTACAAGGAAGGAGATAATGGGGAGTGACTGCTGATGAGTGCACAGTTTGAGCTTTTGATGAATGACAAAATTAAATTCTGGAATTAGTGAACAGACAAATATAAAAATTTAAAAGGACAGATATTGCACAAGCTGGTGAATATACTAGAGACTTTAAAATTATAAAGGGTGAATTTTATGGTGTGTATATTATATGGCATGTATATCAATTAATAATACAAAGAGATTGCTATATTCTAAAATTTCATGCCCTGGTGGTGTTCCTCATCACAATTTGGATCATTGAAATGGAAATATTTCCAAAATAGATGTACTTGAATGGATTAGGGAAAGAAGAAAGAAAGAAGCCAGTTATGAATGCCTGCATATTGTATGCTTCCTTCTACATTAAATGTCCAGAATAGGGAAATATGCAGAGACAGAAACTAGATTAGTGGTTGCCTGGAGATAGTGGTTGCCTAGGTTACAGAGTTTTTTTGGGGGGGTGATGAAAATGTTCTAAAATTGTGGTGATCACACACCTCTTAATATACTAAAAGCCATTGAATTGTATACTTTTTTAAAATATTTCTTTTTTACTTTTTTATTTTTATTTTTATTTTTTTGAGATGGAGTTTCTGTCACCCAGGCTGGAGTGCAGTGGTGTGATCTCGGCTCACTGCAACTTCCACCTCCCGGATTCAAGCGATTCTTCCACCTCAGCCTCCCGAGTAGCTGGGATTATAGGCATGTGCCACCACGCCCTGCTAATTTTTGTATTATTAGTAGAGACGGGGTTTCACTATGTTGGCCAGGCTGGTCTCAAACTCCTGACCTCAGGTGATCCACCCACCTCGGCCTCCCAAAGTGCTAGGATTACAGGCATGAGCCACCTCGCCTGGCCTTGAATTGTATACTTTAAATGGGTGAATTGGACAGTATGTGAATTATATTTCAACAAAGCTGTTATATTAGGAAAAGAAAAATCAAGTGATAAAGTGTGAGGGACTGAGTTAGCCTTCAGGTATAGGAAGAGTGACTATTAGCCTATCACTGTGCACTGATTTTAACGGCTCAGGATACTTAAAATAGCTACCCAAAATAGCATCTTTGCTCAGATGGTGCTTGAAATTCTCTTCCTGGAGATTTCTTTAAAAGTTGAATCTTTAGTTTCTAAAAATTCCCTGTTTAAATGCCAATACTTCAGGGAAAAATAACTTCTTAAGCAATCAGCTCCAATTTTTTTGTTTTTTATCTTTCTCTGTTGCCTAAGCTGGAGTGCAGTAGCACTATCACAGCTCACTGCAGCCTCCACCTCCTGGCTCAACAGATCCTCCCACCTCAGCCTCCTTAGTAGCTGGGGCTACAGGCACATGCCACCACTCCTGGCTAATTTTTATATTTTTTATAGAGTCAGGGTTTCGCTATGTTGCCCAGGCTGGTCTCAAACTCCTGGCCTCAAGTGATCCACCTGCTTTGGCATCCTAAAGTGCTAGGATTCAGGTGCGAGCCACCAAGCCTGGCCAATACTCTTCATATTTGATAAAGATCCTATTAGACATCTCTCTAGGCATATACACATATATAATTTTATGTAAATAGAGATACTATATATTGTAGAAAAACAAGACTTGGCATTATGTTTGGTTATGAATCTCTTAGAGGCACTTCTTTCATTTATTTATAATTTGCAAGCCTGAGAAGAGAAAACTAGATCCAGGATCTGTGATTTTTCTAAGAATTACAGATTCTATGTAATCATATGTACTTATTGGTTAAATTCTCATTATTATTATTGTTATTATTATTTTTTGAGACAGAGTTTCACTCTTGTTGCCCAGGCTGGAGTGCAATGGCGCAGTCTTAGCTTATTGCAACCTCTGCCTCCCGGGTTCAAGTGATTCTCCTGCCTCAGACTCCTGAGTAGCTGGGATTACAGGCCTGTGCTACCACGCCTGGCTAATTTTTGTAATTTTAGTAGAGACAGGGTTTCGCTATGTTGGCCAGACTGGTCTCTAACTCCTGACCTCAGGTGATCCACCTGCCTTGGCCTCCCAAAGTGCTGAGATTATAGGCGTAAGCCACCGTACCCGGCCGTGCGTGATTCACTTCTTATTAGCTACAGCAAAAGTGATGAGATGTCACTTCCGATATTACATTACAAAAAGACTGTGACTTTCATCTTGGCAGCTCTCTCTTGTTGTCTTGCTCACTTGTCCTGAGGGAAGCCATTTGCTGTCTGCTACTCTTTGGAGAGGCCCTTGCGGCAAAGAACTGTGGGAGGTTTCTGACCAACAGGCAAAAAGACCTTAAATATCTGGCCTTCAATATCCTGGACACCCAACACCCAAAGGTGCATTGAGCTGTTGTTTCCTTAAATAATCCCTAACATGGGAGCCAGTCAGTCTGCCTACCAGGCCTCTGCCTAGGTCCCTGATGTTTTCCCCTTGTGTTATTTCTTGGATACCTGGCCTGATCTCTTTAAGCTCCTTTCTCTAGGGTTAGCTCCTCTTCGTCTTATTACATTGGACTTTCTTTTAATTTTTATTTTATTCATTTAATTTTTTTTTTGAGACGGATTTTTGTTCTGTCGTCCAGGCTGGAGTGCAGTGGTGCGATCTTGGCTTACTGCAACCTCCGCCTCCCAGATTCAAGCGATTCTCCTGCCTCAGTCTCCTGAGTAGCTGGGACTACAGGCATGTGCCACAACGCCCAGCTGATATTTTGTATTTTTAGTAGAGACAGGGTTTCACCATGTTAGCCAGGATGGTATCGATCTCCTGACCTTGTGATCTGCCCGCCTTGGCTTCCCAAAGTGCTAGGATTACAGGCGTAAGCCACCCTGCCTGGCCTCATTTAATTTTTTTTAAAGATAAGGTCTCCTCTCTATCACCCAAGATGAAGTGCAATGATGTGATCATGGCTCACTGCAGCCTTGACCACCTAGGCTCAAGTGATCCTCCTGCCTCAGCCTCCTGAGTAGCTGGGACTACAGACACTGGCCACCACACTCAGCTGATTTATTTTTTGTAGAGACAGGGTCTCGCCATGTTGCCCAGGCTTGTCTCAAACTCCTGGCCCAAGTGATACTCCTACCTCAGCCTTCCAAAATGCTGGGATTACAGGTGTGAGCCACTGAGCCCAACTTTATACTGGACCTTTTGATTCATTACTTCTGATGCTGGATTGGAAATGGTGGTATATTACACTCATTCTCATTTTCTTTTCTTTTTTTCTTTTTTTTTTTTTTTTGAGACAGAGTCTTGCTCTGTCGCCCAGGCTGGAATACAGTGGCCAATCATAGCTCACTGCACCTTGATCTCCCAGGCTCAAGAGATCTTCCTATCTCAGCTTCCTGAGTGTCTGGGACTCCAGGCACTGCCACTGCACACAGCTAATTAAATTTTTCTTTTTTCTTTTTTTTTTTTTTTTAAGAGAGACTGGGTCTTGTTATGTTGTGCAGGCTGGTCTCAAACTCCTGGCCTCAAGCGATACTCCTGCCTCAGCCTCCCAAAATGTTGATATTACAGGCATGTGCTACTGTCCACGGCAAGTGTCATTTTCTTTCTACAGCTGTTTCCTACCTCCTTACTCCATTTGCCAGATGGAAGCCTGCCCTATGTCTCAGGGTTTTTTTGTTTTTGTTTTTTGTGGTTTTTTTTGAGACAGGGTCTTGCTCTGTCGTCTAGGCTGGAGTGCAGTGATATGATCACGGCTCACTGCAGCCTTGCACTCCTGAGCTCAAGGGATCCTCCTGCCTTGGCCACCTAAGTAGCTAGGACTGCAGGGCTGCGCCACCACGCCCAGCTAATTAAAAAAAATTGTTTTGACTGGGCACATTGGCTCACGCTTGTAATACCAGCACTTTGGGAGGCCAAGGCAGGTGAATCACTTGAGGCCAGGAGTTCGAGACTAGCCTGGCCGACATGGTGAAACCCAGTTTCTACTAAAATAAAATTACAGGCCAGGCTCGGTGGCTTATGCCTGTAATCCCAGCACTTTGGGAGACTAAGGTGGGTGGATCATGAGGTCGAGAGATCGAGACCCTCCTGGCCAACATGCTGAAACACCGTCTCTACTAAAAATACAAAAATTAGCTGGGCATGGTGGCATGCGCCTGTGGTCCCAGCTACTTGGGAGGCTGAGCCAGGAGAATCGCTTGAACCCAGCAGGCGGAGGTTGCTGTGAGTCGAGATCGCACCACTGCACTCCAACCTGGCGACAGAGACTGTCTTAAAAAAAAAAAAAAAAAAAAAAAAAGTTTTTTTGTTTTTTGTTTTTTTTTAGAGATAAGGCCTCCCAAAGTGCTGGGATTACAGGCATGAGCCACTGCACCCTGCCTCAATTTTTTTTTTTTTTTTTTTTTTTTTTTTTTGAGACGGAGTTTTGCTCTTATTGCCCAGGCTGGAGTGCAATGGCGTGATCTTGGCTCACCGCAACCTCTGCCTCCCAGGTTCAAGTGATTCTCCTTCCTCAGTCTCCTGAGTAGCTGGGATTATAGGCATGTGCCACCACGCCTGGCTAATTTTGTATTTTTAGTAGAGACGAGGTTTCTCCATGTTGGTCAGGCCGGTCTCGAACTCCCACCCTCAGGTGATCCGCCTCCCTTGGCCTCCCAAAGTGCTGGGACTACAGGCATTAGCGACCACGCCCAGCCGCCTCAGTCAATTTTGATCCACTCTACCAGGTATGTTCTAACTCAACTGCAAATCACACTCACTTCCACATTGGCTGCACCATTTATGGTAAGTGAATCCATCCACTTGGTTCATGTACAAAACTATATCTTGACCAAATATAGAACTTTGGATCTACTTTTGTTCACTTTTCCTTATATAATTTTTGTGTATATATTTTCACATGTTCATATGTATATATTTAAGTGAAAACTTTTGGCCTAGCGCTCAAATACTACCCACTTTCTTCAGAGCAGTGGAAAGATGGTCCAATAAATTATCTGATTTTTTTTATCTTAGGCATCTATTTCCATTATAGCATATAATCTTTCACTTAATTGCCAAATTCAAAGCTACACTCTATTTACATATAATTCTTTTTTTTTTTTTTTTTTTTTTGAGACAGAGTATCGCTCTGTTGCCCAGGCTGGAGTGCAGTGGTGCAATCTTGGTTCACTGCAGCCTCCATCTCCCCAGTTCAGGAGATTTTCCTGCCTCAGCCTTCCATGTAGCTGGGACTACAGGCATGTACCACCACACCCAGCTAATTTTTGTATTTTCAGTAAAGACAGGGTTTCACTGTCTTGACCAGGCTGGTCTTGAACTCCAGACCTCATGATCCACCTGTGATCCACACTTGGCCTGCCAAAGTGCTGGGATTACAGGCGTGAACGACAGTGCTGGGCTAATTTACATATAATCTTAAATATAGTACTGATAATTATCAAAAACACACTGAGGCCAGGCACAGTGGCTCACATCTATAATCCGTGCACTTTGGGAGGCCAAGGCAGAAGGGTCACTTGAGCCCAGGAGTTCGAGACCAGCCTGAGCAATATAGCTGGACCCCATCTCTACAAAGTTTTTTTTTTTTTTTCTAATTAGCCAGGTGTGGGTGTGTGCACCTGTAGTCCTAGTTACTCAGGGGGCTGAAGTGAGAGCATTGCTTAAGTCCCAAATCTGAAGTTACATTGAGCGATGATTGCGCCACTGCAGTCCAGCCTGGGCAAGAGAGCAAGACCTTGCCTCTAAAAAAAAAAATGTAAAAAAACATTGAAACAAATACATTTATGAGGGATTTCCTAAAGAATGTTTATTATTTCATTTATTTAGATTAGTGGTTATAATTATTTTGGATAATCTCATGAAAACAGCATACAGTAGGCCAGGCGTGGTGGCTTACGCCTGTAATCCCAGCACTTTGGGAGGCCGAGGCAGGCGGATCACGAGGTCAGGAGATTGAAACCATCCTGGCTAACATGGTTAAACCCTGTCTCTACTAAAAAATACAAAAAGTTAGCCAAGCGTGGTGGCAGGTGCCTGTAGTCCCAGCTACTCGGGAGGCTGAGGCAGGAGAATGGTGTGAACTTGGGAGGCGGAGCTTGCAGTGAGCTGAGATAGAGCCACTGCACTCCAGCCTGGGCGACAGAGCAAGACTCTGTCTCAAAAAAGAAGAAGAAAAAGAAAACAGTATACAGTATTCTCTCTTTAGCTGTGCCTATAAGCCCTGTTTCAGTTCTCTATTGCTGTATAACCAACCACCCAAAAACGATTGACTTAAAACAGTCATTTATTATTTCTCATGATTCCATGTGGTATGTCATCTGGTTCACTCATGCAGGTGTGTTCAGCTGGGAGCCCAGCTGGGTCTGGAGTGCCTAAGATGGTTTCACTCACATGTGTGGGACCTTTGTGCTGGCTGTTGGATGGGGTGGGGTGGTTCTTTCTCACACGACCTCTCTTTCTCTTCACATGGTCTCTCATCCATTGTTACTCTAGCTCAAGTTTCTTAAATGGTGGTTTGCTTTTAAACAGGCTGGGCATGATGGCTCACTCCTGTAATCCCAGCAGTTTGGGAGGCCGAGGCAGAGGATCACTTGAGGCCAGGAGTTTGAAACCAGCCTGATTAACATAGTGAGACCCTATCTCTCGGTGTGTGTGTATGTGTATGTATATATATATATACATATATATATAAACACAACACAACTGCCAGGCTTCTTAAGTGCTTGACCTGGGTCTAGCACAGCTTCACTTTTGCACATTCTATTTGTCAAAGTCATCACAAGCCAGCTAGGGTTTAAGGAAAGGGGGATAGATTCCATCGCTCTATGGGAGAAGTAGCCTGTACCTACAGGGATGAGAGGAATGGTTAGTAGCTATCTTTGGAGAAAATTTATCATGAACATATTCACACAGAATTTTGCATACAACTTTAGGATAGTTCCCAAACCATGAGAACTATCTATGAAGTACCTGTGCTTTTCTGAGCCCTGAGTTAAGAACCCCTGTTTTAAACTATAAAGCAATTGTGGTTTATCCCAGGAATGCAAGGTTGGTTTCACATTCAAGATAAAAAAGGAGAAAACCCATGTGATCATTTTAATAGATGCACACAGAAAAATAATTTGACAAAATCTAACATCCATTTACCAAAAACAAACCAACGAACCTCTCAGCAAACTAGGAAACTAGAGAACTTCCTCTCTCTGATAAAGAGTGTCTGCGAAAACTGAGAGCTAACATCATACTTAATGGTAAAGGATATCTGCTCTCATCACCTCTAGTAATTAAGAATGAGCTGCTGCTTTAGATACTCTAAATTCTATTTCTGAATTAAGTTGGATAATCAAAGGCTTTCTTGCCTGGACTGCACTATATAGGCTTCTGGTGGAATAACTTTTTTTTATGGGATATACTCTGGTAACTTCCACAGTCTATACTGAATAGTAGCATAAAACTCAGCCCTATACACTGCTGTTCAGAGTGAAACTTTATCATCAAATAGAACCAGGTGCTGTTTTATGGTAGTCTCAAAATCAATCAACCAATCAGTCAATAATTTTAAAAAGAATCTGGCAGCACTAATCTCTATGACCAAGTTTTGTTGTTGTTGTTGTTGTTGTTGTTGTTTTGAGACAGAGTCTTGCTCTGTCACTCAGGCTGGTGTGCAATGACACAATCTGGGTTCACTGCAACCTTGGCCACCCGGGTTCAAGCAATTCTTGTGCCTCAGCCTCCCAAGTAACTGGGACTACAAGTGCACACCACCACACCCAGCAAATTTTTTTTTTTTTTTGAGATGGAGTCTTGCTCTGCCGCCCAGGCTGGAGTTGCAGTGGTGCAATCTCAGCTCACTGCAGCCTCCACCTCCCAGGTTCAAGCGATTCTCCTGTCTAAGCCTCCCAAGTAACTGGAATTACAGGTGCGTGCCACCACGCTTGGCTAATTTTTGTATCTTTAGTAGAGATGGGGGCTTCACTATGTTGGCCAGGCTGTTCTCGAACTGCTGACCTCAGGTTATTCACCTGCCTCAGCCTCCCAAAGTGCTGGGATTACAGACGTGAGCCACCCCACCTGCCCTATTTTTTTTTTTTTTTTTGAGATGGAGTCTTACTCTGTCACCAGGCTGGAGTGCAGTGTCTCGATCTTGGTTCACTGCAACATCCGCCTCCTGAATTCAAGGATTCTTCTGCCTCAGCTTCCCGAGTAGCTGGGACTACAAGCACACACCACCTCGCTCAGCTAATTTTTGTATTTTTAGTAGAGACAGGCTCTCACCATGTTGTCCAGGATGGTCTCGATCTCTTGACCTCGTGATCTGCCCTCCTTGGCCTCCCGAAGTTCTGGGATTACAGGCATGAGCCGCTGCACCCGGCCTAATTTTTTTTTTTAATAGAGATGGGGTCTTCCTATGTTGCCCAGGCTGGTCTCGAACTCGTAGCCTCAAGCATTCCACCCACCTCAGCCTCCCAAAGTGCTGGGATTACAGGCGTGAGCCACCATGCCCAGCCCCAAGTTTTTTATATTAGACATGCAATGATCATTCAATATTAGGAAATCTTTTAAAATAACTCATTATAATATGTTGAGGGGGGAAAGTCATATGTTAATCTCCAAATATTGCTGAAAAGACATTCCATAAAATTCAACATCTATTCTGATTAAAAATTTTAATAGTATAGAAATAATGTAAATATTCTCATGTTGAGATACTTTCCATATATTGAGAAAAAAATTTATTTATATATTTATTTAGAGACAAGGTCTTGCTCTGTTGCCCAGGCTGGAGTGCAGTGGTGCAATCATGGCTCACTGCAGCCTCAACCTCCCAGGCTCAAGCGATCCTCCCACTTCAACCTCCCAAAGTGATGGGATTGTAGGCTCACACCTGTAATCCCATGCCTGGCCCAGAAAAAATTTATAAAACATGTGTCTCAAGGCCAAAAACTACGTTCCAATTAAAGATATAATAAGGGATAGGATGAGCACCATAGCCAGCATTATTTGTTGTTTTATTTTTAAATATGAAGGAAATAATGTACACATGAGAAATAAAACTTATAATGGTCTCAGGATAAAATAACTTTTTGCGGTTAATTTTTTTTACATTTTAGTTATTCCACCATTCTTTTTTTTTTTTTTTTTTCTTGAGATGAAGGCTCGCTCTGTCACCCAGGCTGGATTGCAGTGGTGCGACCTCGGCTCACTGCAACCTCTGCCTCCCAGGTTCCAGCGATTCTCCTACCTCAGCCTCCAGAGTAGCTGGGATTACAGGCACATGCCACCATGCCCGGCTAATTTTTGTATTTCTTTTTTCTTTTTTGAGACAGAGTTTCACTCTTGTTGCCCAGGCTGGAGTGCAGTAGTGTGATCTCGGCTCACTGCAACTTCTGCCTCCCAGGTTCAAGCTATTCTCCTGCTTTAGCCTCCCAAGTAGTTGGGATTATAGGCGCCCACCACCATGCCTGACTAATTTTTTCTGTATTTTTAGTAGAGATGGAGTTTCACCATACTGGCCAGGCTGGTCTCGAACTCCTGACCTCAGGTCATCCACCCGAATGCTGGGATTGCAGGCGTGAGCTACCATGCCCAACCAATTTCAGTATTCTTATATCCTCATGGATTAAATGGTGGGATAAAAGTGTTTTAACATTGGCCGGTCATGGTGCCTCACACCTATAATCCTAGCACTTTGGGAGGCTAAGACGGGCAAATCGCTTGAGCCCAGGAGTTTGAGAACAGCCTGGGAAACGTGGTGAGACCCTGTCTCTACCAGAAACAACAACAACCACAACAACAAATTAGCTGGGAGTGGTAGCGTGATCCTGTAGTCCCAGCTACTTGGGAGGATGAAATGGGAAGATCACCTGAGCCTGGGAAGTCTGCAGTGAACTGAGAGAGCACCACTGCACTCTAGCCTAAGCAACGGAATGAGACCCTGTCTCAAAAAAATATATAAAAATAAAGTGTTTTGGCCGGGCATGGTAGCTCATGTCTATAATCCCAGCACTTTGGGAGGCCGAGGCAGATGGATCACCTGAGGTCAGGAGTTTGAGACCAGCCTGGCCAGCATGGTGAAACCCTGTCTCTACTAAAAATACAAAAATTAGCTGGGCGTGGTGTCAGGCACCTGTAATCCCAGCTACTCGGTAGGCTGAGGCAGGAGAATCACTTGAACCCCGGGAGGTGGAGGTTGCAGTGAGCCGAGATTGTGCCATTGTACTCCAGCCTGGGAGACAATTGCAAAACTCCGTCTCAAAAAAAAAAAAAGTGTTTTAACATTAACAATCCAATTTAAAAATGGGCAGAGAACTTGAAAAGGCATTTCTCCAAAGAAGATATACAACTGGCTAATAAGCAAACAAAAAGATGGTCAACATTACTAATCATTAGGGAAATGCAAATTAAAACTACAACCACTTCATATTAGAATGGCTTCTATTGAAAAAAAAAAACAGAAAATAAACCTGGGGAACATAGCAAGACCCTGTCTGTACAAAAAATGCAAAAATTAGCCTGGTGTGGTGGCATGCTTGGAGTCCTAACTACTCAGGAGGCTGAGACAGGAGGATCACTTGAGCCCTGGAGTTAGAGGTTACGGTGAGCTATGATCCCACCACTGCACTCCAGCCTGGGTAACAGAGTGAGACTTCATTTCTTAAGAAAACCACACACACGCACATTCAGAAAATATGATCTAGCAATTCTACTTCTGTGTATATACCCAAAAAAACTGAAAACAGGATCTGGAAGAGATCCTTGTATACCCATAGTCATAGCAGCATTATTCACAAAAGTCAACAGGTGAAAGCAATTCAAGTGTCCATGGATGAATGAATGAGTAAAAAAAAAAAAAAAAAAAAAACTAGTATATACACACAATGGAATATTATTGAGCCTTAAATAGGAAGTAAATTCTGACACATGCTACAACATGGATGAACTTTGAGGACATTGTGCTAAGTGAAATAAGCCAGTTACAAAAAAGACAAATACTGTATGATTCTACCTATGTAAGGTACCTAGAATAGTCAAATTCATAGAGACAAAGGAGAATGCTGTTTGCCAGGGGCTGTGGAGACGGAGGAATGATAAGTTGTTTGACAGGTATAGAGTTTAAGTTTTGTAAGAAGAAAGAATTCTGGGCCGGGCGCAGTGGCTCACGCCTGTAACCCCAGCACTTTGGGGAGCCGAGGCGGGCGGATCACGAGGTCAGGAGATCGAGACCATCCTGGCTAACACGGTGAAACCCTGTCTCTACTAAAAATACAAAAAAATTAGCTGGGCGTGGTGGCGGGCGCCTGTAGTCCCAGCTACTCGGGAGGCTGAGGCAGGAGAATGGCACGAACCCGGGAGGCGGAGCTTGCGGTGAGCCAAGATCGCGCCACTGCACTCCAGCCTGGGCGACAGAGCTAGACTGCGTCTCAAAAAAAAAAAAAAAAAAAAGAAAGAATTCTGGAGATTGGTTGCAACAACAAGTGAATATATTTAGCAATACTGAACTGCATACTTCAAGAATTGTTAAGGTGGCTGGTACACTCGCTCACGCCTGTAATCCAGCATTTTGGGAGGCTGAGGTGGGAGGATCACTTGAGCTCAGGAGATCGAGACCAGCCTGGGCAACATGGCAAAACTCTGTCTCTACAAAAATAAAAAAAGTAGCCAGGCACGGTGGCTCATAGGCCTGTGCTCCCGGCTACTCTGGCTGCTGAGGCAGGAGGATTGCTTGAACCTGGGAGGTAGAAGTTGCAATGAGCCAGATCATGCCACTGCAGCCTGGGCAACAGAGTGAGACCCTGTCTCAAAAAAAATATAAAAAAGAAAGAAAGAAAGAAAGAGAGAATTCCCCTTTCTGCAGTTAAGACACCAACCTGATATTTGGTTAGATTTATTTGTTTCATTTTGTTTTCCATTTTTAAGGATTTTTTTCCACCTTAATTCTCTCTTATATAACATAGTTACATGTTTCTATAGTTAAATGACACAACAAATGCATCAGAAGAAGTGCAGTTAGATCATGTTCTCTCCCCATTGGCAATCATTTTTCTTAGTGCTTGATTTATACTTCCATTGTGTGTTTGTTTCTAAAATTGTGGTAAGATATACATATAACAGGCTGGGCGTCGTGGCTCACACCCGTCATCCTAGCACTTTGGAGGTTGAGGCAGGAGGATTGCTTGAGTCCAGGAGTTGGAGACGAGCCTGGGCAACATAGTGAGACCCTGCCTCTACAAAATACACAAAAACATTAGCTGGGCATGGTGGCGTGGTCCCAGCTACTTGGGAGGCTGAGGTGGATCGCTTGAGCCTGACGTTGCAGTGAGCTGAGATCGCACCACTGCACTCCAACCTGGGTGACAGAGTGAGACCCTGTCTCAAAAAATATATATATATATGTGTGTGTATATATATATATATATATTATATATATATAAATATAAAATAACATTTCCCATTATAACATAATTTTTTTTTTTTTGAGATGGAGTCTTGCTCTGTCACCCAGGCTGGAGTGCAGTGGCGTGATCTTGGCTCATTGCAACCTCCACCACCCGGGTTCAAGCGATTCTGTCGCCTCAGCCTCCCGAGTAGCTGGGATTACAGGTGTCCGCCACCACACCCAGCTAATTTTTGTATTTTTTAGTAGAGATGGTGTTTCACCATGTTGGCCAGGCTAGTCTCGAACTCCTGACCTCAAATGATCCTCCCACCTCAGCCTCCCAAAGTGCTGGGACTACAGGCGTGAGGCACCGCACCCAGCCCATCTTGATGTATTTCTTTTTTTGAGATGGAGTTTTGCTCAAGCTGGACTGCAATGGTGCGATCTCGGTTCACTGCAACCTCCACCTCCAGGGTTCAAGTGATTCTCTCTGAGTAGCTGGGATTACAGGCGTGTGTCACCATGCCTGGCTAATTTTTGCATTTTTAGTAGAGACAGGGTTTCACCATGTTAACCAGGATGGTCTCGATCTCCTGACCTCGTGATCTGCCCGCCCCGGCCTCCCAAAGTGCTGGGATTATAGGCATGAGCCACTGTGCCCGGCCCAGTCTCAGGTATTTCTTCATAGCAGCATGAAAATGAACTAATATGTATCCCAGAACCAGAAAATGTGAGAGTAGGAAGACAATTTACTGAACTTGGGAATAGACACTTTTGGTCAGTTGGTCTGGAGCAGAGCTCTACTGTTGGACAAATCCTAAGTCCAAAACATTTTTTGTGTTGGTGCTAATGCATGCAATTGCACTATTAGGGCTTTATTATTTGAAGTTATTGGCCCACATTAACTTGGAGAATTAACTTTCAGATATCTAATTAACACATTAGAGTGAATAAATGTATCAGGCTTTTCCAACATGACATTCAGCTTAAAATAGGTTTGGAAAGAAGGTAAAGAACTAAGTCTAGCATAGGGCTGCTTGCTTCGAGAGCAGATTTGTTTTGGGAACCCTGGGCAGAAGAGGCATAATGGCACTAGACACATACCAAGGAGCGGAGGGCACATGAAAAACTGATGCATTTGGAATATTCACCATTTTATGTTAGTTACATAAGATTCAGCAGCCAACCAGATTTTGGCTATGTGTTACCAACTTTCAACTCTAAAAAGTACTGGCAGTTTAAATAACTTTATTATAATAATGAGGTAAAAACTTAATAGTATGAGCCGGGCACAGTGGTTCACGCCTGTAATCCCAGCACTTAGGGAGGCCGAGGCAAGCGGATCACTGGAGGTCAGGAGTTTGAGACCAGCCTGACCATCATTGTGAAACCCAGTCTCCACTAAAAATACAAAAATTAGTCAGGTGTGGTGGTGGATGCCTGTAATCCTAGCTACTTGGGAGGCTGAGGCAGGAGAAGCTCTTGAACCCAGGAGGATGAGGTTGCAGTGAGCCCAGATCGTACCACTGCACTCCAGCCTGGGCAACAGAACAAGACTCCATCTCACAAAAAAAAAAAAAAAAAAAAAGTACATGATGCTCTGTAATGGTAATCTTTAGATATACATTTTGTGTTTCACAAATAAAAGTTTTAAATTACTAAGATACCTTAAATACAAACGTCACTTCCTAGGATATGTATAAACCACAGGCAACACTTATTTTTTATTCTCAATGCACTAAATACATGAAAAACTTCAGACACCCAGATAGAAAACACAGGACTGAATTCATTTAAGACAGGGAATACTTTATTCAAAACCCATCACAGAAATGGACAGCTTGGGTCTGTAACAAAGCATTCATGTTTTAGAGCATAGGTCAGTAATTGTATATGAGAGCATACACTGCTACATACAAATTAACTGATCAGACCACAACTTTTCAATGTTTAAAACAGAATAAGCTTCCCTGTAAAAGCAGCACCTTTGTGACATTTTAACTTTAGTATTCCTCTCCTTCTTCCTCACCCTCTCCTTCAACAGAATCCACACCAACCTCCTCATAATCCTTCTCAAGGGCAGCCATGTCCTCACGGGCCTCTGAAAACTCGCCTTCCTCCATCCCCTCACCCACGTACCAGTGAACAAAGGCACGCTTGGCATACATCAGGTCAAACTTGTGGTCCAGGCGAGCCCAGGCCTCAGCAATGGCTGTGGTGTTGCTCAGCATGCACACAGCTCTCTGTACCTTGGCCAGGTCTCCACCAGGCACCACAGTGGGAGGCTGGTAGTTGATGCCAACCTTGAAGCCAGTGGGGCACCAATCCACAAACTGGATGGTACGCTTGGTCTTGATGGTGGCAATGGCAGCATTGACATCTTTGGGAACCACGTCACCACGGTACAACAGGCAGCAAGCCATGTATTTACCATGGCGAGGGTCACATTTCACCATCTGGTTGGCTGGCTCAAAGCAAGCATTGGTGATCTCTGCTACAGAAAGCTGTTCATGGTAGGCTTTCTCAGCAGAGATGACAGGGGCATATGTGGCCAGAGGGAAGTGGATGCGGGGATAGGGCACCAGGTTGGTCTGGAATTCTGTCAGGTCAACATTCAGGGCTCCATCAAATCTCAGGGAAGCAGTGATGGAGGACACAATTTGACCTATTAACCTATTCAGGTTAGTATAGGTTGGACGCTCAATATCAAGGTTTCTACGACAGATGTCATAGATGGCCTCATTGTCTACCATGAAGGCACAATCAGAGTGCTCCAGGGTGGTGTGGGTGGTGAGGATGGAGTTGTAGGGCTCAACTACAGCTGTGGAAACCTGGGGCGCCGGGTAAATGGAGAACTCCAGCTTGGACTTCTTGCCATAATCAACTGAGAGACGTTCCATGAGCAGGGAGGTGAACCCAGAACCAGTTCCCCCACCAAAGCTGTGGAAAACCAAGAAGCCCTGGAGACCCGTGCACTGGTCGGCCTATAACAAAAGAGAGGAACAGAGGAAAGGTTAAGTTTTTATTCTTTGTAGTACAATCATAGTAAATATATTTTCACTTTTCATACATCTTCCAGGACTTAGATCTTATTTTGACAAATGCTTTTTAAAAAATTCTCGTTAACATTTACAAAATGACACCAAATAGTTCATTTTAACTGAATTTTAAAAACCCCAAAAGAATGACTCATTCCACTCTTTATTAAAATAACAGTTCAATTCTGTACTTGAAAAAAAAAAGCATTATTTCAAATGTGTTCTTTAGGCTCATTAATTTACTTTATTCTTGAAAAGAAACATACCAGCTTGCGAATTCGGTCCAACACGAGGTCAATGATCTCCTTGCCAATGGTGTAGTGCCCTCGGGCATAGTTATTGGCAGCATCTTCCTTGCCTGTGATGAGTTGCTCAGGGTGGAAGAGCTGGCGGTAGGTGCCAGTGCGAACTTCATCTGGAGAACATGATGGGGGAGGAGCACGGGGGAGGAGGAGGAGGGACGAGGAGCGGGGAGGGAGAGTGGGTGAGTGACCAGCGGAGCCCCCCAGGACAGACCTCCTGTCCCAGCACCCTGGGATCTCACTTGGGTTACTGAGGTCAACTCACCAATGACTGTGGGTTCCAAGTCTACAAACACTGCCCGGGGCACATGCTTGCCAGCACCCGTCTCACTGAAGAAGGTGTTGAAGGAATCATCTCCTCCCCCAATGGTCTTGTCACTTGGCATCTGGCCATCGGGCTGGATGCCGTGTTCCAGGCAGTAGAGCTCCCAGCAGGCATTGCCAATCTGGACACCAGCCTGGCCAACGTGGATGGAGATGCACTCACGCTGTGGGGAGGAAAAGTGAAAAAATTATAAAATTAAGGTGTATTAGCATTTCAAACTTATAGGAAATTTCAAAAATATTTCTAATAATATATAGATATTTTTCAAAATTATTTGAGGTCATATCCCCAGCACGATACAAAGATTAAGGAAAATCACCTGCTACAAATGCTGCATATGGGTGTGGTCTGAATAATGATGCCGCCTTGGCCCTGTTCAGCACGTGGTACCAGCCCATTGTGCCTACTACCATGCTTGAATAGAAGATTTTTCATATTTAAAAAGTATTCAGTATTCAAAGCACAAATTTTGTAAAATGAAGTAAATCCAATTATGACTTAATTGGGATTAATTTTACTGCTTTCTTCCCTTTTAAATAAAGATGAAAGTTTCCTCTGAATAGGACTTGATATTATAACACGGACATCTGTACTGCAGCTGAGGCAAGAAGCCACACCCTTCTGCAGTCTGTCTGCAGAATCCATCAATACCAGGAGTTTAGATAAGGTCTGCCTTCTGCATTGCTGCATTGCTGTATTTGCTGTGCCTGGTGCTAGCCTGTACTGTCTGCTACATTATTTAACAGAGCAAGCTCTATTTCCAGCAACTGCCTACATGATCTCATTGTGCTGTTTTGCCAGTTTTCCTCCTCTGACCCCGCCCGGGACCATGTGCCTGATTGAAATGAATTAATTAAGATGTACTAGAACAAAAGACAACGGGATGCGGAGTATAATTCTTCTTTGTCTGTAGCAATTTCATTATTTTTTTTTAAAAAGGTTTTTCCAGATCTTCTCCACTGTAAAAGCTGAAAAATTATCCGTATCTTAACACACACACACACAAAAGTTCCTAAGTTAGAAACAAGCATCACATGAAAAGGTACCAAACAAAGAATAAAAGCCCAGTGGAAGGATAATGAAATATTTATTTAAAACAACAAAATAGTATTTTCATCCTGAGATTCTCTACCCATCACATAATATTCATATTCTTTGCATCCAACAGAGGTTTTCTTCTCTGTGGTCTTTACGGCTACCACTTTCATTGTCTATTCGATGATGTGGTGGGGGCGGGGCGGGGCGGGGGAGCGGCGGGGAAGGGCGTTTCCCTGGGTCCTGACCATCAGGGTACCCTGGGGCTCACAAAGTGGGCTTTCTCCCTCGCTGAACGTGCAGTCCAGACAGACACACACACACACACACACACACACACACACACACACACACACACTTCAGTCGGTCAGGGCAGGGCGTCCCACAGAGACACACACACACACACACACACACACACACACACTCTTCAGTCGGTCAGGGCAGGGCGTCCCCAGACCAGACATTAAAGAGCTTGTGAAGTGAATTATGATTTTGCTCAAGAAAAAAAAAAAGTCATCTAACTTATAATAGTGAAGAAAACCCTTTTGGAGCCTACAGTTCCGCAATGATGAAAGGTTTTTTGTTTTTTTTTTAAGTCAGCTCCTGACAGAAGAGGTTCAGTGAGGGCGAACCCCGCCCAGTGGCTCCAACGCCATAGAAGCCAGAAACAAACAACCCCGCCCCTGCGCCGCCCTGACACCCGCTGCCGGGGGCTCCGGCAGAAACTCACCATGTTTTCCCGGGAATGTGTGGGTATCTTTCCAAAACGCCAACGACCGCGAAGGGTCTTCCCACGCTAACCCTAGGCTGCGCTTTGTTTCCGTTCCCCCTCCCACGTCCCCCAGCTCGCCCAACGCCCCCGCTCTTTTTGGGTGCCTCCTCCTCTCCCGGTCCCCAGAGAACAACGCGAGACAGAAAGCGGCCCCTCAGCAGCAGCGAAACCGTGCGCACAGACACGGGGCCCAGCCGGGACGCCCCAGACCCCTCGGTCGCGGCAGACGGGCTGCCCGCGGCCCCCGAAAGTCTCTCGGATAACACAGGCGCCTAGGCGCCGCCTTTGTTCCTCCCCAGCGCTCTGTTGCGCCCTGGGCGCAGTACTGGCCCGGTTCCTGCACCCGCACTGCGGCGGCGGCGGGGCTTGAGGATTTGGGGCTAAGCTAAACCTCACAAAACATACCACCACCCTCGCCCAGAGAGCTTACGAAAGAAAAGAGCTTAAAGGTTTTCCAAGTAGAGCCTGGGGGCGCTGACTCCACCCAACGGCCACAAAGAGCCGAAGCCGATTCTCACCATGGTTGCTGCTTCGCGACTGCCGAGCTGATGGCGGAGACGAAGAGGAGAGGTTGTTGCTTCTTACAGCGCGACTCTTAGGCGGTCGATGTAAGAGAACCTGCGGCACATGGGCGGATGCGGCTCCCTATATACAACTCGGTCACCATGGGGATGGGCCGGGGCCTTTTCCTGTTGGTCCAGACCCCCAATCTGCCCAGAGAAGCCATGACAGGAGACTGGTGATTGGTGCAAGCGACGTGGGATGAGGTAATCTCTCCCCCACCCCTTTTTCTCTAGCATCTGTACACTGTTTGCATCCTTTAGACAAAGAGACCGTGCAGAAGCAGTCGGCCGAGCATCCATTATGGGGCGGGGTTGGGGAGGGGCGGAAGGAGAAGAAAGGGGACTGGGGTTAGACTTTATGTTGCTTAAACCTCAAACTGCAGTTAAAATTATCTATGTGAGGTTTTTTTCCCCCTACCCTTAATAACAATTTATGTTTAGATTAAATATTTAAAGGAAAATTACTGCCAGCCCCTCCCTCGTAGTATATTAAACTCGACTACATTTTGTTAGGGTTCAACATCTCTAATTGCTTTAAACATAAAGTGGGAGAGAAAATGGGCATGATGCTCAAAATGGCCTGGGTATATGTGATTTTTTTAATTTAAAAAAAGATTTAGCCATACAGTCATTCCAAATGGTTTCTCAGGTTCAACTAACTTATTTTCAAAGCTTCTTTTGCAGGCACACGCACACCCGAATAGCTAAACAAAACTGGAAGATGGAAAGAATAACCATATTAAATAAAGAAGCGAACAAATAGTTCTAACATGGCAATAATCAAGAGCAAGTGAACGTAGAGTAGTTATAATGGTTTACTAGAGGTATTCTTTTATGAGAAGTCTATGTAACACATTTTGTATGGTACATTGTCCTTTGGAATGAATCATCTTTCCTGATAGAAAATTGGGAAAATACAAGGAGAAATAATTGAGCTCAGAAGTTAGTACTACATGTGTGCAGTTACATATCTGAATTGGACTTTTGTCTGGAAAGTAACAAGCAAAATAATAGTAATAACCAATACACCAAATTAAAAAGAAGAGAATAATATAATGTAAAAAGACAATTTTGCAATGTCGCCTCCATCCACAGACAACTGTGAAACATCAGCTCAATAAACGCATTTCCTTTTTATGTAGTTCTTATGTCAATTTGGTAAACATCCTCCTGCGAGTGGGCTTCTAACTGTGGGAATTTTAGCCGGCCTCACACCCTTGCTATTCAGCTAGAGACTCTGGTGGTTGCTCAGTTGTCCCTTGGGACAAAAAGGCTTTGCTTTCACTCCTAGGAAATAAATTGGAGTAAAATTATCTTGATATTTAGGAAGCCTCCATTCTCAGCAACGATCCGGAGTAAGTCACTGGACTTCGTACCACTGGATGTTGGTGATGAAATTTCAGAGGTAAATAAGTTTGGCCACTAAAGTTGAAAATTTATTTTTTACAAATTTCTCCTTTTGGTTTTCAGAGACAAATTTTCAGGGTCTGCAGCACTACTCACACAGTGCTCTGCGGAGCCCATTCATTCCTGCTAGGCTGGCAGGCTAAGAAGAGCGTGGGAGGGAGGGACTTGAGAATACAGCTGCTGCAGGTTGTGGTGTGACAATGGCGACCACAGATTTTTCTAGCCTGCCATCCACAGTTCTGCTTTACTTGATCAATTTTGCTTCAGTAATATTCTCTGGAAAAAAATAATATCCAAAATGCAAAAATCATTTTATCTACTTATTGTATATTTCCTAGGAAAAAATAATCCTCAACATCATCTTATCTCCACTTCTTTAGCAAAAAAAAAAAAAGTATATTTCAGAAGAGACAGGAGGATTAGGTATTTGAATGCTTCTTTCAGAACCCAGAAATATATTTAACAAAAATAAGAATTAAATGGCATAAGGAAGCATAAGGATTAATAAGTAGCTCATTCAAAATACTTTCACAATTTTAATAATAAAATATATCAGACACTATTGGACTATAGTAACATGTACAAGTCTTTTTGGAATGAGAAGCAGAGTTTGAACATTATTTTCTTTACAATATAAAAAGATTAATTAAGAAATATGTCATTTATCCAATAGTCTCAGTTCTTTATGCAATTTCCAAAGGATTAAATAAAAGAGAGGAGGGTTCACGTGGTTGATTCTTTGAAATTCTATCTCAGAGCCATTCTGTTCCTTATGTAAATGAGGGTTATTCCCTCCGCTTGGGCATATGTAACAAGATCTAGGTCAGAAATAGACTATTTAGGCACTGATAATCTCAAATATATAAACAAGAGATCGGGGAAATAACTAATCTATAATTTTTGTTCTTTATTATCTGATTTAATAGCACTCAAACTGTGGAAAGGAAAACAATACTTTTTTTACTAGTTCATCTCTTATTTTTATTGCCATTTAAAAAAATTTGACATCAATATACATGTACAAGTATTCTGCTAATGGATTCATTCTTGTACACAGTAAGATTAGCATAAAACATTCTTTCATAATATTTGTAGAATTTTAATCATTTATTCACATGTCTACATTTCTCCTCCATTAAAATGTAAGTCCTAATTCCTGTCAAAGTGCCTAACTACAGTAGACGTTATACACTACGTTTGCTCAATTAAATGAACAGCTCTCTGTGCAGTTTCTTTCTTTCTTTCTTTCTTTTTTTTGAGATGGAGTCTCATTCGGTTGCCCAGGCTGGAGTGCAGTGACATGATCTCAGCTCACTGCAACTTCCGCATCCCGAGTTCAAGCGATTCTCCTGCCTCAACCTCCCAAGTAGCTGGGATTACAGGTGCTGGCCACCACACCCAGATAATTTTTGTGTTTTTAGTAGAGACGGGGTTTCGCCATGTTGGCCAGTCTGGTCTTGAACTCCTGACTTCAGGTGATCCACCTGCCTCAGCCTCCTAAAGTGCTAGGATTACAGGCATGATCCATGGTGCCCGGCCTGTGCAGATTTTCATTACCTATTATCATGCTTAGTAATGTAAAGATATTGGCCAGAGCGGTGGCTTACTCCTGTAATCCCAGCACTTTGGGAGGCCAAGGTGGTGGGCCACCTGAGGTTAGGAGTTTGAGACCAGCCTGGACAACATGGTGAAACCCTGTCTCTATCAAAAACATAAAAATTAGCCCTTGCGCAGTGGCTCATGCCTTTAATCCCAGCACTTTGGGAGGCTGAGGCAGGGGATTATTTGAGTTCAGGAGTTCGAGACCAGCCTAGCCAACATGGCGAAACCCCACCTCTACTAAAACAAAACAAAACACCAGCCAGGTGTGGTGGCTCGTGCCTGTAATCCCAGTTATTGTGGAGATTGAGGCATAAGAATCGCTTGAACTCAGGAGACGGAGGTTGCGGTGAGCTGAGATCATACCACTGCACTCCAGCCTGAGCGACAGAGTGAGACTCTGTTTTAAAAAAAGATATTTAATAAAGTATTTTACCATTTATAATCAGCAAGCATTTACTGAGTAAGCCCAAGACCATCCTAGGTGGTGAAGAATTCAGAGGTAATAGCATGGTCTCTTTTCTCTAGAATCTTCCAATTTATTGGAATAATTGAGACACGTACATTCCTATAGGTTTGAGAATGACATGTATGTGTGTATGTTTGGAGAGGGGCCATGCAATTGATCCCAATAGAGGGGATCTATTTCATGACTCCGTGTATCATAACTTACGAGGGAAACAAGAGTTGTCGAACACTTTTTTTTTTACATCTTCACCTGACTCCGTGTATCATAACTTACGAGGGAAACAAGAGTTGTCGAACACTTTTTTTTTTACATCTTCACCTCCTATTCATCCTTAAATCCATTTCAAACTGGATTCTGCTCCTATCACTCCTTTAAACTAAAGTGCCTCCTTGTTTGTTTTTTGTTTGTTTGTTTGTTTTTGAGATGGAGTCTCACTCCAGTTCAGTGGCGCGATATCGGCTTACTGCAGCCTCTGCCTCCTGGGTTCAAATGATTCTCCTGCCTCAGCCTCTCAAGTAGTGGGGATTATAGGTGCCCACGACCACGCCCAGCTAATTTTTGTATTTTTAGTAGAGACGGGGTTACCTCATGTTGGCCAGGCTGGTCTCAAACTCCTGGCCTCAAGTGGCCAACTTGCCTCAGCCTCCCAAAGTGCTGAGATTACAGGCGTGAGCCACTGTGCCTGGTCTATCTTAGTTGTTAAATCCACTGGACACATTTTAGCTCTTGTTGACCTGTGACAGGCTTTGTCACAGTTGACTATTATCTCCTTCAAGACACTTTCTTCCCTTAGCCTCAAAAGCTCTACATTTTCTGGGTTTCTCTCCTACATTTTTGTTTCCGGTCAGTGTCTGCTGGTTCCTCCTCCTTTCCCTAATCTTCAAACGTTGGAATTCCTCAAGCTTCAGTCCTAGACCTTTTCCTCATTTTATTCTATGTGGTCTTATACCTTTTTGGTGGATGGCAAGTGCATTCATTCCCAAGGTTTCAAATCCTTCCTATATGCCGATGACTTCTTTTATTTATTTATTTACTTTTAATTTTTTTTTAGAGACTGAGTCTCGCTATATTGCCTAGGCTGGTCTCAAACTCCTGGCCTCACGTGATCCTCCTACCTCAGCCTCCCCAGTAGCTGAGATTACAGGTGGGAGCCACTGTGCCTGGTGCTGATGAATTCCTTTTTCTTTTTTTTTTTCCAAGACGGAGTTTCGCTCTTGTCACCCAGGCTGGAGTGCAATAGCATGATCTTGGCTCACTGCAACCTCTGCCTGCCAGGTTCAAGCGATTCTCCTGCCTCAGCCTCCTGAGTAGCTGGGATTACAGGCGCCACCACCACACCCAGCTAATTTTTCTATTTTTAGTAGAGACTGGGCTTCACCATGCTGGCCAGGCTGGTCTTGAACTCCTGACTTCAGGTGATCCACCTGCCTCTGCCTCCCAAAGTGCTGGGATTGCAGGCGTAAGCCACCTCGCCCAGCCTGATGACTTCCTGATACCTCTTCTTAGCCTCAGATCATATAGTCAATTTCCAGTCTCTGGCTTGTTTTCTCAGGTATCTCAAATTGAACTAATGTTTGTTTGTTTGTTTGTTTTGAGACAGAGTCTTGCTCTGTCACCCAGGCTGGAGTGCAATGGCACTATCTTGGCTCACTGCAACCTCTGCCTCCTGGGTTCAAGCAATTCTCCTGCCTCAGCCTCCCGAGTAGCTGGGATTACAGGCACACGCTGCCATGCCTGGCTAATTTTTTGTATTTTAGTAGAGATGGGGTTTCACCATGTTGCCCAGGCTGGTCTCGAACTGCTGAACTCAGGCAATCCACCCACCTCGGCCTCCCAAAGTGTTAGGATTACAGGCATGAGCCTGTATAATGTTTATAATGGAAGCTTTTATTAGAAATGTGGCTGTTGAATAGAATGGGAGTGGAATAAGTACTCTAAATAGGAAAAATAACATTAGCAAAGATATAGTATAATGATGAACTGTTGCCTGGATAAGGGAGGACAAAGAAATTGGCTTGATTAGGGCATTCAAGGGTGGGTAAGCGATGTGTTATATGGGGAGGGTGGAGCTAGTTAACAAAATGGTTTGAACTTCAGTCTGAAGGAGTTTGGGATTGAGTCCATACACAGTGTGAAGCCTTTATACATATATATGTATATATATATAGAGAGAGAGAGAGAGAGACAGAAAGAGAGAGAGAGAGACAGAGTTTTACTCTTGTTGCCCAGGCTCGAGTGCAATGGCATGATCTCGGCTCACCACAACCCCCGCTTCCCAGGTTCAAGCGATTCTCCTGCCTCAGCCTCCCAAGTAGCTTAGATTACAAGCATGCGCCACCATGCCTGGCTAATTTTGTATTTTTAGTAGAGACGGGGTTACTCCATATTGGTCAGGCTGGTCTCGAACTCCCAATCTCAGGTGATCCACCCGCCTTGGCCTCCCAAAGTCCTGGGATGACAGGTGTGAGCCACTGCGCTTGGCTGAAGCCTTTATGTTCTTATCCAAAAGAGTGACAGGCCAAGCGTAGTGGCTCATACCTGTAATCCTGGTATTTTGGGAGGCTGAGGCATGAGGCTTGCTTGAGCCCAGGAGTTCGAGACCAGTTTGGGCGACATAGAGAGACCTCATTTCTACAGAAAATTTTAAAAATTAGCTGGGTAAGGTGGCATGCACCTGTGGTTCTAGCTACTTGGGAGGCTGAGGCAGTAAGAATGCTTGACCCTGGGAGGTCAAGGCTGCAATGAGCTGTGATGATTGTGCCACTGCATTCCAGCTTGGGCAACAGAGAGAGAGGCCCTGTCACCAAGTAAAAAAAAAAAAAGAGGGGGGGGGACAAATTTATGAAGGGAACAGCATTTTCATAAAAATTAATGTGACTGGTGTATGGAGTAGGAAAAGAGACTGGAGAATGAGACCAATACAGTTATTGCAATAATCTAAGTAGAAGGTCTCAGGCCATCATAATGGATAGAAAGGGATAAGAGAAGACATCATTCAAAGGAAGAATCCTGGTGGTGATTGGTTGGACATGTGGTAAAAAGGAAGGAGTCAAAATCAACCCTTAAAGTGTTTTTTTTCTTTTCTCTTTTTTCAGAGGCAGGGCCCAGGCTGGAGAGCAGTGGCATAATCATAGTTCACAGCAGGCTCAAACTTCTGGGTTCAAGTGATCCTCCTACCTCAGCCTCCCGTGTAGCTGGGACTACAGGCCCACACCACTACACTTGGCTTTTTCTGTAGAGAGGATCTCACTTTTCTTGCTCAGGCTGGTCTCAAACTCCTGGCCTCAAGCAGTCCTTCTACCCCAGCCTCTGAAAGTGCTGGGACCACAGGCGTGAGACACTGTGCCCTGCCTAATCCTTAAAGTTTTTAGCCTGGAAGACTCAGAGAATGAAATGGTAGTGGTGCTGTTAACAGAATAAGGAAGTTGAGAAGAGATGCAAGTCTAAGCAGAAAATGCATTTGTGTGTGTGCTGGGGGAGGGTGTTGAGGGCAGGAAAGTTCAGTCGATGTGACCTAACAAGCTGAATGTTACACCATTTAGGTGATAGAGGAATTGAGGGCAGAAGTCTTGGAGGCTGCTGGGAATCTGAGATTGGGACTGCTTAGGGAAAAGTCAGGACTGGAGGGTATGGAGATGTGTATTTGCTGTCTAATGACAACAGCATGGTTATAAAGCTGGTGGTATAGTATGAGAATAGAATTCTCCAACTGTAACCCATAATTTCAAGTCATGTCACTGAATGGGAACAAGATAGATTTGGGGACTTTTAGGGATATTTAGCAGGTTGATTTACCAGGTTTGGGAACAGATTTAATAAATTAAAAACAGGGTCGTGCGTGGTGGCTTACGCCTATAATCCCAACACTTTGGAGGCCAAGGTGGGTGGACCACCTGAGGTCAGGGGTTTGAGATCAGCCTGGTCAACATGGTGAAACCCTGTCTCTACTAAAAATACAAAAATTAGCTGGGCGTGGTGGCAAGTGCCTGTAACCCCAGCTACTCAAGAGGCTGAGGCAGGAGAATTGCTTGAACCTGAGAGGTGGAGGTTGCAGTGAGCCAAGATCACGCTACTGCACTCCAGCCTGGGTGACAGAGCAAGACTCTGTCTCAAAAAAAAAATAATAATAATTAAAAACAGTAGGCTGGGTGAGGTGGCTCATGCCTGTAATCTCAGCACTTTGGGAGGCTGAGACAAAAGGATTGCTTGAGCCCAGGAGTTCGAGACCAACCTGGGCAGCATATCAAGACCCCCATCTCTACCAAAAAGAAAAAAATTAACTGGGCGTGGTGGTGCACGCCTATTGTCCCAGCTACTTAGGAGGCTGAGGTGGGAGGATCGCTTGAGCCCAGGAGGTCTAGATTGCCATGAGCTGTGATGGTGCCACTGCACTCCAGCCTGGGTGACAGAGTGAGACTCTGTCTCAAAAATAATAATAATAGGCCAGGCGCCATGGCTCATGCCTGTAATCCCAGCACTTTGGGAGGCCGAGGCGGGTGGATTGCCTGAGCTCAGGAATTCGAGACCAACCTGGACAACAAGGTGAAATCCCATCTCTACTAAAATATAAAAAACTAGCCGGGCGTGGCTGCGTGCGCCTGTAGTCCCAGCTACTCAGAAGGCTGAGGCAGAAGAATTACTTGAACCCAGGAGGTGGAGGTTGTAGTGAGCCAAGATCGCACCACTGCACTCCAGCATGGGTGACAGAGCGAGACTCCATCTCCAAGAAAATATAATAATAATAACAAATAATAATAAAAATAAAAACAATAAAGAACTGCAAGAGAAAGAAGTGTCAGAAAAGGAAACAAAGAAGGAGGCGGTAAAGCAGAACACGTTGATGTCACAGAAACAAAGGAAGGAGCGAGTGTCAAGAGAGTGCTGAGTAATACTAAATACTGCAGAGGAGTCTTTAAATAAGGACAGAAGAGTGCTCATTGGATTTAGTAACAAGGAAATCAGTGTAAAGCAAGGGCTTGGCATAAAAGACAAAAAAAAATGTTTCCTGCCCCAAAGGAGCTCAAGGTGCAAGGAAGGAAACTGTTATTACAGTGTGATGAGTGCTGTGAGATAGAGTTCAGCCCAGGAGCTGCCACACGGACACAGAGATGAAGCTGGTGGTCCAGTTTACCAGGTGCTCTTGGTTCACACTTCCTAACCTCATTTCCCTGTGGTGTCACCTGTCTCATGCCACATCACTGCCTCTGCATCTTTTGTGAAATGAGCATACCTGTCCATGCCACACTGCCTTCTTGGTGCGTGGTGGAGTGTAAATGGGTATATTCAAGCAACCAGGTTTTCCTTAAATTCTCTCGCTAAACACGCTTCAAACTCTAAATGTAAACAAGGGAATGGACATGATTATAATGATACATGGAATTTAAGTTTATCTTCATTTTAGGGTTTAGTATGGATCAATATATTGAATGAATTGGCTGTCACTATGTGTAGCTATCCACACAAAGACTATCCACTGAATTTACCTTGACCAAATTCCAACACCATTTAGGTAAGAATATGGTTCCACATCTAGAATTCAGAATTTTATTTAAAGCTTAACATTCATTTTCTCAGGATCTGGCCAACAATGCAGTATTACTAAATAATAGGTTTTCTCTGGATAACTATGGTAAGAATTATCTGTGGTCATTCTGGTAACTGAGTTTTATCTATTTGGGGAAGGATTTTTGTGTGTGTAGCAGAGATAAACATTAATGGATTTCTATTCCAGAAGTAGGACTTACAAAATAACACAATGAATACCTGAACCCTGTAATATTAAAAATATATCTCTGGCATTGGAATACAATGCTTTGAAGTAACTCGTTAATGTTCATTTATTTACTGGAGCAGTCTTTTTTTTATGTGTCCGAGTCTCACTCTGTTGCCCAGGCTGGAGTGCAGTGGTATGATCACAGCTCACTGCAGCCCTGACTTCCCGGGCTCAAGCCATCCTCATACCTCAGCCTCCGAGTAGGTGGGACTACCTACTCGATAGTAGGTAGTCCGAGTAGGTGGGACCACCATGCCTAGCTAATTTTTCTATTTTTTGTAGAGACAGGGTTTCTCCATGTTGCCCAGGCTGGCCTCGAACATCTGGGCTCAAGCAATCAGCTGGCCTCAGCCTCCCAAAGTGCCTCTGGACCACTCTTTTAAACAAAATATTTAAGTCCTGAGATACACATTTTAATTTGTAATTTTGCTCTGGTACATTGGAGTGGTAATTTAGCCACGCCTACTGATGAAATCTGACATTTGAGGAAAGGGGACAAAACTTGAAGAGGCTCAAAGGCATCCGGAGAAGACAAGAAAGAGAAGGAAACAGAGAAGACAATAGGGAATGTCAGTTTTCACGAAACACAATTTATAATTCGGTTGCATTTTACACATACTCACAAGAATGCACATTGAACCACTTCTGTCCTGCCCCCTTCCTTCTCCAAAGCAGATGGAAATGAGGTGGCCGACTGGGAAGGTTGCCATGGTACACTGGCTACAGGGATTCAATTGTAATCAAAAGAGGCTCCAGAGTCCCTTCCCCCAACCTTCCAAATGTGGGTTTCTCTCTTTTCTCTCAAATCTCTGTCTTAATTCCATGCTGTAGATAAACCAGAATGAGAATGATTTACTAGTGAACAAAAAACCGTTTATTGCCTCCAAAAGTTTACAGATGCATTGATCTTGTCACATACAAAACACCGAGGAATTAGAACTGGTTCATTTTTAGATACAGCTTGTCACACAAAAGTCAGAATTCACTTTTAAAATGTCTTATACATCACACCTCCATCTTTAAGACTTATATTTCTTACTGATTTTATCCCCAGATAACCTGCACACATCTCAAATTCAATATATCTAAATGGAATTTGTTATTTTTCTCCATCACTCTCCTTGTATTTTATATTCTCAGTGATCCTGTATTCTTAATATTAGTTCATTGTCACCATCTTTCTGGTCTGCAAAGCTAGATTAAAATAACCTCGGCTGGGCACAGTGGCTCATGCCTGTAATCCCAGCACTTTGGGAGGCCAAGGTGGGTTGATCACTTGAGGTCAGGTATTCAAGACCAGCCTGGCCAACATGGTGAAACCTCATTTCTACAAAAAATACAAAAATTAGCCCAGTGTGGTGGCTCACACCTATGATCCCTGCTATTAGGGAGGCTGAGGCATGAGAATCACTTCAACCTGGAAGGCGGAGGTTGCTATGACCTGACATCGCACCACTGCACTCCAGCCTGGGTGACAGAGTAAGACTCTGTCTCAAAAAAAAAAATATATATATATATATATAAAATAAATAATAATAATAACCTCATATAACACTGTGTTCCAGGCACTATTCTAAGTACTTTAATTCATTTAAGTTAATCCTAACTGATCACTAAATTCTGTCAATTACAATTCAAAATTATCTTAATAAACATATGCAGAATGAACAATTGAGGAGGCTTCTGAAGCTTTACCAGTCTTTTTTTTTTGGAGATGGAAGTCTCACTCTGCCGCCCAGGTTGGAGTGCAATGGCATGATCTCAGCTCACTGCAACCTCTGCCTCCCAGGTTCAAGCGGTTCTCCTGCCTCAGCCTTCGGAGTAGCTGGGATTACAGGCGTGCACCACCACACCAAGCTAATTTCTGTATTATTAGTAGAGATGGGGTTTTACCATTTTGGCCTAGGCTGGTCCCGAACTCCCAGCCTGAGGTGATCCACCCACCTCAGCCTCCCAAAGTGCTGGGATTACAGGCATGAGCCACCACGCCCGGCCTTGACCAGTCTTATTAGCCAAAGGGCCTACATCAAGGGGAGGATGTGGCAGAATATTTAGGTTGGGCTTTGAACCTCCCTCTTCAAGTGTTACAGGCATAAATCTAAGACTAAAATAGAAGATACCCCCCTGTAACATGTTGGAATGATCATGTACACCAGTGTTTCCTGAATGTGCTGAAGTAATTGGGGTGCTGGTTAAAATATGGATCCCCAGTTCCTCCACCAGAGAGTCTGATTCAGTAGGTCTAATTCAGTAAATAATACTCTCCTAGAATTAATAATTTATCATTTTTGAGCTAAACAATTTTAGTGTGCTTGATGTGGTTCAGCTAATTCTAAATTCTGATATCCGCTCGATAAATTTACTGAAAATTACTTTATTTATGGTTGTTAACCCTAAAGACACAACTCCTAGTGAAGCCTAGCCTCAAAGAGCATTTTAAGAAATGTCTCTCCATATTCCCTTTTTAAAATATTTTTTCTTTTTTTTTAAACTTCTCTGGAGATAATGCTGGATCCGCCTTCCTTTAGATTTAGAAATCAATTATGCACAGGCAAAAGAGAATTTAGAAAAAGCTGCCTAGCTTTTTCTTCATCTGCCTAGCCTAAAAGATCATTTAGCAAACATTTCTCCATTTCCCTGTGGATGTAAACTTTGATTATACATGTGTAGAAGAGAAAGGCTTAGAGAACGCTGTGGGTTTTTTCCTTCATCTGCTTATGTGAACAGCAATCTGTTGTTCTAGTACTGTCTACAGATTATAAGAGATGTAGAGGTTCACTCAAGATAGCATAGCCTGAAATAAGTCCCTTATATGGCAAGACTATTTATGGATTTAGTATATTTTAATAAATAAGCCCACTATTAATCTTTTTAAAATGATTTCAGTATTTTTAGACTTGTAAGAGCGACTTCACTCTCACCCCCATGTTACTAAGCAACGTATTATACAGTTGCTAGGAGACAGACTAGCAAGGTTGGGGGTATTTCAAATTTCCGTTGTCACCTTGCCTATCACATGACTATACCCTAGAGAGTTTTACAGCCTTAGAGAAAAGAGAAAAAAGTTAATGGCACATAGAAAAGAAGGAAAGAGAGATGAGGTTGAGGAATAAAGGAATAGAATAAGGAAAATTGCAAGGTATTTGAGAAGAGTCTGTGAACTTGGCAGGGAAAGGCTATTATGCAATTTCCTTGAATGAGTCATGGAAAAACCTTAAATTGCCAGTGCTGTATTTCATATTCTGTATGCTTCTACCTTTTCTAAAAACAAAATAGAGAATAAGCTTGGAGAAGAAGATCTTTCAGATAGTTTTTCTGAATATTTTCAGAAGAGTGGAAATCAATTATAACTCTTACAGAAGACAGGCATTTACAAATAAGTTTTTCAAAGTCACACATAATTTAAAATCCCCAAGTCAGATAAACAGCTTATTTCCTTCTATTTCTCCCTCAAAATAGTAAAAAAATGACAGTACTGAGAGGAAGGTTAGAATACAAGTGTTCTTAGACAAATTGAGCAGCAAGATGGTCATATAGGCTCTTGGGCAGTATGTGTTTCTGCACACAATTTTAAAAATTTAATACAAAGGAGAGAGAGAAGAAGCCTTTGTATTGTATCTCAAGGACTCTGTATCTGAAATAAGAAACCAGGCTCCAGGTCTCATTGTGTGTATGTGAAAAGTTGAGTCTTTGTGTCATTGTGTCTTCATGGTATTTACTGTTGCTAGCAACCAGGAAGCTCCCTAGTGATTGTCGCTAGGTCCTCCATGCCTCTGTCTGCCTGAAACCTTAGTCAGTGCCAGAAACACCAGAGATAAAAATCGTTGCAAAAAATCCAGCGCACATCATCCCCAGTGGTTTTACAGAAGACGGTTCATCTTGTGTTCAGTGAAAATCTGTGTAAAATGGAGGCTTCACACAGAGCTCATCCTCAGCTTCTTCTTCATCAATGCCAATCTTTCCGTGCAGAGCAGAGTGGACATTGTGATGGTTTAATTAAAATAAGATTTATATCCTAGCGTCATCAGCTTTAACCAATAAAATAATAAATAAATAAATCAGACAGCCGGGCGCGGTGGCTCACGCCTGTAATCCCAGCACTTTGGGAGGCTGAGGCAGGTGGATCACCTGAGGTCGGGAGTTTGAGACCAGCCTAACCTGGAAAAGCCCCGTCTCTACTAAAAATACAAAACGAGCTGGGCATGGTGGAACATGCCTGTAATCCCAGCTACTCGGGAGGCTGAGGGAGGAGAATCGCTTGAACCTGGGAGGCAGAGGTTGTGGTGAGCTGAGATCATGCCATTGCACTCCAGCCTGGGCAACAGGAGCGAACCTCCATTGCAAAAAAATAAATAAATAAAAAATAAAAAATAGTTAAAAATAAAATAAAATAAATCAGATGAAGAGCAGAGAAAAGAAATATTTCACCAGTTTTAGGTGACTTCTAGTTCTAAGGCATCAACACTTGCTGACAGCTTGAGATCACCTTTGTGTTCACAGAACCATGGTACAAATGATGATACTATTTCCACAGAAGAGTCTAGAATATTCCGATTAAAGATCCACATCAGTGTCATCCCCAGAAACAACTGAAATCATCTCTCAAAACTCAATTTTTTGAGTCTTACATGAATCCCAAGTCAACACAACCTACTTACACCATCCTGTACAAATGTTTTGTTTCCTGTGTGTTTTCTACTCAGAGGTAGATAGTTACAGCTCTGAAATGGGAAAGAATTGCAAATCTGAGCTGAAATTTAGAAAAGATTAATGTTGAGATGACATAAATATGTACTTCTTTCAGGTGCCTATACTCCAAAAGAGTATCTGAAGAGATATTTATTTATGTATGTATTGAGACCCTGTCGCCCACGCTAGAGTGTAGTGGCACAATCAGGGCTCACTGCAGCCTCAACTTCCCGGACTCAAGCAATCCTCCCACCTCAACACCCCTGAGTAGCTGGGACTACAGGCATGCACCACCACGCCCAGCAAATTTCTTGTATTTTTAGTAGAATTGGGGTTTCACCATGTTGCCCAGGCTAGTCTTAAACTCCTGGCCTCAAGCGATCCTCCTGCCTCAGCCTCCCAAAGTGCTGGGGTTACAGGTGTGAGCCACCACGTCCAGCTGAGATATTTATTATTGTGATTACAGCACCTAATGAAGTCTATAAGTAATACAGGAGTTAAGAAAAAATCACTTAGGCAGATAGTAAGGGTATGGGAGTACCCCAGGGTATATACCCCAGACAACATAGCCGCTTCATAAATACTTGGTATTCATTATGTAATTTAATCATTTATTTTATCCTCAAAATAATTCTAGGGGGTAGATACAATTATATTCACTATTTTTCTCAGTTGAGGAAGCTGAGGTTTAAATTTAAATAGTATGGCTGGGCGTAGTGGCTCACGCCTGTAATCCCAGAACTTTGGGAGGCCAAGGCGGGCGGATCACCTGAGGTCGGGAGTTGAAGACCAGCCTGACCAACATGGAGAAACCTCATCTCTACTAAAAATACAAAATTAGCTGGGCATGGTGGCACATGCCTGTAATCCCAGCTACTCCAGAGGCTGAGGCAGAATTGCTTGAATGCAGGAGGCAGAGGTTGCTGTGAGCCGAGATCGTGCCATTGCACTCCAGCCTGGGCAACAAGAGCAAAACTCTGTCTCTAAATAAATAAATTAATTAAAATAGTATGTCCAAGCAAGGTCTCTTACAGCTGATAAGTAACAAAATGAAAATGCAAACGTAGGTCTATCTGGCTTTAGTGTTTGACTCTCAACCATTATTTTATTTATTTATTTGTTTATTTTTGAGATGGAGTCTCACTCTGTAATCCAGGCTGGACTGCAGTGCTGCAATCTTGGCTCACTGCAACCTCCGCCTCCCAGGTTCAAGCAATCTTCTACCTCAACCTCTGGAGTAGCTGGGACTACAGATGCATGCCACCATGCCCAGCTAATTTTTGTCTTTTTAGTAGAGACTGGGTTTCACCATGTTGGTCAGGCTGGTCTTGCACACCTGACCTCAAGTGATCCACCCACCTCGGCCTCCCAAAGTACTGGGATTATAAGCATGAGCCACTGAGACTGGCCTATTATTATTATTTTTTTGAATAAACCGCTCAACATCCCTTAACCATTATTTTACATATTTTGTGTAACAGAGAAAGCTTTCTATATGGAATTAAATTGTGCAGTACAGTATTGTGTCAGGGTGAGGAACACAGGCTCTAGAGTCCCTCTGTCCCCTTACAGGATAATGGTGACTCAGAATGCCTGCTCACTCTGGGGCTGGGCCTTCCCACAGGGCCCTACCTGGATGATCATCTAGAACTAACAATTCCCCATCCTTGGATTTCCTCAACTCTAGGTGCTTCAATCTGGAAGACCTCCATGGTGTCTTTAGATGGATAGTTCCCACTGGGCTCTGTGATGCCAGTCCAGTCGACCTGATAGTTCTTTTTCAGTGTGAGGCAAAGACTTGTCCCTAGAGCCTTCCTGCATTCATCTGATCTTCTCCCCTCCTTTTCTTATCTAATAAGAGCAGGAGATCCATTTTAGGGACCATGTGTGGCCTGAATTCTAATTCTAATTCATTCTAATAAAGAATGTGTTTTTAGAAGAACTGTCTAGAGGACTGCAGCATTTCACATTCTTCAAGGCTTGGTTCAGTGCCTTGGAGCCATATTGTCTCAACATCTTCATTTCAGAAGAAAATCTTGGCTTTCCCTTTGCATAATCAAAAAATCCATTGCATTGGTATTCTTAGCACAAAGAAACATTTAATACATTTTTTTTTCCATTTTAAAATGCATTTCTTCTTACGTACACACTGAGCACAAAACATGAAATAGTCACATGCAGGTGGTGTCCTGGAGCCTGCCTGGAAGACTCCTGAGAATCAGGTGTATACACCCATTCCCAACTCAGTGTTCAGTGATATGACACTGGTGGCCTGAAATGGGCCATGATAGAAACATTTACATCATGGAAATTGGCAAATGCTACAAATCAAGACTTTTTCCTTTCTTTCTCTCTCAGTGCCAGTTAACATTTTACCAGAAGGCCGGGCGCAGTGGCTCACACCTATAATCCCAGCACTTTGGGAGGCCAAGGAGGGCAGATTGCCTGAGGTCAGGAGTTCGAGACTAGTCTGGCCAACATGGTGAAACCCCGTCTCTACTAAAAATACAAAAAAAAAAAAAAATTAGCTGGGCATGGTTGTGCAAGCCTGTAATCCCAGGTACTCAGGAGGCTGAGGAAGGGGAATTGCTTGAACCAGGGAGGTGGAAGTTGCAGTAAGCTGAGATCGCACCACTGCACTCCAGCCTGGGCGACAGAGCAAGACTCCATCTCAAAATAAGTAAATAAAATAAATAAACATTTTAGCAGAAAACCACTAGGAGAGGAGTTCTTAAAGAGCAATGTGCCTGTAATCCCAGCTCCTCTGGAGGCTGACATGGGAGGATCGCTTGAGCCCAGGAAGTTGAGGCTGCAGTGAGCCATGATCGTGCCACTGCACTCCAGCCTTGGCAACACAGAGAGATCTGTCTCAAAATAAATAAATAAATAATAAAAGCAATATGTCATCAGTGTAACTTCAATGAAGCATAGTTCATCCTTGTGTCACCTGGCATCATCTTGCTGGATTTCTCAAATCATATAAATGAAGGAAGTCATTTGCTCAGTGATATGTGCTAACACAACTTTCGTTAAATGGGGAAGTATTGCACGTGCCCTCAAACACAAAACTTGCTAGAAATTATGTTCACCATCTAACACAGGGCAGGCTATAGTAGGATCCAATCTTTTCAGAAGATTGGATATATCCGGATTGCCTACAAAAAAAGGCACAAAGCAGGTTGCAGGAATAGCACAGTTTTCTCATTACAGTGTTTGTGGTTAGCTTTTCATTTCTGAGATGATTACCTAAAGGATCTTTATTGAAATCTGTAGATGACTGGTTTAGTTACAACAAGTGAGAAGCCTTACGATCTGACTTTAAATGGTAATTATTAGAAAAATAGGATTTAAAAATCTTGACTTGTATTGCTAAATGAACTGAGAACATCTATAATAATAACTAACATTTTAAAGTTATGACTATGTGCCAGGCTGTGTTCTGGGTATTATATTTGTATTAACTCATTTATTCTTCACCACAACTTTCAGAGATAGATATTATAATTAATCCCATTTTACAGATGACAAAATTGAGGCACAAAAAGTTTAATTAAGTTGCCAAATGTCACCAAGTAAATAATAAAGCCAGAGTTCAAACCCAAGCAGCCTAAATTCTAATCCTTCTAATCCTAATTAAGGCCTTCTGGCATAATTTTTTATGCTAAATATAGATTTAAACTTACATTTAGATTTTTCTAGTGATTTTTTAAAGCAGATCATATATGGTCCACTAGTTCAGCATTTTTCCAAACTTGTTGACCATCCATCTATTGTTAAAAGTATATTTTGCATTCATATTATAACAAAATAATATTTACTCTTACTGTACACAATACACTCTATTTTTTAAATTCTATTTCACTTTTTAAAAGTTGGTCACAACTCGCTAAAAGAAAAAAAGAAAGAAAGAAAGAAAAAAAAAAGAAAGAGAGAGAGGCCAGGTGTGGTGGCTCACGCCGGTAATTCTAGCACTTTGGGAGGCCGAGGTGGGCAGATCACGAGGTCATGAATCACGAGTCATGAGATCGAGACCATCTTGGCCAACATGGTGAAACCCTGTCTCTACTAAAAATACAAAAATTAGCTGGGCATGCTGGCGCGTGCCTGTAGTCCCAGCTATTCGGGAGGCTGAGGCAGGAGAATCACTTGAACCCGGGAGGCAGAGGTTGCAGTGAGTCGAGATTGCGCCACTGCACTCCAGCCTGGGGGGCAGAGCGAGACTCTGTCAAAAAAAAAAAAAAAAAAAAAAGAAAGAGAAGGAAGGAAGGAAGGGAAAGAAAAAGAAAGAGAAAGAAAGAAAGAAACTCATACCTGTAATCCCAGCACTTTGGGAGGCCGAGGCAGGCAGACCATGAGGTCAGGGGTTCGAGCAAGCCTGATCAACATGGTGAAACCCCATCTCTACTAAAAATACAAAAATTAGCCAGGTGTGGTGGTGGGTGCCTGTAATCCAGTACTCTAGAGGCTGAGGCAGGAGAAATGCTTGAACCTGGGAGGCGGAGATTGCAGTGAGCCAAGATTGCGCCACTACACTCCAGCCTGGGTAAGAGTGAGACTCCATATCAATTAAAAAAAAAAAAAACAAAGGAACAACAACGAAAAACTATTCTGGGCAGGCATGGTAGCTCACGCCTGTAATCCCAACATTTTGGGAGGATGAGGTGGGCAGATCACTTGAGGTCAAGAGTTTGAGACCAGCCTGGCCAACATGGTGAAACCCCATCTCTACTAAAAAAAAAATACAAAAAAAATTAGCTGGATGTGGTGCCACACACCTGTGATCCCAGCTACTTGGGAGGCTGAGGTGGGAGAATCTCTTGAACCCGGGAGGCGGCAGTTGCCGTGAGCCAAAACCGTGCCACTGCACTCCAGCCTGGGCAACAGTGAGACTCTGTCTCAAAACAAAAAAAAAGAAAAGAAAAGAAAAAAAAGAAAGAAAACTAAAGAAATCCGAATAAAGTATGGACTTCAGTTAATAATAATATATCAATGTTGGCTCATTATTTGGGGAAAATATATCATACTAATGTAAGATACTAATAACAGGTTAAACTGGGTATATGGAATTTCTATGTATCTTTGCAATTTTTCTGTAAATCAAAAACTATTCTACAACAAAGAAATTTATTTTAAAAAACTATTTTCTACTAAAAAGAATCAGGTCTTTAAAAAAAAAACTCAGAGCTTCTAGAAGATAATGAATCAGGGGTTTTTGGAGAAATGGCTAATTCCTGGTCTGAAGCATAAAATGTGCACAATGTGCCTGGTACATCTTGTTATGCCAGAAAGCAAAGAAGTTATCCAAAAAATTAATGGGATTGTCAAAAGGCTACAGGAGCCAACATGAAGCTATTATTGGCCCCAAACAAGACACTATACGCATTGAAAAGAACCATTACTGCAATTGAAAGAGACACACTGATCATATTTTTTAGATCATGAATTCATAATGAGATTTTTAAAGACAGAAAACAAAAAACATTCATTTGTCACTATATTCTGAAAATTGGCAATTTAAAGGGAAGAAATTAAGCTTTATCCTCTCTTTTCCATATTAACTATGTTTCAGGCAACCAAATAGCACTTCTTTACAAAATCATTTTAGCTAATAAATGTAGAAAAAGTACAGAATTAGAAAATTGCCACTTCGCACCCCTTAATAGCAAATAATTGACTCAGGTAAAGGTCATCAAAGGATGATACCATTACAAGCAAGTTGAGGCATTTTACAATGAAGGCACCAGTCTGTCACACCTTGAATCTGCTAATGAGTCTTGGCATCTCTAACAGTTGGAGAACCGGAAACTGTGTGCCTCCTTGTGTGATGCAGTGTGAAGCGCACAGCACGGCCTGTGAGATAGACCCTTGAATCCGGATCTGATGAAGGCTTCGAGCTACCTTCTTACAGGTAATATGGAGAATAGAGGGGCAAGTTAAATAAACCACCAAGAAGCAAATGAGCAAATTCCGAATGTGGGCCATTTTAAAGAGAACTGTGTCAGCCTGTTCTTGTATTGCTATAAAGAAACCCCCGAGGCTGGGTAATTTATAAAGAAAAGGGGTTTAATTGCCTCACAGTTCTGCAGGCTTTATGGGAAGCATGGTGCTGACTTTTGCTCGGCTTCTGGGGAGGCCTGAGAAAGCTTACAGTCATGGTGGCAGGCAAAGGGGGAGCCCCCAATACATGGCGAAAGCAGGAACAAGAGGGCTGGGAGGTGCCACACACCTTTAAACAACCAGATCTCCTCAAGAGAACTCACTACTGTGAAGACAGCACCAAGCCACCAGGGATCTGTCCCCATAATCCAAACACCTCCCACCAGGCCCCACCTCTGGCACTGGGAATTACGATTCAACATGAGATTTGTTTTTGTTTTTTTCTGTTGTTGTTTTTTTTTGAGACAGAGTCTTACTGTGTCGCCCAGGCTGGAGTGCAGTGGCACAATCTCAGCTCACTGTAACCTCGCCCTCTCGGATTCAAGCAATCCTCCTGCCTCAGCCTCCTGAGTAGCTGGGACTACAGGCGTGTGCCACCGCGCCTGGCTAACTTTTGTATTTTTAGTAGAGATGGGGTTTCACCATGCTGGCCAGGCTGGTCTTGAACTCCTGACCTTGTGATCCGCCCACCTCAGCCTCCCAAAGTGCTGGGATTATAGGCATGAGCCTCCACGCCCGGCCCTAGATTTGATTTTTGTTTTTAATTTTTAAATTATTACTTATCATTATTATTTTTATTTATTTATTTATTTTGAGACGGAGTTTTGCTCTTGTTGCTCAGGCTGGAGTGCAGTGGCACACTGTCTGGCTCACTGCAATCTCTGCCTCCTGGGTTCAAGCGATTCTCCTGCCTCAGCCTCCCAAATAGCTGGGACTACAGGAATGTGCCACCACACCTGGCTAATTTTGTATTTTTAGTAGAGATGGGGTTTCTCCATGTTGGTCAGGCTGGTCTCGAACTCCTGACCTCAGGTGATCCGCCTGCCTCGGTCTCCCAAAGTGCTGGGATTACAGGCATGAGCCACTGTGCCCGGCCTATTATTATTATTATTTGAGACAGGGTCTCACTCACTCTGTTGCCCAGGCTGGAGTGTAGTGGCAAGATCTTGGCCCACTGCAACCTCCGCTTCCTAGGTTTAAGCAATTCTCCTGCCTCAGCCTCCTGGGTAGCTGGTTACAGATGTGCATCTCCACACCTGGCTAATTTTTGTATTTTTAGTAGAGACGAGGTTTCACCATGTTGGTCAGGCTGGTCTCGAACTCCTGATCTCAAGTGACCCACCTGCCTCAGCTTCCCAAAGTGTTAGGATTACAGGCGTGAGCCACCATGCCTGGCTATTATTATTATTTTTTAACTTATTATTTTAAGTTCAGGAGTTTGTGTGCAGGATGCCCAGGTTTGTTACATAGGTAAACATGTGTCATGGGGGTTTGTTGTACAGATTAGTTCATCACCCAGGTATTAAGCCTAGTATCCATTAGTTATTTTTCATGATCCTCTCTCTCCTCCCACCCTCCACCCTCCAGTAGGCCCCAGTGTGTATTGTTCCCCTCTATGTGATCATGTGTTCTCATCTTTTAGCTCCCACTTATAAGTGAGAACACAGAATGAGATTTGGGCGGGGACAAATATCCAAACTATATCAACAACTGACCCAGTTTATTCAACAGGACAATGGCATGGGGATTTTAAAAAAAATGGAAGAGGAATGGCTTCAGATTAAAAGACAAGAGGCCGGGCTTGATGGCTCACGCCTGTAATCCCAGCACTTTGGGAGGCCAAGGTGGGCAAATCACTTGAGGGTCAGGAGTTTGAGACCAGCCTGGGCAACATGGTGAAACCTAGTCTCTACTAAAAATACAAAAATTAGCTGGGCCGTGGTGGGGCCCGCCTATAGTCCCAGCTGCTCGGGAGGCTGAGGCAGGAGAATAGCTTGAACCCGGGAGGCAGAAGTTGCAGTGAGCCAAGATCACGCCATTGCACTCCAGCCTGGGTGACAGAGTGAGATTCTTTTTGAAAATAAATAAATTAATTAAATAAAATAAAAGAGACATAACCAAAATAATGTGTTCTCCTCATTTGGATACTAATTCAAACAAACCAATTACAAAATAATTTATTTTGAGGTAATCAGGGAAATTTGAATATGGACCAAGAAATTGTTAATTTATTAGGTATGACAATTACATGGAGGCTGTGTAAGAAAATGTCCATATTTGTAAGAGATAGGTACTCAAGTATGTAGGGTGAAATGACATGAAGTCTGATTTAAAACAATAATAATAGTAATAACGAGAGACAGGTTATATTATTCTCTCTACTTTTGAATGTGTTTGAAAGTATTAATAAAGTTTGAGGCCAGGCACAGTGGATCATGCCTGTAATCCCAGCACTTTGGGAGGCCGAGGCGAGTGGACTCCTTTGAGTCCAGGAGTTCGAGACCAGTCTGGGCAAAATGGTGAAATCCCGTCTCTACAAAAAAATACAAAAACTAGCTGGGTGTGATGGTGCATGCCTGTAATCCCAACTGCTTGGGATGGTGACGTTGGAGCATCGTTTGAGCCTGGGAGGCAGAGGTTGCAGTGAGCCAAGATCGCACCATTGTACCCCAGCCTGGGCAACAGAGCAAGATCCTGTCTCAAAAATTAATTAATTAATTAATTAATTTAATTAAAAAAATTTTGGGGGCCAGCGTGGTGGCTCATGCCTGTAATCCCAGCACTTTGGGAGGCCAAGGTGGTGGATGACCTGAGGTCAGGAGTTCGAGACCAGTTTGGCCAACATGGTGAAACCCCATCTCTACTAAAAATACAAAAAAAAATTAGCCAGGCATGATGGTGCGTACCTGTAATCCCAGATACTTGGGAGGCTAAAGCAGGAGAATCACTTGAACCCCGGAGGCGGAGGTTGCAGTGAGCCGAGATCTCACTATTACACTCCAGCCAGGGCATCGCAGCGAGACTGTCTCAAAAAAAAAAAAAAAAGAAAGAAAGAAAGAAACAAAAGAAAATATTAAGTCTGGGCGAGATAGCTCACACCTGTAAT
Source organism: Pan paniscus (assembly GCF_029289425.2). Lineage (NCBI taxonomy): Eukaryota > Metazoa > Chordata > Mammalia > Primates > Hominidae > Pan > Pan paniscus. Next base: position 44,973,255 of record NC_073259.2, on the reverse strand, counting down.
CCCAGCACTTTGGGAGGCCGAGGTGGTGGATCACCTGATGTCAGGAGTTCAAGACCAGCCTGGCCAACATTGTGAAACCCCATCTCTACTTTTAAAAATACAAAAAATTAAATGGGCATGGTGCCGGGCGCCTGTAATCCCAGCTACTCGGGAGGCTGAGACAGGAGAATCACTTGAACCCGGGAGGCAGAGGTTGCAGTGAGCCGAGATCACGCCACATACAGCAAGACTCCATTTTTTTTTTTTTTTGAGACGGAGTCTCACTCTGTCGCCCAGGCTGGAGTGCAGTGGCACGATCTTGGCTCACTGCAACCTCACCTCCCAGGTTCACGCCATTCTCCTGCCTCAGCCTCCCGAGTAGCTGGTACTACAGGCACCCACCACCACGCCCGGCTAATTTTTTATATTTTTAGTAGAGACAGGGTTTCACCATGTTAGCCAGGATGATCTCGATCTCCTGACCTCGTGATCTGCCCACCTTGGCCTCCCAAAGTGCTGGGATTACAGGCGTGAGTCACCGCGCCCGGTCGCAAGACTCCATTTTTGCAGACTCCACAGCCAGTGTTGTGGACACTGTGATGCACTGCCCCGATCCCCCTGTACTAAGGGGCTTGTTGTCCCTGCTACTGGAGAGTTGTTGGCAGATGCCTGCAGCTGTCGGCCCCTGCAGAGACTTCATCAGCTTCAGGGAGTTGTAATCAAGTTAAAATGAGATCATTAGAGTGGGCCCCAATCCACTATGACTGTTGTCCTCATAAAGAGAGGAAAGTTGAACAGAGATACAGACCTGCACAGAAGGCAGACAGACACAGGGAGAAGGTGGCCATGGAGAAGCCAAGGAGAGAGGACTGGAACAGATACTTCCTGCACGGCGCTGGGAACAAACCAGTCCTGCCAACACCTTGCTTTTGGACTTCTAGGCTTCAGGACTGAGACAACAAATTTCTGTTGTTTAAGGCACCCAGTTTGTGGTACTTTGTTCTAGCAGCCATAGCAAACTAATACAGATGGCCAGAAAAGTAAACAGTTTTGTCCAATTATGCACACATATGTACCAAAACCATCAAGAAAAGCAAGAGAATAAGCACTGATTCTTCCGTGTGGGAGGAAAGGGCTGCTGTCCGGGCAGGAGCATGCGGAGCTCCATCAAGAGTCCTGCATCACGATGTGGTTCCTGACGCTCCAGTTCTTGAGGGGGTGGGAAGTTCATGGACATTGGTCCTATAATTATGATTTTAATTTTTACATTATATATATATAATGTATATATATTTGTAAATATATATACATTATATATATTTATTTATATATAAATAAATATATATATATTTATTTATATATAAATAAATATATGTATATATTTATTTATATATATAAAAATAAATATATGTATATATTTATTTATATATAAAAATAAATATATGTATATATTTATTTTTATATAAAAATAAATATATGTATATATTTATTTATATATAAAAATAAATATATGTATATATTTATTTATATATAAAAATAAATATACGTATATTTATTTATATATACATAAATAAATATACATATATTTATTTATATATACATAAATAAATATACGTATATTTATTTATATATACATAAATAAATATACGTATATATTTATTTATGTATACATAAATAAATATACGTATATATTTATTTATATATACATAAATAAATATACGTATATTTATTTATGTATATATAAATACATAAATAAATATGTAAATATTTAGAGACCCTGTCTCTAAATATATACATACATTTATTTATGTATACATAAATAAATATATGTATATATTTATTTATGTATACATAAATAAATGTATGTATATATTTAGAGACAGGGTCTCTCTCTGTTGCCCAGCAGGAATGCAGTGGCACAGTCATGGCTCACTGCAGCCTTTGACCTCCTGGGCTCAAGGACTCCTCTAGCCTCAGCCTCCCAAAATGCTGAGATTACAGGTGTGAGCCATCACACCTGGCTTATAATTTTTTTTAAATGTAGAAAACTCATCTGAATTTTGGGAATATCCACAAAGTTCTCTCGCAGAGTTTGGCATTACGAGAGAGGGGAAGTATAGACAAACACGAGAATCTATTTCCTTTTATAGGGACCAGAGTTCAGATGGGAGACTCTTTTTGGTAATATTCATATCTAGTCCTTCTGGGCCTCTTTGATGGCCCGTGGGATGTAAGAGGCAAAAAATTCGTACTTCAATTTTTAATGCCCCAGGAAACAAGTTGCTTATATGAATTCAATGATGAATCAGCTGAAGTGACTCATTTATGTAATTTTGAGAATGGATTCAGCCGATTTCTTTAATTCCAACATTGACTGCAGTAGAAAATAAATGTGCTTGACCTCATTCTACAGCTTGCTGGAAAATAGGATTAATGTTTACCTCAGAACAGTCATATGAGGCCTGATGTTTCAGAGATTTCTGATGAGTGGTGTTTAAGAAATCCAACCTGTTTGGACTGCAATCAAGGTTAACTATTTTCTTGTTTGGCTAAATAGGAACTCTATTTTGCTGGGGTTTTTTTTGTTTGGTTGGTTTATTTTTGAGACAGAGTTTTGCTCTGTCACCCAGGCTGGAGTGCAGTGGCGCCATCTCAGCTTGCTGGAGCCTTGACCTCCTGGGCTCAAGGGATCCTCCCACCTTTGCCTCCAAGGTAGTTGGGACTATAGGCTCATGCCACTACGCCTGGCTAATTTTTTTTTTCTTTTTTTTTTTGGGACAGAGTCTCGCTCTGTCGCCCAGGCTGCAGTGCAGTGGTGCGATATCGGCTCACTGCAACCTCCACCTCCGGGGTTCAAGCAATTCTCTGCCTCAGCCTCCCAAATAGCTGGGATTACAGGCACCCGCCACCAGGCCTGGCTAATTTTTTTGTATTTTTTAGTAGAGACAGGGTTTCACCATCTTGGCCAGGCTGGTCTTGAACTCCTGACCTCGTTCCACCTGCCTCAGCCTCCCAAAGTGCTGGGATTACAGGCGTGAGCCACTTTGCCTGGCCTAATTTTTGTATTTTTAGTAGAGACAGGGTTTTGCTATGTTGCCCAGGCTGGTCTCGAACTCCTAGGCTCAAGCGATCCGCCCACCTCAGTCAGTCTCCCAAAGTGCTGAGATTACAGGCGTGAGCCACCACGACTAGCCTTGTTCTTCTTTTAGTGTTGGTCTTGTGGCTGGTACTCTCCTAGGGGCCAATATCCTGGCCCTCTTGTCTTTTGGTAATAGTTATTAGAGTTCCTGAAGCCATGTCCAGGCAAGTCACTGCCCCCACCTCTTGAGCAGTTGCTGTTCCGGGGAGGGTATGCCTTCCCTGCTGCTCAAAGAATCAACCCTTCCTTCCTCAGCTAACACTTTCTATACAAGAGGATTACTTAGGGCTGGGCAGCTTCAAAAGGCAATTAGCATAAAGTGGGAAAGCAGTCCAGTCTCAGAACCTGGCAACTAAAGGGACTGTAACTCAAATTACACATCTAAATGTTGGGAGTAGGAAACAATGAAAGGGAGCAATTGCTTAGTGGACATTTTAAAACTATACTCCTAAAGCAGCAACCCTGTCTTTTTTAACACAAAGTAAAGGACATGGTTAAAAAGCTCTTCTCGGAAAGCAGGTGGGATTGAAGAGATTTATTTATGACTTACTGGAAGCACAAAGAGAAGCTTTTATTGTTGATAGCTAGGCTGGGTAAGTGCCAGGAGACACATCCCAGGGGAGCTGTGCTGCCAAGCACTGACACACAGAGAGCTGACCCAGTCCTTTTTTATGCTGACTGCTTGCTAAGAAATGATAGCAGAGGACCGCATGGAAAGACCCAATGTGGTTTAGAACAATTATGGAGACTTTAGAGTGATCCTGATTTTAAGGGACCATTTGAAGGGAAATAGAGAAACAGTATATTCATCAGATTTGTGCAGAAGTACTGTTGAATTTGTTTAGGGAAACTGCCTTGAAATCACTCTACGTGACCATACATTCAGTGTTATCATCCTCTTTGTTTTTTTGAAACTACAGATTTAGGCCGGGCGCAGTGGCTCACGCCTGTAATCCCAGCACTTTGGGAGGCCGAGGCGGGCGGATCACCTGAGGTCAGGAGTTTGAGATCAGCCTGGGCAACACGGTGAAACCTTGTCTCTACTAAAAAAAAAAAAATACAAAATTAGCCGGGCGTGGTGACACATGCCTGTAATCCCAGCTACTCGGGAGGCTGAGGCAGGAGAATCGCTTGAACCTGGGAGGCGGAGGATGCGGTGAGCTGAGATCGCACCATTGCACTCCAGCCTGGGCAACAAGAGTAAATCTCCATCTCACCAAAAAAAAAAGAAACTACAGATTTAAATTCAAGCTTTCAGCAAATGCCTACCAGAGACCCCAGGTTAAAAAATGTAAGGAGCACATTATTGTAACCAATATATTTAGGCTTAGAAAGATTTTTCAGATTCTGAGCTGAAAGTCAGAGGGAGAGAGGGACAGGGTGTGCATACAGGGGGGAGAGAAGGAAAAGAAGGAGAAAGAGTGATTTTTGAGGGAAATAGTAACCTAAAGCCCAAAACAACGCACAGATTTTGTTAGACTCAACAGAGTCATGAAATGCCAGTGTGGAAAGAGCTTGAGAGATGGCATCCCTGTCCCTCACTGGTCATCCTACTGACGAGGAGCCTAGACCAGAAAGTGGAGTGACCATGCCAAAGAGGCAGAGCCAGGTGGTGGCAGAACCACGCTGGAAGCCAGGTATGCTCATTCTTCTCATGACACCCCTGGCCTTCGTGACCTCGCATCCCACCTGGCCTGATGACTGTGGCCCTTTGTCCTTTGTCCTTCACTTTAAGAGGTTGTGGACAAAGGGCCCATAAAGCAGGTGGGATTGTAATTTATGCAAATGCCTTCTGGTCTCCAGGTCTTGTATCTTCACATCCTAAGACAATAAATCAATTCCATTTTCCAAAAAGCTCTTATTTTTTAATCTTTCATTTGGAAAATATGATATTTAAATGTAACAGGGGAGAAATATTCCCGTAGAATTTCTTTTCAGAACAATTCACATTCTACAATCTTTTTTTTTTTTTTTTTGAGATGGAGTCTTATTCAGCCGGGCGGCTCACGCCTGTAATCCCAGCACTTTGGGAGGCCGAGACAGGCGGATCACGAGGTCAGGAGATCAAGACCATCCTGGTTAACATGGTGAAACCCTGTCTGTACTAAAAATACAAAAAATTAGCCGGGCGTGGTGGCAGGCACCTGTAGTCCCAGCTATTTGGGAGGCTGAGGCAGGAGAATGGCATGAACCCAGGAGTCGGAGCTTGCAGTGAGCTGAGATGGCGCCACTGCACTCCAGCCTGGGCGACAGAGTGGGACTCCGTCTCAAAAAATAAATAAATAAAAATAAAAATAATTATTATTATCTGTACAAATACACCTCTTTTTCCTCAACCAAAGAGTTTCTGATTCTCTTAGGCATCTAAAAGAGATTTATATGCAACCTATTAAATCAGCAAAAATTAATTGTTAAGCATCCACTCAGTGTTTGATGACATGTAAGCAATGTGGGAGATAATAATACTAACTAACGTTTATTGAGTTCTTAGAATGTGCTAGCTGTCTGTTGGGCTCTGTACATCAGTTGCCTCATTAAGGCCTATGGCCACTCCTATGAGATAGGTCTTCTTCTTTTTTTTTTTTTTAGACAGGGTCTGGCTGTATCGTCCAGGCTGGAGTGCAGTGGCACGATCTAGGCTCACTGCAACCTCTGCCTCCTGGGCTCAAGACATCCTCCCACCTCAGCCTCCCAAGTAGCTAGGAACACAGGCATGCAACACCACGCCTAGCTAATTGTTGTATTTTTTTGTAGAGATAGGTTTTCACCATGTTGCCCAGGCTGGTCTCAAACTCATGAGCTCAAGTGATCTACCCACCTCGGCCTCCCAAAGCATAGGGGTTACAGGCGTAAGCCACTGCATTCAGCCTATGAGATAGATACTTTTATTATCTCCATTTTAAATATTAGGAACTGGCCAGGGACGGTGGCTCACACCTGTAATCCTAGCACTTTGGAGGCTGAGGTGGGTGGATCATGAGGTCAGGAATTCGAGACCAGCCTGGCCAACACAATGAAACCTTGTCTACTAAAAATACAAAAATTAGCTTGGCGTGGTGGCAGGTGCCTGTAATCCCAGCTACTCGGGAGGCTGAGGCAGGAGAATCGCTTGAACCCGGGAGGCGGAGGTTGCAGTGAGCCGTGATTGCACCACCGCATTCCATCCTAGGCAACAGAGCAAGACTGTCTCAAAAAAGAAAAAAAAAGAAAAAAAAAAAGAAAAGAAGAGAAGAAGAAAAAAAAATTAGGAACTAAGACATAGAGAAGTTAAGCCATTTGCCCAGTGCCATACAGCTAGCAAGTAGGAGAGCCAGGATTTGAGCATAGTCTGATTCCAGAACGTATGATCTTAAAGAAGTAGAAATTGGCCGGGTGCGGTGGCTCACGCCTGTAATCCCAGCACTTTGGGAGGCCGAGGCGGGTGGATCACCTGAGGTTGGGAGTTTGTGACCAGCCTGACCAACATGGAGAAACCCTGTCTCTACTAAAAATACAAAATTAGCTGGGCGTGGTGGCACATGCCTGTAATCCTAGCTACTCGAGAGGCTGGGGCAGGAGAATCGCTTGAACCCTGGAGGCGGAGGTTGTGGTGAGCCGAGATCGTGCGATTGCACTCCAGCCTGGGCAACAAGAGCGAAACTCCAACTCAAAAAAAAAAAAAAGAAGTATAAATTATGGTTCCTGCACTCAACAAATTTATAATCTAGTTGAGGGAAACGTGACTAACACACATGAAAGCAACAGTAGATTATGTAAGATGAGCATATATAATTAAGTGCTAAATTGAATGCTTCAGAAGTTCAGAGGGCACAAGAGGGCGTGGAACAGGCAAGCAGCCTTTCATGAGGAATAACCTTGAAGTTGAGCCTTAAATGGTCCCTGAGATGAGCGTAGGGAATGCACTGCTGCAGGTGAGGTGGTGGCAAAAGCGTTACAAGCAGGAATGAGCAAGACTTTGTCCTGGAGGATGGAGCAGCCAGCCTGACCACAGCTGGGTGGAGCCGATGGGAAGGGCTGGACCAACAAGGAAGGCCTTTAAAGCAAGGCAGAGTTTAGGCTTGGTGCATTAGTAACCAGAGAGTCGTAAAAGGCCCTCCATCAATAAAGCAATATTATAACAGATGTTTAAGGAAGACACGTTTGGCAGGAGGATCTATCTTTCTTATTAAAATTGTAGATGACAACCAGGCGCGGTGGCTTACGCCTGTAATCCCAGCACTTTGGGAGGCCATGGCGGGCAGATCACAAGGTCAGGAGTTCGAGACCAGCCTGGCCAACATGGTGAAACCTCGTCTCTACTAAAAATACAAAAATTAGCCAGGTGTGGTGGCATGCGCCTTTAGTCCCAGCTACTTGGGAGGCTGAGGCAGGAGAATTGCTGGAACCCGGGAGGCGAAGGTTGCACTGAGCCGAGATCACACCACTGCACTCCAGCCCAGATGACAGAGCAAGAATCCGTCTCAAAAACAAAAACAAAAAACTGTAGATGGCACAAAGCTTGAAAAAACATGAAATGACTCTAAATTGTTATCTCAAATTCACTGCTTATTTTGTTTGATCTTTAGGCTTTATTTCACATTAGCAAGTTCTGCCAAATCTTCCTCCTTAATATTTTTCCAATTTGTTTATTTCTCTACATTTCCCTTGCCATTACTTCAGTTCAGCCACCATCCTAGGGGTGAGGGGAGGTGTCAGAGAAACCTTCCTGGAAAAGATGACATTTTTCCAGAGTCCTGAATATTTAGCAAGAATTAGCCAGGTACCAAGGGAAGGGCTTGAAGGGGGAATGGAAGTGAGGAGATGGGAAAAAGAAGAGGGGAAGGATCAAATAATGGGCAGAAGAAAGCAAAAGCAAACAAACAAAATAAAATATAGACTTTGATGCTATAATAAGGAAAATTAAATGTGGCATTAACTTAGTGAAAAGGGTCACTGGTGGGTGGTGCAGGCCCAAAGAATCCAGACTAGAACACTGATGACGCCTTGCTATGTGGTATCAAAACATTTGGTTGAAATGTCACTTCTTGTACCCTGGAGGGCAGACCACTCCCAGTGAAATGGAAAGGAAAGGCCCTTGAAGAGGTGACATGCAGTCAGGGCCCTGAACACACAGGTTGAATGGAAGGAACCATGTTGGCAAAGGCGCAGAGTCTGGTGGTGCAGGGAGGAGAATCCTGACTTCCAGGGTTGAGCTCTGGGCAGATTAAACTGTTGACGGTGGTGCAGAGAGCAGGGAAATGGACCCAAGTAGGGAGAACTAAGTTAGGGAGAGGGCCCAGCTGAAGACTGCTCACCTACTTTAGAGAAATGTTGGCAAATGGGGAAGTGAATTTTTTATTTTTATTTTTGAGACAGTGTCGTTCGTTCTGTTGACCAGGCTGCAGTGTAGTGGCACAATCTCGGCTCATTGCAGCTTCGACTTCCCAGGTTCAAGCCATCCTCCCACCTCAGCCTCTGAGTAGCTGCGTGTACAGGTGTGCGCCACCTTGCCTGGTTAATTTTTGTATTTTTTGTAGAGATGGGGTTTCACCACATTGTCCAAGCTAGTCTTGAACTCCTGAGCTTAAGTGAGCCACTTGCCTCTACCTCCCAAAATGCTGGGATTACAGGTGTGAGCCACTGTGCCTGGCCAAAATTTTTAACTCTCAAAATCCAGTAAGAAATAGCACTAGATTTTTAAATAGCTTTGTTGAGGTAAAAATCACATACTATAGCGATTCACCTATTGAAAGTACACAATTCGCCGGACGCGGTGGCTCATGCCTGTAATCCCAGCACTTTGGGAGGCCGAGGCATGTGGATCATGAGGTCAGGAGATCGAGACCATCCTGGCTAACACGGTGAAACCCCGTCTCTACTAAAAAGTACAAAAAATTAGCCAGGCGTGGTGGCAGATGCCTGTAGTCCCAGCTACTCGGGAGGCTGAGGCAGGAGAATGGTGTGTGTGAACCCGGGAGGTGGAGCTTGCAGTGAGCTGAGATCGCGCCACTGCACTCCAGCCTGGGCGACAGAGCGAGACTCCGTCTCAAAAAAAAAAAAAAAAAAAAAAAAAAGAAAGAAAGAAAGTACACAATTCAACTATTTTTAGTATATTCAGAGAGTTTCACAGACATCATCAAAATCAATTTCACCACTCCCGAAAGAAATCCTGTACCCATTTCTATCCCTTCCTCCTAGCTCCTGGTAATTACTAATCTACTTCTGTCACTAAGGACTTGCCTGTTTTGGACACTTTATATAAATGGAATCATACAATATGTGATCTTTTGTGACTGGCTTCTTTAATAAATGCTAGATTTTGCAAGTCCATAATTTTGTTATTAAATAACCAATGGTTAAACTACATATTTGCAAATATATTAGGAAGAAATAATAGTAAATATTTGGAAAACAGTGGGGCAGGATGCTAGTATAAGAATAAAGACTCTAGGCTGGGTGCGGTGGCTCAAGCCTGTAATCCCAGCACTTTGGGAGGCTGAGGAGGGCGAATTGCCTGAGGTCAGGAGTTCGAGACCAGCCTGGCCAACATGGTGAAATGCCGTCTCCACTAAAAATACAAAACATTGGTTGGGCGTGGTGGCAGGTGCCTGTAATCCTAGCTACTTGGGAGGCTGAAGCAGGAGAATCGCTTGAACCCAGGAGGTGGAGGTTGCAGTGAACCGAGATCATGCCATTGCACTCCAGCCTGGGCAACAAGAATGAAACTCCGTATCAAAAAAAAAAAAAGAAGAAGAAGAAGAACTAGGAAGTTTGCTTTCCTTAATGCTTCCCACTTTACAGAGGACAAAAATAACTGAAAATAAGGAACAAGCTATGTGAATAAATAGCATGTATGTGGTGTACTGCTAAGCACTGAAATCTGACAGAGACAGAGAGAGAGAGAGAGTGTGTGTGTGTGTGTGTGAGAGAGAGAGAGAGAGAATGCTTGGCATTTTTTTAGCCCACTTCCTCATGGACAGCTGGTCAAATTCCTAACTCGTGAGACTGCTTGGATAGATGTGGTTGAGTTTTATATAACCGAATAACACTTACTGAAAGCTTTGAACAATATGGGAAGAGATACATTCTTTAAAAAGAGTCTTGAGCTCCCTCCCTAACTTTCACTTACATGGGAAATGCAGACATTTTGATCCTTCTCCTTGAGTACTAGCAATCCATTGTTCCTATACCTTGTTATCGGTCTTTAGCTGCCAAACATCTCAAAACAGAGGACAGGGAGCAAAGCTTGGCCTCCACCAAAAAAATAGGCCGGCCTCGTGGCTCACGCTTGTAATTCTAGCACTTTGGGAGGTCAAGGCAGGAGGATCGCTTGAGCTCAACAGTTTGAAATCAGCCTGAACAAAATAGTAAGACCTTGTCTCTACAAAAAAAAAAAAAAAAAAAGCCAGGCATGATGGTGCATGCCTATAGCTCCAGCCACTCAGGAGGCTGAGGCAGGAGGATCACTTAAACCCAGCAGGTGGAGGCTGCAATGAGCTGTGATTGTGCCACTCCACTCCAGCCTGGGCAAGAGAGTGAGACCCTATCTCAAAAACAACAAAAACAAAAAGAAAAATAAAGGAAAAAATAGAGAAAGAAACCTCACAGGTGTAAATGAATTAACACTCACCATTACCAAATACACAGTTTCCAAACTAGCAGGGAGAGTTGCTGATTAGAGAGGAGCTCTGCTCCCATCCCCGGGACTCTCTCTCTCCAGTTTTCTGGGTTTTCCTCCATGTATTAGCTTCATTCTCAAACAGGCTTATCCCTTTGGTGTCAAAATGGCTACAGCAGCCCTGTCACCAATTAATTAACTCCATGTCCAGCAGGAAGAGAGAGAGAGAGAGAGAGAGAGAGAGAAACTCTTCTTCCAGTAACTCTGGAGAAAGTCCCTAGATTTAATCTGATTAGGAAGGCTTAGAGCACATGCTTACCTCAAACCAATTAGCTAGGATAGACTGGCTGATTTAGGCCTAAATCTTGTCCTTCACCCTGGAGCTAGAGGTTGGGGAAGCCCTAATCAGATCGCAAAGACCAAAAGCAGAGAATTCCCTGAAAAAAATCAGGCCTATTGTCAGAGTACAGGAAGAGAAACTGGGGTGACAAGAAACAATGTCCATTGCAATTCAGTAGGACTAGAGTGAGGATATTACACAAGAAACCATATAACATAGCATATAAAAATGCAGTTAAAGAAGAGAAGAAAGAAAGGCCAGCCTGGGTAACACAGCAAGACCCTGTCACTACAAAAAATAAAAAAAAAATCTGGATGCGGTGACAGGTGCCTGTAGTCCCAGCTACTCAGGAAGCTGAGATGGGAGGATCTCCTGAGCCTGGCAGGTCAAGGCTGCAGTGAGCTGTGATTGCACCACTGCACTCCAGCCTGGGCAACAGAGTGAGACCCGGACTCAAAAAATAAAAGATAAATAAATAAAAGCATATCTAGGGCTATATGCTGTGGTAGGTGTATTTTACATAAATATGTAAAAGAAATAAGTCTCAGTCTTTGGGAAATTTATACTCTAATGAGGGAAGCAGACATATACACAAATCAAATAGGCTAAGTGTCAGAGCATGGGTGCTGCAGAGGCCCAGACAAGGCACCGACAGCTCTGCCTGAGAGCTCAGGAAAGGTTTCCTAGAATACATGGCCCCTGAGCTGAATCCTTCCCACCTGTCCTCCAAACTATCTTCCATGCTGCCATCAGAGCCACCTTTCTTTCTATTTTTTTTTTTAAGGAGGGATCTTACTCTGTTGCCAAGGCTGGAGTGCAGTGTCACGCTCATGGTTCACCGTAGCCTCAACCTCCTGGGCTCAAGTGATCTTCCCACCTTAGCATCTGAGTAGCTGGGACTACAGGTGCACCATGCCCACCTAATTAAAAAACAATGTTTGTAGAGATTCAGTCTTACTGTATTGCCCAGGTTGATCTCAAACTCCTGGGCTCAAGTGATCCTCCTGCCTCAGCTTCCCAAAGCACTGGGATGGCAGGCATGAGCCACCGTGCCTGGCCAGAGCCTTTTTTTTCTTTTTCTTTTCTTTTCTTCATTCTTTTTTTTTCTTTCTTTCTCTCTCTCTTTCTTTTCTTTTCTTTTTTAATTGAGATGGGGTCTTGCTCCATTGCCCAGGCTGGTCTTGAACTCCTGGGTGGAAGGAATCCTCCCACCTCAGCCTCCCAAAGTGCTGGGAATACAGGTGTGAGCCACCATGCCCAGCCTACAGGCCATCTTTCTAAAACACAGTTTGGATCATTTTACTTCCCTGCTTAGAACTCTTCAGTGGTTCCCAGGAGCTACCAAGAGAAAATCCAGCTTTCTCCCTTTGTCACACAGTGTTTCCATTGACCTCTACCTAAAGTCCCAATCTCATCTTTGGTGCTATGCAAGCCCCAAACTTCCTTTTTGTCCAGCAAAACACCAGGCCCACTCTCTATCTCAACGCCATGTACTTGCATCCCTCCTCCCATCCCCAGATATCCCTTATTTCTCAAAGCTCAATTCAGGAATCACTTCCTTTTTTTTTTTTTTTTTGAGATGGAGTCTCGTACTGTCACCCAGGCTGGAGTGCAATGGCGTGATCTTGGCTCACTGCAAACTCCGCCTCCCGGGTTCAAGCGATTATCCTGCTTCAGCCTCCCGAGTAGCTAGCTGGGATTACAGGCGCCCACCACCACACCCAGCTAATATTTTGTATTTTTAGTAGAGACAGGGTTTCACCCAGGCTGGTCTCGAACTCCTAACCTTGTGATCCACCTGCCTCGGCCTCCCAAAGTGCTGGGATTACAAGCATGAGCCACTGTGCCCAGCCAAGAATCACTTCCTTTGACATTTTTCTGATTCCTTGAACCTCAACCAAGGAAAACAGTATTTCCTCCTCCCACGGAGGCCCCACAGTGCTCCCCTGCATGTTAGGTGTTGACACTGCTGGCTCCTTGAGGCTGTGTCTTACTCAATGGAGTAGCCTTATCAGCCCACAGGGGCTTAGCAAATAATGAGCTTTTAATAAATGCTTTTGAGCAGTTGAATGAACTGTACTTGAATGGGTTTATATTACAACCCGGTAAACACTAAGTTTGTTCCAAGGAGAACTTCCTACCGGTTGCTCCTGCTCACAGCTCATGAGGCCACGGGCGTGGCCAGAGCTGGGTCAGGGACAGGGCCCCTCCTACGTAAGAGCAGGGCCCAGGCCTCCAGCCTGTTAAGGTCCATCCTGTTCTTCTATGACAGTTGTGTGGCATTTGGTGACTCAGGTTCTAGTACAAGACCACTGAGTTCCCAGTAAACTCAGTAAATTCAGGGAAGCATTTCTAAACATATAGTCCTTTGACTGGGCGTGAGGGGTCATGCCTGTAATCCCAACACTTTGGGAGGCTGAGGTGGGCAGATCACCTTAGGTCAGGAGTTCAAGACCAGCCTGGCCAACATGATGAAACCCCGTCTCTACTAAAAATACAAAAATTAGCTCGGTGTGGTGGCAGGCACCTGAAGTCCCAGCTACCTGGGAGGCTGAGGCAGGAGAATCGCTTGAACCTGGGAGGTGGAGGTTGCAGCGAGCCAAGATCACGCCACTGCACTCCAGCCTGAGCGACAGAGTGAGACTCTGTCTCAAAAAAATAAGAAAAATAAAAATACAGTCCTTGGGTGAGGAGATTCTTTTCTCAGAGAAAGAAAGTGCTGGTTGGGCGTGGTGGCTCACGCCTGTAATCCCAGCACTTTGGGAGGCCGAGGTGGGTGGATCACCTGAGGTCATGAGTTCGAGACCAGCCTCAACATGGAGAAACCCTGTCTCTACTAAAAATACAAAATTAGCTGGGCGTGGTGGTGCATGCCTATAATCCCAGCTACTCGGGAAGCTGAGGCAGGAGAATTGCTTGACCCTGGGAGGCGGAGGTTGCAGTGAGCCGAGATCGTGCCACTGCACTCCAGCCTGGGCAACAAGAGCGAAACACTGTCTCAAAAAAAAAAAAAAAAAAGAAAAAGAGAAAGAAAGTGCTTTCCTGGCCAATATAGTTTATTATCAAGCATAGGATAAATTGGAGAAAGGCAGGTTTGTGACAAAACTGATCAGAGGTCGTTTGCATAGTGCCAGGTGTTAAACATCTATTAACTAATTTCATGACACTGTCATGTCACTTCTCACTTTTGGTCTGTGTTTTTTAATATTCCAAGAAAAGTTATTAGACTAGATGATCTCTAAGATCACTTCCCATTCTATCATTTTATTGTCTGGTTCTTACCTAATACCAATATAATGTGTGTTTGAGATGGTGAAGGTTCAGGAGTTATTGGCCACATTTCACAGATGGGAAACAGGGCAGCGGGGCACGGGGTTTGCTTCAGATCCGTGGGTCCTTGCTGAGCTCTACTTCATTAAGCGATCAATATTTCCTGGCTCCTGGGTGGAACTGCAGTTACATTTCCCTTTGGAAAAGCTGGTCTGTTTTTACCAATAGGCCTGCAGAAAAAAACCAAGGCCGGCCAGGTGCGGTGGCTCATGCCTGTAATCCTAGCACTCTGGGAGGCCGAGGCAGGGGGATGACCTGAGGTCAGGAGTTCGAGGCCAGCTGTCAACATGGTGAAACCCCGTCTCTACTAAAAATACAAAAATTAGCTGGGCGTGGTGGCACATGCCTGTAATCCCAGCTACTCAGGGGGCTCATGCAGGAGATTCGCTTGAACCTGGGATGCGGAGGTTGCAATGAGCTGAGATCTTGCCATTGCATTCCAGCCTGGGCAACAGAGCAAGACTCTGTCTCAAAAAGAAAAAAAGAAAAAAATCAGGGTCAGAGTATTGTTATGAAAAAACACAACACCACCACTTATTCTACTCCCACAGCCTACCTAGGCTTTGAAGCCCACAGTATTGAGAGTAAGAAAACTCAGAGGTGCTAAGACTGCCAGGAGGCACGTAGGAAAGAGGCTAGAGGAGAAGAGGAATAGATTTGAAGCCACTAAGGAGAAATTTCAGTGATCTGTGGACTAGGATGGAGGAGGGGGTGGGGACCTGATCCCAATGGCACAATGACAAGGTCAGCCTCATCTCTTCTATCTGTTCTTGGCAACAGCCAGTCTAGCCAGAAAGAGCAATCTGTCAAATCTAATTAAAGTAGAAGAAAGTGAACAATGGGCGCCCAGCTCTAAAATGACAGCCTGGTTCAATGGGGTGGAGGAGCTAGGGAGGGATGAGTGCTTTGTGTGCTTGGAATTAGATCCTTCAAATGGATCCTTTCTGAACTCAAAACTGTACATTTCTAACTGGATTCTTATTTACTTCACCAGGACTCTTCAGCTCCCTGCGCCTTTTAACACATGCACATCCAGCAAAAGCAGAGGAGAACCTGGCTGTGATTCAAAGGTAAGGCTGTAATAGTAATGTAATGTAAATAGCTTCATCATGCACGGCTTGGACATGGTACTGTGTGCATGCAACTGATATTTGTGAATTTGCTCCTATTTATTGTTTCATGTTTAATTATATTGGTGGCATTAGTGTTTATCTTATTTCTGCAATCCTTTTTATTATAAGGCTTATTATTGGAATATTGAAATTTCAGAGCAGTCTGAAGTTTTATTAGGACCACAAATAGACATATTTTCAGATGCAAAACACATTAATTATATTTTTGTCTTATACTTTAAATGGCCTCCCTGATTTGAATATTTTAGTTTCTGAATCAAAAGTGGGTTGCACAGGGAAGAGGCATATTTTATAAATGGAATCAAATGAGCATATCCCTTAAAATACATGCACGAATACAGGCTATTGAAGCCTAAAAACCATGCATCTGCAGAATCTGAAGTCTCAAATCACAGAGGCCTGTTATCAGCAAATATTATACTAAAGAATGATTTATTAATTTTACTCTACTTTAGTGTGGGATACTCAGACATCTTAAAGGTGTGAGGAAAAACAATTCTGTGAAGTGGGAGGGAGAGAATGGGAAGAGAGTAGGCACTAACACAATCTGCAATTTACAAGTCTCTGTTCCCCAGGTTTGGATGGCCTTTCCTATGCATTATCTCATTTAATCCTCAGGGCACCCTGTGAAGTGTGTTACTATCCTCTCCACTCTGCAGATAAGGAAACTAAGGCTTTGAGAAACCAGCCCAAGGTTACAGAGAAAGGCAGTCGGGCCTTGAACCCAGGTGGTCTGCTTCCAAGTCTATTGAACTTCTCAGGAATATATTTCTGGTAGACACAGGAGACATTAAATTTAGAAAATCATTAAAGTATTAATAATGTCAACATGAGGACACTCCTCTAATCTATTGGTCTTCCCTGGACATGAAGGAGGTGGTGGATTTTAGCTTGGTGTATTTGTATCACTTTCCCCACTTTACTGCATGTTGCGAACCTTTATCTTTTTTTTGTGTGTGTGACAGAGTCTCACCCTGTCGCCCAGGCTGGAGTGCAGTGGCATAATCTCGGCTCACTGCAACCTCTGCCTCCTGGGTTCAAGCAATTCTTTGCCTCAGCCTCCCGAATAACTGGGATTACAGCTGTGCACCACCATGCCCAGCTAATTTTTGTATTTTTAGTAGAGACAGGGTTTCACCATCTTGGCCAGGCTGATCTTGAACTCCTGACCTCAGGTGATCCGCCCGCCTTGGCCTCCCAAAGTGCTGGGATTACAGGCGTGAGCCACCGTACCCAGTCTATTTTTTAACAGCATCACTTGTTTCTTTTCTGTCCTTTCTTTCTTTACATACCCCTTATACGAATAAATTATCTTGTAAAAAGACAAAGGAAAAGTCTGCCGGTACTGCTCACTTCACCCCAAACCCAGTCCTCTCCCCAAAGAAACCCCTGTTAACAATTTGGGGGTGTAACCAACTATTTCTTACCTGTTTGCATAGAGGTGTGTGTGTGTGTGTGTGTGCACATCACATTGTTTTGTATGACTTTTTAAAAGATAAATGGTGCCATGTTGTGCTTTTTATTCTTAACTTGCTTTTTTTTCTTTTTAAATTTATTTCATTATTTTATTTTATTTTTTGAGATGGAGTCTTGCTCTGTCGCCCAGGCTGCAATGGCACAGTATAGGCTTACTACAACCTCTGCCTCCTGGGTTCAAGAGATTCTCCTGCCTCAGCCTCCCTAGTAGCTGGGACTGTAGGCGTGCACCACCATACCTGGCTAATTTTTGTATTTTTAGTAGAGACAGGGTTTCACCATGTTGGCCAGGCGGGTCTCAAACTCCTGACTTCATGATCTGCTTGCCTTGGCCTCCCAAAGTGCCGGGATTACAGGCATGAGTCAACATCCTAGCCTTTTTTTTTTTTTTTTTCTTTTTTAGAACAGTCTATGCCTTGTGGAGCTCTTTACCTGGCAGTATGCTTAAATCTAATTCATTCTATTTAACTCTTACATAGCATTCCATGCATCATGACTTGTACTGTTTTCTCTCAACCTCATCTGTGCTTTTGAAATGGTTTAATGGCATAGAAGTCAACATTTAACCATATTTGTATTTATGGGGCAGGGAGAGACAGATGCAAGCTTTCTGGCTGGCTGGAGTGTTACTAAAAACATAGGAGAAGAAGGAAAGGTGAGACACGCCCACGCCAGTACTGTGAGCCCAAGTGAGAGGCCTGGGGCAGGTACAGTGTTATCGGTAGATTCGTTCCCTCTCTGCCTCTGAATATTTGAGCATTTACCTTTTTCTTGAACCCAGCTGTTCTCCAGACATTTATTCCTTATATATGAGATAACAGTAACATCCTCCACAGGGTGCCATGGGGATTAAACTAGAAAACGCGCAGGAGAAGACATCAAGCCCAGGCATACTGCAACATGTTCCGTTATGAATTGTGCCTGTGCTGACCCTTTTCCCTCTCCCTCTCAAATCATGTATTGCTTTTTAAATTTTATTTGAGCTCGTTTGCTCTGAAGGACTATCCCTCTCACTTCAGATATTAGGTTGCAAGGCTCAAAGCAGGATGGTTAATAAATGGAGCTATGGAGGTCATCATGAGATGTTCTGGTGCAGGATTTTGCCTGAAAGCATTGGAAACTGAGAGCTGGACTCAGGTCCTGATGTGGACACTTACTAGCGGTGTGACTTGGGTAATGTTTTGTCATCTGGAAAATAAGCGTAATCCTAATAGTAATACTTAAGTCTGTGGGGTGTGGTCAGATATAAATGAGTAATGTATGAAAAGAACTTAGTATCGTTTCTGGTATAGAGGAAGGTCAGCTGCTGTCATTGTTATTTAGAAAGGTTGCACGATCCCCACTTCTGTTTTCTGGCTATAAAGTATCACTGTCTAGTTTCCTCAGAAGTGACAATAAAAACAGGCTTAATCTCAGAGCACAGCTGTTTGTTGTTCCATTAGTCCATCATTATTTTTTAATTGTTATTTTTTATAGTCAGGGTCTCATTCTATTGCCCAGGCTGTAGTGCAATGGTGCAATTATAGCTCACTACAGCCTTAAACTCCTGGGCTCAAGTGATCCTCCTGTCTCACCCTCCCAAGGAGTTGGGACTAACTACCGGCATGCACCACCACTCCCAGCTCTAATTTTTAAAAATTTTTTGTAGACATATGATCTTGTGTTGCCCAGACTGGTCTCATACTCCTGGGCTCAAGCAATCCTCCCACCTCAGCCTCCCAAAGTGCTGGGATTACAGGTGTGAGCCAGCACTAATTTCTTTTTTAAGTAAGTATTCCGAGTGACCACTGCATGTGTAATACCTTGCTGGGCACTGTGCGAAATATAAAGGAAGTGCGAAACAGGGCTCTTGCCCTCAAAGTGCTTACAAATTTTAAATTTAATCTCCTTAACACTGGAGAGAACACGGCGTAGTATTGTGAACGTATGTGCCATGGCTATTTTTCTTTAAATTTCTGCTACTTAAAAAAATAGATGATAGATAGATAGATAGATGATAGATAGACAGACAGACAGACAGACAGATAGATAGATGGAGTCTCGCTATGTTGACTAGGCTGGTCTCGAACTCCTGGCCTCAATTGATCCTCCCATCTCAGCCTCCTGAAGGGCTAGGATTACAGGCATGCACCACTGCGCCTGGCCTTCTGTTACTTTCAGAGGCATCCATAATTCTTGGACACCTGCTCATATGTTCTGTGTCTAGCTTCAGAATTATTGTAGAAGCTTGCCTGAACGTCACCTATAGAACCTGAGCCATTAGATCATCTATCCCTAAACGCTAATGCTGGGCTGATTTCCTGGCTGGGGGTGGCTCTCATTTCCTCCAGAGGGCCTGACAGAAGGAGGACAAGAGCTGATTGGGAGGAGCTGCCCTCAGGGCCACCCAACGCTTGCTTTCACAGTAACCTGCAGATAGTCCCTCATTCTGGACACAACAGGAGTGGATATTTAGCAAGCAGATGAAATCCAAAGAGCATAAACTGTCTGAAAGGGCCTGAGGATGCTGTGTGAAGGGAATTAAGCAACCTTATTTTTGCGGATAAATTCCCAGGAAATAAACCTATAGTATTTACAAAATGTCCGCCTAGTCCTTCTCAGCACAGTAAGCTTTCTCTGACCCACAGAACCCATTTTCTGTTTGGATATGAACTCATTGCAGCCTGCCCAACATGAAATTCCAACTGGACATAAAAGGGCACTTCAGCTGTCAAGACACGTGTGGATTTCGGTTTAAGAATCAGCCCAGGCAGCAGATGCTCCAAGTGCTTGGGGAGTGGCACGCCTATTCCTGATACAGAAGTCAGGCACCCTTTGTCTTGATCCCCCAGTTAAATCAGGGATAGGCAATTCTGAATTTTTAAAAAGGCGCTATGTTAAATCCTTCTTATGAGAAAAAAATATCACTTATAATGTAGAAAGTTGAGGTTTCTCAGAGAGCTCTCCCTTTTACTGCCGAAGGGGCTTCTCAGCAGGCAAAGATATCTGCTCAGTAATTTATACCTCTGTGAAGAAGAGATTCCTAAGTGTAAGATGTATGACTTGTCGTTTTGGGGTTAAGTACAATCCCAAACACTCTGTCTCCACCACCTTTTTTCTGGAGGTGTTCTTTTTATTTTATTTTATTTTTTCAAAGTGGGGCACATTTCAGAAATTTTTGCTGGGAAACTCAGAATACAAACTTAACGGCATGTTAAAATTCTAAAAATAGTTTGACCCTGCATTTCACAGAGTTCAGGGCTTCAAAACTATGCTGTCCAAACATGATTGGTGATTAATTTATTTTAACCCCCTGCAAGAAGTGAAAGCAGCTGGTTTACGAGACTTGAGAGACAGCCCATTTTCCAAGGGAGAACAAAGAAAAAGTAGCCACCCCTCCCCCCTGGGAGCGCGCTTTGCTTTGTCTGAGCGGACTCCCTCCAGGGACTGCCGCCGGGGAGGCTCAAAGCTGTGTCCTTGCCATTAGTTTGGTACACTTGGTTCAGCAGCCTGGGGAATGTGGGGAGATGTGTGCCTGCACAGTATCAATGTTATCAGCTGCCCTGTTCATGTCGCCTCTCCCTGAAGGACACTTTCATAACACAGTAACACTTAGGAGGAGGTTCCCCTCCTTTACTTCTGTTTCTCTGCTGATAAACAAATGTCAGGCATCTTCCTGGATCCGGGCCCTGATTCACTAAGTTACTGTATATCCATTGCCCTTTTTTGTCCTCCAAACACTGAGCTCTCAGTGCTCTTCTGGCTGGATCCAGATTGTGAAGATTACAGCCCCACTGGTTCCTTTCAGGACTTGGGGGCCCAACCTTCCATCTCCAGGGCCTCAAGGAGCCTTCCATTCCTGATGGGTTCCCAATTACCGTGTTTCTGGTGCTACCAGACAAAAGAGAAGGCCCTGTTTTGACCCAGAGCCCTATAGCTGTGCCCTGATGGGAGATGGGAATTTTGATGTCTGACAACCTGATCAACAGCGTGACTCCTAGACGGAGTGAACCGTGGTCCGTCCACGAGCCTTCATCACTAGAGGAAAAACGGAGATGAATGATTATGACGCTTGAAGTAACGAACCTCTGCAAGTAGGAGGGTCCGGAAGGTTATTCCGGAATCACTGGGCAAGGTGAAGGGCAGGGCTGCGTAAGCGAAAGCGTCTGCTCAGTGCAGGGCAGCATAAACTCTGCAACATAAAAAGAGGGAAGCTGAGCTCTGGCATCATCTTGCGGGTTGCAGTTCCCGGCAACAGGGCTGGCTCCAGAGCAGAAGCGCAACCCGTCATCTTCCTGCGGGCCGCAGCCATAGGTGGAGAAAGGTGGTACCACAAGGCTCTCCCACTGGATGACGGTGACGCGCAATAAGCAGATGATTGCAGAGGCTCCTGTCAAATGGGTGCAGAGAAAAGGGAAGTGGGGAGAGGAGGAGGGACCTAGAAATGGCACTGCAACGATCCTGGAATAAAAACGAGGGGCCACAGTCAGAAATGACAAACGCCTCCACCTTGAAACGCAACCCCTAGCCCATTTATCCAATTTGCCTCTGATAACTGCTTTTAATATGTTGTAAATCCCATTAAAGCAGGATAGAATAAATGAAAGCAGTTCCCTACCAGGTTCTAATTTTCATTCTCCTTTAGGATTGTCTTAAATAACAAGGACACCCTAAAAATCAAGTCCACCCTGTTTAGCTGTGGCAAGCGCTAAAAACCGTTAAGTTCGTTGAAACACTACTCTCCAAACCAGAGTAGGCTTCCAGGTTTCTCTGCAGAGCAGAAAAGAGGCTGTGGTTGTGTCCATGACTTTGCTTCCTTGGTTAGTGCGGTGACGTACAGCGCCAGGGCCTGGGCCTGGGCTCCCACCCGCGTGGCGCCGCAGTCCTGGCGAGCCCCGAGCGCTCTGTCCCCGGTGACCAGCAGGCGGCGCTATCTCCGGGCCGCAGCCGCCGCCCCGCCCGCCACGAAGGCCACTTCCGCCGCGGCCCGGCGAGCGCGCCCCCGCCACGCCCTGCTGTTTAGAAGCGGCCTTTCTTCACATAGCGCTGTCAGCGGAAGTTTCTGAACTCTTGTGACAATTAATGCTGTTTGAAAACCTCCCTCTTGGGTCTTTTGGAAGAGTGGACATCCTAAAAAAAATTTTCTTTTTGGAGACGGAGTATTGCTTTTGTTGCCCAGGCTGGAGTGCAGTGGCGCGATCTCGGCTCACTGCAACCTCCGCCTCCCAGGTTCAAGCGATTCTCCTGCCTCAGACTCCCGAGTATTCGGGATTACAGGCACCCGCCACCACGCCCAGCTAATTTTTGTATTTTTAGTAGAGACGGGGTTTCACCATGTTGGTCAGGCTGGTCTCGAATTCCTGTCCTCGTGATCCGCCCGCCTCGGCCTCCCAAAGTGCTGGGATTACAGGCGTGAGCTACTGCGCCCGGCCAAAAAAAAAAAAAAAAATTAATTTGGGATTGCGTAATCAAAAAGTCTTTTAGACATCTCAAATGCATTGCAACTTATTCGAATAAAAAGAGCCCCTGACACGGACAAAAAGGCAGTATAGGTTGAAAATTAGAATGCTTAAAAAAAAAAAAAAAAATTCCCCTTCCTATTTGTTCCAGATTTTTCTACAAGCTTGGAGGACAGCTCGCGAAAATTCAGCTGGGGCGCCATCTGCTGGACGCGCCGCGCCGCTGCAAGGCCCCTTCCGGAAAGGTGTCGGGGTTGCAGGTCAGCGCCCCATTTTTTGTCCAGGAGAGACTCGCTGGCACCTTGGCTGGACCAGGCTGGGCGCAGTGGCTCACACCTGTAATCCCAACACTTTGGGAGGCCGAGGCAGGTGGATCACCTGAGGTCAGGAGTTTGAGACCAGTCTGGCCAACATGGTGAAACCCCGTCTCTACTAAAAATACAAAAATTAGCTGGGCCTGGTGGTGCGCGCCTGTAATCCCAGCTACTTGGGAGGCTGAGGCAGAATTGCTTGAATCTGGGAGGCGAAAGTTACAGTTCGGCTGGGAGGCGAAAGTTGCACTCCAGCCTGGGTGACAGGGTGAGACTCGGTCTCAAAAAAAAAAAAAATCTTACATAGTTTTTAAAAAATAAAAAGAGACCAGGCTGACTCTCTGCAAGAAAGTGGCCTGTGTTGAGGAGCCCTCGGGCCTCAATGAGTCGTCATTTGTTACATTGGTGGTCTCTGAGGAAAACCTGAGGCTCGACTCATTTAATTTCCTCCACCGGCCCACGGGCACAGGGCTACAAACTAAAACTATGCTTTCCATCAGTGCACACAGCGGGTTTCAGGGACAGAAATCACAATGTGCTTATTCTGAATGCTTCTGATTTTGCTGAATGGGAGGAGTTTCCAAGGTGAAGAGAGGGTGACAGAAATGAAATTAATCTGAGAGTAGGGAGATGTTAAAATGTGGCCTTGCCATGGTTTGATATAAGATCATGAAGCCCTGCCAACATTTTCCAAACTCCTCAGTCAGTTCTGATTCAGTTGAAGATTTTTCTATTTAGAAGACTTCAGGCCCTTTTCACATGAGGGTCTAAACGCATTAGCAAACACATTTATACATATACTTCAGCATGAGCCTGCATTCCCCGGTATTGCACTTTGTTAAAGCCCATAATCAGAAAACGTTGGGAGAACTGGTAGAAAGCAGAATATTAGAGCAGATTGCAGTTGGCCCACCTACCCGGAAAAATATGGTATGAAGGATAGAAGGCATTTGTAATGGAAACATGTTATCAAGCATAGTTCTGACCCGGCAAACCTTGATAGTTACTTTCCAACAAAACTGAATGTTGTATTCAGAGATGAGCTTATGATGGTTTTCCTGAAAGAGATGAAGTAGCTTTATCAACAGTATAGCCTACTGAAGCCTCACTGATTATGTAGTCCTTGGGGTCCATGTCATGTGACTTCCATATAAGTCATGTGTCATTTAATGACTGATACTTTCTGAGAAATGCATCCTTAGGCAATTTCATCACTGTGCAAACATCATAGAGTGCACATACACAAACCTAGGTGGTAGTGTCTTCTACACTCCTAGGCTATATAACACAGCCTATTGCTCCTAGGCTTCAAAACTATATAGCATGTAACTGTACTGAATACTGTAGGCAATTGTAACACCATGATAAGTATTCCTGTATCTAAACATAGCTAAACAAAAAAGGAACAGTACTGGATACAGTCCAGATTATGATATTATAATCTTATGGAACCACCATCATTAATGAGGTCCACCATTGACTGAAACATCATTATGCAAAGCATGACTGTATGTATAGTCAATATGTTATAAGGACATCCTTTGGTACTTCAATAACTAAGCCCTCGTGAATGAGACCTGCTGATTCTACCATGACACTGATCATAGAGAAAATGTTAACTTTCTATATGGGTGCTTGAAGAAGATACTCAGACAACTAACAAAACGAGATGAGAAATAAGATAAAAATCCGGGCCAGGCATCGTGGCTCACACCTGTAGTCCCAACACTTTGGGAGGCTGAGGCAGGTGGATCACCTGAGGCCAGGAGTTCAAGACCAGCCTGACCAACATGGAGAAACCCCATCTCTACTAAAAATACAAAATTAGCCGGGAGTGGTGGCACGTGCCTGTAATCCCAGCTACTCCGGAGGCTGAGGCAGGAGAATTGCTTGAACCTGGGAGCGGAGGTTGCGGTGAGCCGAGATCGTGCCATTGCCCTCCAGCCTGGGCAATGAGTGAAACTCCGTCTCAAAAAAAAAAGGAAAAAAGAAAAATAAGATAAAAATCTACCCTGGGCTGGACGTGGTGGCTCATGCCTGTAATCCCAACACTTTGGGAGGCTGAGGCAGGAGGATCACTTGAGCCCAGGAGTTCAAGACCAGCCTGGGCAACACAGTGAGACCCCTGTCTCTATTAAAAGTTTTCAAAATTAGCCACATGTGGTGGCACGTGCCTGCAGTCCCAGCTACTTGGGAGGCCAAGGTAAGAGTATCCCTTGAGCCTAGGAGTTCGAGGGTGCAGTGAGTATGATCGTGCCACTGCACTCTGGCCTGGGTGACAGAGACCCTGTCAAAAAAAAAAAAAGAGAGAGAAAGAGGGGTGGGGAGGCAGGGAGGAAGGAAAGGAAAAAGGAAAGGGAATGGAGGGGAAGGGAAGAAACCAGGTGCAGTGGCTCACACCTTTAATCCCAGCACTTTGGGAGGCTGAAGCAGGTGGATTACTTGAGGTCACGAGTTTGAGACCAGCCTGGCCAACTTTGGGAAAACTCGTCTCTACTAAAAATCCTAAAATTAGCTGGGCATGGTGGTGGGCGCCTGTAATCCCAGCTACTCAGGAGGCTGAGGCAGGAGAATAGCTTGAACCTGGGAGGCAGAGGTTGCAGTGAGCCAAGATTGTTCCACTGCACTCCAGCCTGGGTGACAAGAGCGAGATTCTGCCTCAAAAAAAAAAAAAAAAAGTTCACTCCGGCAATGCATGAGTGGACTGTATCAGAAAACTAGTAAGACGAAGTTATTGGGTACCGAACTGTGACTAGAATAGGAAATACTGATGGCTAGTGCCACATCTATTGTATCCCACAATTCTGCTAATGTGAAAATATATAAGAAAAAACTAATTTAGTTTCTCCTGTACTGTCACTCAACAATCAACACAGAATACTTCTGTGACCTCTGGTCACCAAAATGTGTGTGGGGATTTTTCCCCACCAACAATCAGTTCTTTTCTGCAATGGATGTAGCTGGGTGTTCTCTAATTCAATTCTCACACTACCTGGAGAGCCTCAGATCCCACAAGGACTGAGTCCCATGAGACTGAGCCCCGCTTAGGATGCTGATTGCGAGCCCCAGGTGGTTTTTACCGGCTATAAATGAGGGTTCCCACAACCTCCTCCTTGGGATCAATTAATTTGCTAGAGTGGCTCACACAACTCAAGGAAGCACTTATTTTTGTTTACCGGTTTATTACAAAGGATATTCATTTTAAAATTTTTTTGCTTATTTTTATATTTAAAAAATTTGTTTACAGACAAGGTCTCACTGTGTTACCCAGGCTAATTTTGAACTCCTGGGCTCAAGCATGAGCCACCACACCTGGCTACAAAGGATATTTTCAAGGATGCAAATAAACGACCAGATAGATGCATAGGGCGAGGTACGGAGGAAGGGGCACCAAGCGTCCACGCCGTCCCTGGGGCACACCACTCTCCAGGAACCTCTACGTGTTCAGCCATCCAGAAGCTCTCTGAACCCTGCCCTTTTGGGTTTTTACTGAGGCTTCATTACATAGGAATGATTGATTAAACCATTGGCCATTTGATGGTCAGCTTAACCTTCAGCCCCTCTCCCCTCCCTGGAAGTTCCAGCCCTCTGGGAATGTGGCTGGTTCCCCTGGCAACCAGATCCCCATCCTCTGTAGCCATCCTGATTTTCGCCTTATTAATGTAAACTCAGGTGTCTTGAAGAGTTTGGTAAAAATAACAAAAGATTGTCTGTCTTCCACCTTTATTACTCAAGCTTTTCCTGAACGGCTTCAAGACTCAGGACAAAAGGCCTTTAACAAAAGATATTGCTCTAGTCACAGGAAATGACAAGGCTTACAGGAGCTGAGAGCCAGGAATAGTGGAGGAAAACCAAAATATATACATCATAACGTCACATAATGTATTAATATTTGTAGAGTTGGCCACGTGCGGTGGCTCATACCTATAATCCCAGCACTTTGGGAGGCCGAAGCGGGCGGATCACCTGAGGTCAGCAGTTTAAGACCAGCCTGGCCAACATGGTAAAACCCCATCTCTACTAAAAATACAAAAATTAGCCAGGTGTGGTGGCATGTGCCTGTAGTCCCAGCTACTCAGGAGGCTGAGGCAAGAGAATCACTTGAACCCGTGAGGTGGAGGTCACAGCGAACTGAGATTTCACTGCACTCCATCCTGGGCGACAGAGTAAGACTCTGCCTCAAAAAGAAAAAAAAAAAAGAAAGAAATTGCCTGAAGCTGGGTGCAGCTGCGTACTCCTGTAGTCCCAGCTACTCGGGAGGCTGAGTCGGGAGGATCGTGTGAGCCCAGGAGTTGGGAGTCCAGCCCTGGCAACATAGAGAGATGGTATCTCTAAATAAATAAATAGCTTGATAACAAATCAGCACTGAATATTTGCATTAAGTAGAGAGTCGAGCATCTCTCAGCAAAGGTTTTTTCAGGGCCTCTGGCTTGGGACAGGACCAGGACGGGAGGTAGAGCAGTGGGATATTCCACTTGTGTGGCACAATTCAGTCCCTTGAAACTGTTTTCTCTTGTTGTTCTGCTTATTTCAGTTGCTTGTTTGCTAGGAGGGTGCCTCCACCCTCAGAGCACAGCCACACACACACACACACACACACACACACACACACACACACACACCCTGCCTTTTTCCTCACAGACATCCCAAGAGCATTCTCTGAGCATTATTTTTGGGGAAGCCAATATAAAAAGGCTGCCCACTCCCCTGGCAGTTGAACTCAGGATACAAATATTTATGTTTGGCAAAAAGCAAGGGGAAAACTTTTCTGGAGATGACCTCTCCCTTGACTTTCAGCTTGTTCTATAATTGGGCTTTTGAGAATATGTGACCATTCTCTGAAAAAAAAAAAAAAAAAAGAAAGAAACACTAAATTCAGTAGTTTCTATCTGGATCCTAGAGTTAAGTGTGTCCCTCACGTTGAAATCCTGATTCCACAGAGGAACTGCCTTAAAAATATCAATTCAACTCATTTTTGTGTTTTCAGTATAGATCAGTCCTCTTCTCTCCTCTCCCCACAAAATATCAGGCTTATCAGAGGGTCTTGGCTTTCTGGCCACTTCCTGGACCCCCACAGGGTGCCCCTGCTGTGAGTTGGCAGCACCTCCAAGTTCCCCATTGTGGCTCTTTTATCTACTTATTTATTTTTGGGACAGGGTCTCTCTCTGTCACCCATGCTCGAGTGCAGTGGTGCGAACACTGCTCAGTGCAACTTCGACCTCCCGGGCTCAAGTGATCCTTCTGCCTCAGCCTTCCGAGTAGCTGGCACTACAGGCGTGCACCACCACACTGGACTAATTTTTTTTTTATTATTTTTTTGCAGAGACGGACTCTCACTACATTGTCCAGGCTGGTCTTCAACTCCTGGGTTCAAGCGGTTCTCCCACCTCAGCCTCACAAAATGTTGGGATTACAGGCATTAGCCGCTGCCCCCAGCCCATCATAGCTCTTTTTTTCTTTTTGAGATGGAGTCTCACTCTGTCACCCAGGCTGGAGGGCAGTGGCGAGATCTCAGCTTACTGCAATCTCTGCCTCCTGGGTTCAAGCGATTCTCCCGCCTCAGCCTCCCAAGTAGCTAGGACTATAGGAGTGCACCACCATGCCCAGCAAATTTTTGTATTTTTAGTCGAGACAGGGTTTCACCATGTTGGCCAGGCTGGTCTTGAACTCCTGACCTCAGGTGAACCACCCACCTCGGCCTCCCAAAGTGCTAGGATTACAGGCTTGAGCCACCATGCCTGGTCCCATCTTAGCTCTTATAATACCATATATAATATGATTTATCTGTGTCTTCCATACCAGACACTAAAATTTTATGAGAATGGGGCCAAGATTATCATGTTCATTTTGCACCCCCAGTGCCTAACTAGTGCCTCAGACCAGGCAAATGTTAGGTAGGATTCAACACTGAGATGGGAGGGAAAGGTGTTTCCATTGGAGGAACTGGCAGGACCACATACAAAGGTATAGACCTGGAAGAGTGACAAGGAGCATGAATGTGGTTTGCTTCAGCCTGAAGGGACTGACAGGAGGTAAGACGGGGTGATTATGATGTGAGTGTGAGTTTAAGGCAGTGGTCATCAGAACTTGAAATAGTTACAATTCATGCAATTTCTGGTGTATGATAAATGCTTTACACATATTTTCCTCCCCTCCCTCCCTCCCTCCCTGCCTTCCTTCCTCCCTTCCTTTCTTCCTTCCTTCCTTTTTTGAGTGTCTCGCTCTGCCCCCAGGCTGGAGTGCAATGGCGCGATCTCAGCTCACTGCAACCTCTGCCTCCCAGATTCAAGCAATTCTCCTGCCTCAGCCTCCCAAGTAGCTGGGACTACAGGCGCACGCCGACACGCCCGGCTAATTTTTTGTATTTTAGTAGAGATTGGGTTTTACTATGTTGCCCAGGCTGGTCACGAACTCCTGAGCTCGGGCAATCCGCTCACCTCAGCCTCCCAAAGTGCTAGGATTACAGGTGTGAGCCACTGTGCCCAGCCTTTATACATATTTTCATCAAAACTTAGAGCCTTCTTTCTTTTTTTTTTTTTTTTGAGACAGAATTTCATTCTTGTTGCCCAGGCTGGAGTGCAGTGGCGTGATCTCAGCCCACTGCAGCCTCCGCCTCCTGGATTCAAGCGATTCTCCTGCCTCAGCCTCCCGAGTAACTGGGATTACAGGTGCCCGCCACCACACCTGGCTAATTTTTTGTATTTTTGGTAGAGATGGGGTTTCACCATGTTGGCCAGGCTGGTTTTGAACTCCTGGCCTCAAGCAATTCACCTGTCTTGGCCTCCCAAAGTTCTGGGATTACAGGTGCCCACCACCACACCTGGCTAATTTTTTGTATTTTTGGTAGAGATGGGGTTTCACCATGTTGGCCAGGCTGGTTTTGAACTCCTGGCCTCAAGCAATTCACCTGTCTTGGCCTCCCAAAGTTCTGGGATTACAGGTGTGAGCCACTGCACCCGGCCAAAAGTTTACAGCCTTCTTAGACAAGGTGGCATGAGGAAAACAATGTGGTTTGGAGCCACAGATGTAGCTCCTTCCATTTGTAGAAAATATTACTTAACTAGCAAAACCAGTCCCCATGGCCAAACCAATCAGTCAAATGGAGTTATTTTGTTTTTTTGTTTTGTGTTATGTGTGTTTTTGTTTTGTTTTGTGTTGAGATGGGGTCTTGCTCTGTCACTCAGGCTGGAGTGCAGTGGCACAATCCTAGCTCACTGCAGCCTCAAATCCCCAGGTTCAAGCAATCCTCCCACCTCAGCCTCCCGAGTAGCTGGGACTGAAGGTGCACACCACCACACCCAGCTAATTTCCAGCTAATTTTTTTGTTGTTGTTGTTATTTATACAGACAGGGTCTCCCTGTGTTGCCCAGGCTGTTCTCAAACTCCTAGGCTCAAGCAATCCTCCTGCCTCAGCCTCCCAAAGTGCTGGGAATACAGGTATGAGCTACTGCACCTGGCTCATCTGTGACTTCTAATTCTGTTGTTGTTGTTGTTTTGAGACAGGGTCTTACTCCTGTTGCCCAAGCTGCAGTACAATGGTGTGATCTCAGCTCACTGCAACCTCTGCCTCCCAGGCTCAAGCTGATCCTCCCACCTTAGTGGCCTGAGTAGCTGGGACTACAGGCGCATGCACCACCACACCCAGCTAATTTTTGTATTTTTAATAGAGACAGGGTTTTTGACATGTTGCTCGGGCTGGTCTTGAACTTCTAGGCCCAAGTAATCTGCCTGCCTCAGCCTCTGGAAGTGCTGGGATTACAGGTGTGAGCCACCGTGCCCGGTCGTGACTTCCAATTCTAAGCTTGCCGTGAATTTGTTAAGATGAAATAAGGTGCAGGCCGGGTGCGGTGGCTCATGCCTGTAATCCCAGCACTTTGGGAGGCCAAGGTGGGCGGATCACCTGAGGTCAGGAGTTCAAGACCAGCCTGGCCAACATGGAGAAAACCCCATCTCTACTAAAAATACAAAAAATAGCTGGTGGCGCGTGCCTGTAGTCCCAGCTACTAGCCAAGCTAAGGCGGGAGAATTGGTTGAATCTGGGAGACAGAGGTTGCAGTGAGCCGAGATTGCACCACTGCCCTACAGCCTGGGTGACAGTGTGAGACTCCATCTCCAGAAAAAAAAAGAAATCAGGTGCTACCCTGTGAGTGCTTCTTACTTGGCTCTCAGGAGCTCCTCCATCAGTCATGATGCTTCTCCAATTATCCCTTTGCTTGGGAACATCGCACATAGCATAGTTCAGGATGGCTAAGGGATAGCTTTTTGTTTTTGATTTTTATTATTTTATCTATTTATTTATTTTGAGACAGAGTCTTGCTCTATCGCCCAGGCTGGAGTGCAGTGGTGCAATCATGGTTCACTACAGCCTCAATCTTTTTGCTGTGAAGGCTAAGAGGACTTGGGAAGGGGAGGCTGGAAAAGAAAAATCAGCTCATTGCAAACCATTCTCAGGCAGATCCCTTTAAGGAAAGGGTACATTTGGTGGTTTAGAACCTGGAAATTGAGACTTGTAATACTATCTCATTAAAAGAAAAACTTTAGGCCAGGCATGGTGGCTCGTGCCTATAATCCCAGTGCTTTGGGAGACCAAGGTGGGAGGATCTCTTGCTGTCAGGATGTCAAGACCAGTCTGGGCCACACAGCGAGATCCCGTATCTACAAATAATTAAAAAATTACCTGGGTGTGGTGGCGGGCACCTGTAATCCCAGCTACTCGGGAGGCTGAGGCACGATAATCACTTGAACCCAGGAGGTGGAGGTTGCAGTGAGCCGAGATTGTGCCACTGCACTCCAGCCTTGGTGACAGAGTGAGACTCTGTCTCAAAAAAAAAAAAAAGAAAAAAAAATCTGCTTTAAAACATGTATTGCCTGCAGAAACAGCGAATTTTCAGCAAGGCCCTAAATGGGGCTCTAAATGGCCTCACCACTCACCACAGTATTTTCAAATTCCACACATTGTTTGGTCATGTTTCTCCTTCTCCATCTTTTACCACAAAATGGATGTTTCCCTTCTGATTTGGGATACTATGTCTTCTTAGAAGAAACATCTAAAAATGGGAAAGCTTGTGATTAAGAAGAATTTACATCTATAGTCCTGGTCTTTTGAAGATATCTACGGTATCTTCAAAATGTTCAAATGTCCAGGGAAGAAGGAAGTTAAGGGAAGTAATTTGAGTAGCTTCCCTGTTTTTAGAAATTCTATTACGACCAAATTTTCCCAGAGACGTATTTTTTTTTCTTTTGAGATGGAGTTTCATTCTTGTTGCCCAGGCTGGAGTTCAATGGCACGATCCCAGAGAGGGGATTCTTTAGAGTTCACAAAGAACATCATAATAAGGCACAATAATACCTTATAGTTGTGTCTAATGGATATAATATCAAAGAGTTTTCATGATCTTATCCCTGCATTCCCACCAGTCATGTCTCCACTGTGTGTAAGGATGGAAAACGAGGTTGAAGGCTATCCCAGACTCACAGTCTGAACAGGAGCTCAGACCTCCTGACAAATACTATGTTGGGAAAGGACTCTGAAGCATCCTCCCAGATGCTTGCTCAGACCACACCTTCCTTATAATAACTTTATAATAACACCCCAGGTATTATTTTAGCTATTTAACAGAAAAAAAACAAGACTTGGAGAAGATAAATATACTCATCAAGTACACAGTGACTAAGTGGCAGAGCTATAATTCAGCCCAGGCCTGTCTTACTCAGAGCCTGTTTTAGTGCCTGGGAAGTAAATGATAATTTTTGATAAGACAGTTTCAGTACAGTGGTCAAGACAGAACACAAATTACAAGGGGTTTATTCACTTATTCATCACTTGTTTATTGAGGAGGGTGAAACGTCCAGCTATGGCAGTGTGAAGAGGTGGGCAAATTCTTTCCCTAAAAAAAAATTACAAAGGTGGAAAAAATTGACAAAAATGACCATTTCTGGCACTCTGAAAATTGACCAAAGGCATGTAATAATCTGAGAAACAGCCAGGCACGGTGGCTCACACCTGTAATCCCAGCACTTTGGGAGGCCAAGGTGGGAGGATCACTTGAGGCCAGGAGTCTGTGATCAGCCTGGGCAACATAGTGAGACTCCCATCTTCACAAAAAATAAAAATAAAAAAATTAGCTCTCCCTCTCCCTCTCCCTCTCCCTCTCCCCACGGTCTCCCTCTTCCTCTCCTTCCACGGTCTCCCTCTGATGCCGAGCCAAAGCTGGACTGTACTGCTGCCATCTCGGCTCACTGCAACCTCCCTGCCTGATTCTCCTGCCTCAGCCTGCCAAGTGCCTGCGATTGCAGGCGCGCGCCGCCACGCCTGACTGGTTTTCGTATTTTTTTGGTGGAGACGGGGTTTCGCTGTGTTGGCCGGGCTGGTCTCCAGCTCCTAACCCACGAGTGATCCGCCAGCCTCGGCCTCCCGAGGTGCCGGGATTGCAGACAGAGTCTCGTTCACTCAGTGCTCAATGGTGCCCAGGCTGGAGTGCAGTGGCGTGATCTCGGCTAGCTACAACCACCTCCCAGCCGCCTGCCTTGGCCTCCCAAAGAGCTGAGATTGCAGCCTCTGCCCGGCCGCCACCCCGTCTGGGAAGTGAGGAGCGTCTCTGCCTGGCCGCCCATCGTCTGGGATGTGAGGAGCCCCTCTGCCTGGCTGCCCAGTCTGGAAAGTGAGGAGCGTCTCTGCCTGGCCGCCATCCCATCCAGGAAGTGAGGAGCACCTCTTCCCCGCTGCCGTCCCATCTAGGAAGTGAGGAGCGTCTCTGCCCAGCCGCCCATCGTCTGGGATGTGGGGAGCGCCTCTGCCCCACCGCCCCATCTGGGATGTGAGGAGCGCCTCTACGCGGCCGCGACCCCGTCTGGGAGGTGAGGAGCGTCTCTGCCCGGCCGCCCCGTCTGAGAAGTGAGGAGATCCTCTGCCTGGCAGCCGCCCCGTCTGAGAAGTGAGGAGCCCCTCCACCCGGCAGCTGCACCATCTGAGAAGTGAGGAGCCCCTCCACCTGGCAGCCACCCCGTCTGGGAAGTGAGGAGCGTCCCCGCCCGGCAGCCACCCCGTCCAGGAGGGAGGTGAGGGTCAGCCCCCGCCAGGCCAGCCGCCCCGTCCGGGAGGGAGGTGGGGGGGGTCAGCCCCCGCCAGGCCAGCCGCCCCGTCCGGGAGGGAGGTGGGGTCAGCCCCCCCGTCCGGCCAGCCGCCCCGTCCGGCCAGCCGCCCTGTCCGGGGGGAGGTGGGGGGGTCAGCCCCCCGCCCGGCCAGCCGCCCCGTCCGGGAGGCAAGGGGCGCCTCTGCCCGGCCACCCCTACTGGGAATTGAGGAGCCCCTCTGCCCGGCCAGCCGCCCCGTCCGGGAGGGAGGTGGGGGGGTCAGCCCCCCACCCGGCCAGCCGCCCCGTCCCGGAGGGAGGTGGGGGGGTCAGCCCCCCGCCCGGCCAGCCACCCCGTCCGGGAGGTGAGGGGCACCTCTGCCCGGCCACCTCTACTGGGAAGTGAGGAGCCCCTCTGCCCGGCCAGCCGCCCCATCCGGGAGGTGAGCGGCGCTTCTGCCCGGCCGCCCCTACTGGGAAGTGAGGAGCCCCTCTGCCCGGCCAGCCGCCCCGTCCGGGAGGGAGGTGGGGGGGTCAGCCCCCCGCCCGGCAAGCCGCCCCATCCGGGAGGTGAGGGGCGCTTCTGCCTGGCCGCCCCTACTGGGAAGTGAGGAGCCCCTCTGCCTGGCCAGCTGCCCCCTCCGGGAGGGAGGTGGGGGGGTCAGCCCACCGCCCAGCCAGCCGCCCCGTCTGGGAGGTGAGGGGCGCCTCTGCCCGGCCGCCCCTACTGGGAAGTGAGGAGCCCCTCTGCCTGGCCACGACCCCGTCTGGGAGGTGTACCCAACAGCTCATTGAGAACGGGCCATGATGACAATGGCGGTTTTGTGGAACAGAAAGGCGGGAAAGGTGGGGAAAAGATTGAGAAATCGGATGGTTGCCGTGTCTGTGTAGAGAGAAGTAGACATGGGAGACTTTTCATTTTGTTCTGTACTAAGAAAAATTCTTCTGCCTTGGGATCCTGTTGATCTGTGACCTTACCCCCAACCCTGTGCTCTCTGAAACATGTGCTGTGTCCACTCAGGGTTAAATGGATTAAGGGCGGTGCAAGATGTGCTTTGTTAAACAGATGCTTGAAGGCAGCATGCTCATTAAGAGTCATCACCACTCCCTGATCTTAAGTACCCAGGGACACAAACACTGCAGAAGGCCGCAGGGTCCTCTGCCTAGGAAAACCAGAGACCTTTGTTCACTTGTTTATCTGCTGACATTCCCTCCACTATTGTCCTATGACCCTGCCAAATCCCCCTCTGCGAGAAACACCCAAGAATGATCAATAAAAAAAAAAAAAAAAAAAATTTAACCAGGTAGTGGTGGCACATGCCTGTAGTCACAGCTACTCAGGAGGCTGAGGTAGAAGGATTACTTGAGGCTAGGAATTTGAAGCTGAATTGAGTTCTGATCACTGCACCCCAACCTGGATGAAAAAAACCTGAGAAGCGTTTATGTTTGAGTAACTGCTGAACTTTTGTAATAACAGTGGGAATCTGTGGCATCTTGCCTGGGGACACTCCCATTCTCAGCTGTCCCTTCAGCTCCGTCAGCAAGGGGATTTTGCCAGGGTGGGGACTGCTGTAACAACCAGCCTTGCAGCTATACTCAAAGAGGGCCTACTTGGTTTGGAGCAGGGCAGGACCAAAGGTTCTAACCTGAGGTTACAGTTCTGGCTGGGGCAAGCATCTTCCTGTCTAAACTTCTACACATTTACAGCAGATAACAGAGGGCCTAAGATTGCCACATACTTCTTCTTCTTTTTTTTCTTTTCTGAGATGGAATCTCACTCTGTTGCCCAGGCTGGAGTGCAGTGGCACTATCTCGGCTACCTGCAACCTCAGCCTCCCAAGTTCAAGCAATTCTCCTGCCTCAGCCTCCCAAGTAGCTGGGACTACAGGCATGCGCCACCACGCCCACCTAATTTTTGTATTTTTTAGTAGAGACCAGGTTTCACCATGTTGGCCAGGCTGGTCTCAAATTCCTGATCTCAAGTGATCTGCCCGCCTCAGCCTCCCAAAGTGATAAGATTACAGGCGTGAGCCACTGCATCTGGCCTAATTGCCACATACTTCTGCCTGACCCTGGGGCAGCCTGCCTAGAGAAAATGTGATGGAAGAACCCAACAGAGAATAAAAGTAAAAGCCCAGATAGAATTGAAAATGGCCTGAACTTGGCCGGGCGAGGTGGCTCACGCCTGTAATCCCAGCACTTTGGGAGGCCGAGGCGGGCGGATCACGAGGTCAGGAGATCCAGACCATCCTGGCTAACACGGTGAAACCCCGTCTCTACTAAAAATACAATTAGCCGGGTGTGGTGGCAGGCGCCTGTAGTCCCAGCTACTTGGGAGGCTGAGGCAGGAGAATGGCATGAACCCGGGAGGCGGAGCTTGCAGTGAGCGGAGATCGCGCCACTGCACTCTAGCCTGGGCGAAGAGGGAGACACTGTCTCAAAAAAAAAAAAGAGAAAATGGCCTGAACTTTGAATTGTGTGCTTCCTAAAACATGCAGAAATGCATTATCAGAAGACAGAAGGCCAACTGGCTTATGGCATTTCAGGACAATTTCTGCCCCATCATTGGTCAACCAGGAGGCTACTCAGACACAGGGGGCAACCCCTAGGAAGCCAGACTTAAAAAGTAAAACAAGGCCGGGCACAGTGGCTCACAGTGACCCAGCACTTTGGGAGGCCGAGGCGGGTGGATCATCTGAGGTCAGGAGCTCGAGACCAGCCTGACCAATATGGTGAAACTCCATCTCTACTAAAAATACAAAAATTAGCCAGGCTTGGTGGCAGGTACCTGTAATCTCAGCTACTTGGGAGGCTGACACAGGAGAATTGCATGAACCCAGGAGATGGAGGTTACAGTGAACTGCAATCGTGCCACTGCACTCCACCCTAGGCGACAGAGCAAGACTCCATCTCAAAAAAAAAGAAAAAAAAAGAAAAACAAGAGAAAAGAAACTGAGCAGAGAGATCAGCAGCTACAAACCTCAGAGGGGAGACAGAGCTCATAGATTTAGCCCAGGCAAGTCACTAAACAAAGACAAACCCGCCGGACTTGGTGGCTCATGCCTGTAATCCCAGCACTTTGGGAGGCTGAGGCGGGTGGATCACCTGAGGTCAGGAGTTCAAGACCAGCCTGACCAATATGGTGAAACCCCATTTCTACTGAAAATACAAAAATTAGCTGAACATGGTGGCATGCACCTGTAATCCCAGCTACTCAGGAGGCTGATTGCTTCTCAGCCTTTTGGCTAAGATCAGATGTACTCAGGAGGCTGACACAGGAGAGTTGCTTGAACCTGGGAGGCAGAGGTTGCAGTGAGCCGAGATTGCACCACTGCACTCTAGCCTGGGCAACAGAGCGAGACTCTGTCTCAAAACAAACAAACAAGACAAACCCATAAACAAAGCAAAAAACAGGCTTTAGAAAGTGAAATCGGCTGGGTGTGGTGGCTTACGCCTGTAATCCCAGCATTTTGGGAGGCCAAGGCAGGCAGATCACGAGGTTAGGAGTTCAAGACCAGCTTGGCCAGCATGGTGAAACCCCGTCTCTACTAAAAATACAAAAAAATTAGCCAGGCATGGTGGCATGCACCTGTAATCCCAGCTACTCAGGAGGCTGAGGTAGGAGAATTGCTTGACCGCAGGAGGCAGAAGTTGCAGTGAGCCGAGATCCTGACACTACACTCCAGCCTGGGTGATAGAACGAGATTCCGTCTCAAAAAAAAAAAAAAAAAAGAAAGAAAGAAAAGTAAAATCAGAGCGAGGTGCGGTGGCTCACACCTGTAATCCCAGCAGTTTGGGAGGCTGAGGCAGGCAGATCACGAGGTCAGGAGATCGAGACCATCCTGGCCAACATGGTGAAACCCCATCTCTACTAAAGTACAAAAAATTAGCCAGGTGTGGTGGCACACGCCTGTAGTCCCAGCTACCCAGGAGGCTGAGGCAGGAGAACTGCTTGAACCTGGGAGGCGGAGGTTGCAGTGAGCCAAGATAGAGCCACTACACTCCAGCCTGGTGACAGAGCAAGACTCCGTCTCAAAAGTAAAAAAAAAGAAAAAGAAAGTGGCTCACACCCGTAAGCCCAGCACTTTGGGAGACTGAGGCTGGTGGATCACCTGAGGTCAGGAGTTCAAAACCAGCCTGGCCAACAAGGTGAAACCCGTCTCTACAAAAAATACAAAAATTAGCTGGGCGCGGTGGCGGCACCTATAGTCCCAGCTACTCAGGAGGCTGAGGCAGGAGAATCACTTGAACCTGGGAGGCGGAGATTACAGTGAGCTGAGACCGGGTTGTTGCCTGGGCAACAACAGCGAAACTCTGTCTCAGAAAAAAAAAAAAAAAGAAAAGGGCTGGGCACGGTGGCCCACGTCTGTAATCTCAGCACTTTGGGAGGCCGAGGCGGGCGGATCACGAGGTCAGGAGATCGAGACCATCCTGGCTAACACAGTGAAACCCCGTCTCTACTAAAAATTCAAAAAAAATAATTAGCCGGGCGTGGTGGCAGGCACCTGTAGTCCCAGCTACTCGGGAGGCTGAGGCAGGAGAATGGCGTGAACCCGGGAGGCGGAGCTTGCAGTGAGCCAAGATCGCGCCACTGCACTCCAGCCTGGGTGACAGAGCGAGACTCCCTCTCAAAAAAAAAAAAAAAAAAAAAAAAAACAGTTAGAAATCAACAACAGAAAGAGATCTGGGAAATCCCTATGTATTTGGAAATAAAACAGACTTCTAAATAGCACATAGGTCAAAAGCCACTTCACAAGGGAAATCTTAAAATATTTTGAACTGAGTAAAAATGAAAATACAACATATCAAAATTTATGGGAAGCAGCTAGAAGTGCTTAGAGGAAAACATGTATATAAGAAGAAAAGAAAGGTCTCAAATCAAATTAAGCTTCTTAAGAAAATAAAAAGAAGGCTGGGCGCGGTGGCTCATGCCTGTAATCCCAGCACTTTGGGAGGCCGAGTCGGGCTGATCCCCTGAGGTCGGGAGTTTGAGACCAGCCTGACCAACATAGACAAACCCCGTCTCCACTAAAAATACAAAATTAGCCGGGTGTGGTGGCGCATGCCTGTAATCCCAGGTACTCAGGAGGTGGAGGCAGGAGAATCACTTGAACCCGGGAGGCGGAGGTTGTGGTGAGCTGAGATGGCGCCACTGCACTCCAGCCTGGTCAACAAGAGTGAAACTCCGTCTCTAAATAAATAAATAAATAAACAAAAGATCAAACTAAACCCAAGGTAAGCAAAAAAGAGGAAATAAAGATTAGAGCAGAAATCAATGAAACAGAAAACAGCAATATAGAAAATCAACGAACAAAAAGTTGTTTCTTTGAAAAAATAACAATGACTGGGCGTGGTGGCTCACACCTATAATCCTAGCACTTTGGGAAGCAGAGGCAGGTGGATCACTTGAGCCCAGGAGTTGGAGACCAGCCTAGGTAACATGATGAACACTGTCTCTTCCAAAAAAATACAAAAATTAGCCAGTCATGGTGGCACGTGCCTGTAGTCCCAGTTACTCGGGTGGGGATGCTCATGAGATAGAATTGCTTGAGCCTGAGAGGTTGAGGCTGCAGTGAGCTGAGGTCACGCCACTGCACTCCAGCAGGCAATAGAGCAAAACATTGTCTCCAAAAATAATAATAATAATAAGATTAGCCCAGCGAAAAAAAATTTTAAAAAGGCCAGACATGGTGGCTTATGCCTGTAATTCCAACACTTTGGGAGGCCGAGGCAGGTGGATCACTTGAGGTCAGGAGTTTGAGACCAGCCTGGCCCAACGTGGTGAAACCCCATCTCTACTAAAAATACAAAAATTAGCCAGGTGTGGTGGCGGGTGCCTGTAATCCCAGTTACTCAGGAGGCTGAGGCAGGAGAATCGCTTGAACCTGGGAGGTGGAAGGTTGCAGTGAGCTGAGATCGTGCCACTGCACTGCAACCTGGGCGACAGAGTGAGACTCCATCTCAAAAAATAATAATAATAAATTTGTTTTAAAAAAGAGAAGACACTGGCTGGGCGCGGTGGCTTGCGCCTGTAATCCCAGCACTTTGGGAGGCCCAGGCGGGCAGATCACGAGGTCAGGAGATCGAGACCATCCTGGCTAACACGATGAAACCCCGTCTCTACTAAAAATACAAAAAATTAGTCGGGCGTGGTGGCGGGCGCCTGTAGTCCCAGCTACTTGGGAGGCTGAGTCAGGAGAATAGCATGAACCTGGGAGGCGGAGCTTGCAGTAAGCCGAGATCGCGCCACTGCACTCTAGCCTGGGTGACAGAGTGAGACTCCGTCTCAAAAAAAAACAGAAGACACAAATTACCAATATCTAGAATGAAAGAGAGGACATCAATCTCTGCCCTACAAAAATTAAAATTATAAAAGTATATTATGGGGCCAGGCATGATGGCTCATGACTATGATCCCAACACTTTGGGAGGCTGAGGTGGGCAGATTACTTGAGCCCAGGAGTTCCAGAACAGCCTGGGTAACAGTGAAACCCCATCTCTACCATACACACACAAAAAGTATAATGTGAACAACTTTATACCAGTACATTAGGCAATTTAATGAAATGAAAAATTCCTAGAAAGGCATAAAGTATCAAGACCAACTCAAGAAGAAATAGGATATCCAAACATACCTATATCAAGTGGTTAAAAAAAATGAATTTAAAAAACAATCTTCCAGCTGGGCATGGTGCCTCACACCTATAATCCCAGCACTTTGGGAGGCCAAGGCAGGTACATCACTTGAGATCGGGAGTTCAAGACCAGCCTGGGCATTATGGTGAAACCCCTGTCTCAACCAAAATGTACAAAAATTACCCAGGTGGGGCGGCACATACCTATAGACCCAGCTACTTGGGAGGCTGAGGTGGGACAATAACTTGAACCAGGGAGGTGGAGGTTTCAGTGAGCTGAGATTGTACCACTGCACTCCAGCCTGGGGCGACAGAGTGAGACCCTGTCTCAAAAACAAATAAATGAACAAACAAAAACAATCTAACAATCTTCCCACAAGAGCCCAGCCCAGATGGCTTCATTGGTAAATTCCATTAAATATTTAAAGAACCAATAATACAAATATTCAACAAATTATTTCAGAAATTAGAGGAACACTTCCCAATTTATTCTAT
This sequence comes from Pan paniscus, assembly GCF_029289425.2. NCBI lineage: Eukaryota > Metazoa > Chordata > Mammalia > Primates > Hominidae > Pan > Pan paniscus. Next base: position 44,932,310 of record NC_073259.2, on the reverse strand, counting down.
AAATTCAATATTACTCTGATACTAAAACCAGGTAAAGACACTGTAAGAAAAGTATATATCGATATCCTTATAAATATTGATACAAAAGTCGTCCGCAAACCAAATTCAGCAACACATAAGAGAGATTATAGGCTGGGCCTGGTGGCTCACCTTGTAATCCTAGCACTTTGGGAGGCCGAGATGGATGGGTCACTTGAGGTCAGCAGTTCAAGACTAGCCTGGCTAACATTGTGAAACCCCTGTCTCTACTAAAAATATAAAAATCAGCTGGGTGGTGGCAGGCACCTTTAATCACAGCTACTTTGGAGGCTGGGGCAGGAGAATCGCTTGAGCCCAAGAGGTGGAGGTTGTAGTGAGCTGAGATGGCACCACTGCAGTCCAGCTTGGGCGACAGAGCGAGACTCGGTATTTAAAAAAAAAAAAAAAAAAGATTATACAACACGACCAAGTTGTATTTATTCCAAGGATGCATGGTTGGTTTAAATTCTAAAATAAATTAATGTAATATACAATATTAATAAAGGACAAAAGCTACATGATCATCTCAATCGATGCAGAAAAAACATTTGACAAAATCCAACCCATTCATGATAAAAACTCAACGAACTAGGAATAGAAGGGAATATCCTTAACCAGATAAGGGGCTTCTAAGAAAAACCAACAGCAAACATTCTGAGTCTGTCAGCTGGTGAATGGGTAAATAAAATATGCTACATCCATACAATGCAATACTGTTCAGCAGTAAGAAGGAATGAAGGATGAATGCATGCTACCATATAGATTAAACTCCAGAATATGATGCTAGGTGGCAGAAACCAGATGCACAGGTTAGGATGTTTTTGCTCTGTAAGGCATTAACCAGTTTTGTATCTATCTATAAATTTTATTCTAATAAAATTTTAAGTGTCTTTCCTAATAAAATATGTAAATTCCTGCTCTTCAAGTGCTCTTTTCACCAGCTTGACCATTTTACTGCTTCCTTTAGTTAATAAAACTTGATGTTTATTCTATATTTGTATGACAGTCATAATCTTAACTTTTTCAAAATTATATTTTAACATGGAAGACATAGCAGTAGGGGCTTGTGGACATTCTTTTCTGAGTGCTTCTATTTTCTCAGTGAATAAGGGTGAAAAGTCATGAACTGAGAGTGAGAATAGGGAGAAGCTTTGGGGGAAGTTGAGGGCAGTGAAGAAGATATTACAAAAAGACTTTTAGAGCCTGGCCAACATGGCGAAACCCCATCTCTACTAAAAATACAAAAATTGGCTGGGCACGGTGGCTCACACCTGTAATCCCAGCACTTTGGGAGGCCGAGGCAGGTGGATCACGAGGTCAGGAGATCGAGACCATCCTCACTAACATGGTGAAACCCCGTCTCTACTGAAAAAATACAAAAGATTAGCCAGGCATGGTGGCGGGCGCCTGTAGTCCCAGCTACTCGGGAGGCTGAGGCAGGAGAATCACTTGAACCCGGGAGGCGGAGGTTGCGGTGAGCCGAGATCATGCCATTGCACTCCAGCCTGGGGCAACAAGAGGGAGACTCCATCACAAAACAGAAACAAAAACAAAAATTAGTCAAGTGTGGTAGGCCTCTGTAATCCCAGCCACTTGGGGAGGCTGAGGCAGGAGAATTCCTTGAACCCGGGAGGTGGAGGTTGCAGTGAACCAAGATTGCAGCACCACTGCACTCCAGCCTGGGTAGCAGAGCCAGACCCTATCTTAAAAAAAAAAAAAAAAAAAAAAAAAAAAAAAAAAAAAAGACTTTCAGGAGAGTGGGAAAGTGAAAAATTAAGGGAAATTCCGGATGACTGCTGAGCAATATAAACCCGCTGGAGGTTAGTAGTCATGAACTTTAAATGGAACTCTCGGCATACCACAGCCATGCCTGCAGGCATGGAGTAGGCAGAGTTAGATTTAATCAGGTTATTCGGTTTTGCTAAGTGAGCACAAACAAGAAAATAAAGCATGAGAGTTGGTAGGTGTAAGCTACGGTGGAAGCTATGGAAGGAGACCTGAGGATGTAGCGGAATAGAGGACAGTGCACACGTGGGCGTGTCAATGTCTTGTAAGTCCCAGTTAGGTAGAAGGGTTGTGGGTACTGGTTTCGTAGAGCTAAAAAGTGGGAGGTTGTGGTTGGATGGTGGGATGCTTAAAATTGAAATCATGAAGGGAGGGGGCGTGGGGAGGGGATACTCATTTTATTTTTGAGAGAGGGTTTCACTCTTGCCCAGGCTGGAGTGCAGTGGCACCAACATGGCTAACTTGAGCTCTTGGGCTCAAGCCATCCTCCCACCTCAGCCTCCCCAGTAGCTGGGACTAAAGGCATGTACCACCACACCATGCTAATTTTAAATTTTTTTGTAGGGACAGGGTCTCACTATGTCGTCCAAGCTGGTCTTGAATTCCTCCTGGACTCAAGCGATCTTCCTGCTTCTGCCTCCCAAAGTGGCCTATAATTTTATTTGAACAGTAACTCAAACTGGTACTGAAACTAGAGTTCAGTCCCAATTTGTCTAAACAAAAGAAAGTGAAGGGTCAAGAAAAAGGGTTAAATTATGAAGCAAGATCCCAGAGACTGTGAGCAGGAATACAGAACTGGGGCACAGGTGGATAGGACTAGTATTAATAAAATCAGGGACGGGGAGCCATACAGAGATAGAAGACAGGATAAAAGCAGGAAGGGGAGCCGGGTGCGGTGACTCACGCCTGTAATCCCAGCACGTTTGGGAGGCCGAGGCAGGCGGATCACCTGAGGTCGGGATTTCGAGACCAGCCTGACCAACATGGAGAAACCCCGTCTCTACTAAAAATACCAAATTAGCCAGGCGTGGTGGCGCATGCCTGTAATCCCAGCTACGCGGGAGGCTGAGGCAGGAGAATCGCTTGAACCCGGGAGCTGGAGGTTGCGGTGAGCCAAGATCATGCCATTGCACTCTAGCCTGGGCAACAAGAGTGAAACTCCATCTCAAGAAGAGAAAAGAAAAAATTAGCCGAGTGTTGTGGCGCACGCCTGTAATCCCAGCTACTCAGGAGGCTGAGGCAGAGAATCACTTGAACTTGGGAAGTGGAAGCTGCATCATTGAACCGAGATCATGCCACTGCACTCCAGCCTGGGCAACAGAGCGAGGCTCCATCTAAAAAAAAAAAAAAAAAAAAAAAACGGGAAATGAATTGTCAAATGAGGAGATATATAGGGTGAGGTCTGGAAGGCTCCTGAGTGCAGCAGCTTCTGTCCTTTGAGTGTAGTGGAGCTGGGGTGCACAACCCTCCTGCAAGTGGATATGTTCTTGTTTACCAATTTGGAACTCTGGGAACCCGGTAGTTTAGGGATTTTTATGGAGGCTTCATCACGTAGGCATGATCAATTTTTAACTCAATCCCTAGTCCTTCTCCCCTCCCTGGAGGATGGGGGATGTGGCTAAATTTTCAAGCTTCTAATCATGACTTTGTCTTTCTGGTGACCAGACCCTATCCTGAAGCTATCCAGCAAGCCACCAAGAGACCCTCATTAGTACAAAAGATGCTCCCATCACCCAGGAAGTTCCAAGGGATTTAGGAGCTCTGTGTCAGGAACTTGGTGCAGAGGCAAAACACATATACTTTTTTCTTTTATTTTTTAAATAGAAACGGGGTCCCTCTGTGTTGCCCAGGGTGGTCTCAAACTCCTGAGCTCAAGTGATCCTACCACTTCAGCCTCCCAAATTGCTGGGATTACAGGCTTGAGCCACTGCACCTGACCTCAGGCTGTTTTAGAGCAAGTCTTATCCTCACACCAAATGCAGATGGAGAAACTCACCCAAAATACAACTAGGGACCTTGCCAAGGTTACTCTATTTAATCACACTATAAGCCAGAATTCCTAGTAATTATAATGGCTCTGAGAGTTTACAGTGAATAGTCTAATTCAGTATTTTGTTATTCTAATCTTTACTTTCCTTACTCTGCAGTGCTTTTCCCTTTGTATTTTATCTTGTCCTTGTCTTTAAAGGTCAAAATGATTCTGTTGCTTGCTAAGAAACCAACTACCACTTTCCCCAGCAGCTGAACTTATCTTTAAAAAAAAAAATATATATATATATATATATATATATATATATATTTCTCTGATAGAGGTCTTGCTATGTTGCTCAGGCTGGTCTCAAACCTCTGGACTCATGTGATCCACCCACTTGGTCTTCCAAAGTGCTGGAATTACAGGCATGAACCACTCTACCTGGTAGATTCGTCTTTTCTTTTTTTTTTCCGAGACTGAGTCTCATTCTATCACCCAGGCTGGAGTGCAGTGGCGCAATCTCAGCTCACTGCAACCTCCACCTCCCAGGTTCAAGCGATTCTCCATTCTTGTGTCTCAGCCTCTGGAGTAGCTGGGATTACAGGCGTCTGCCACCACGCCTGGCTAATTTTTATATTTTTATTAGAGACAGGGTTTCACCATGTTGGCCAGGCTGGTCTGGAACTCCTGACATCACGTGATCCACCGGCCTCAGTCTCCCAAACTGCTGGGATTACAGGCGTGACCCACCACGCCCAGCCAGATTTATCTTTTTAGGCTTCCATAGCAATGTGCTTGAGGCTAGGGCGTGGTGGCTGACATCTGTATTCCCAGCATTTGGGGAGGCTGAGGCCAGTGGGTGTGGTGGCACGTGCCTGTAGTCCCAGCTACTTGGGAGGCCCAGGTGGGAGGATCACCTGAGCCTGGGACGTTGAGGCTGCAGTGAGCTACAGTGGTGCCACTGCACTCCAGCCTGGGTGAGAGAGTGAAACCCTGTCTCAAAAACAAACAAACGAACAACACTAAAAGAAACTAGTGTGCTTGGGGTTAGGCCCTCCTGGCCTTGACCAAAGGCCATGAAACCCCCAATGCAACTGAGCAAGTGAGCATCAGGGAAACAGGCTGTGTAGCTTGTCAGGTGATCTCTGTTCCAGGATAATTTTTTTTTCCTCTGAAACAACTTTGGTTTATTATCAGTCATTTCATGCAGAGTAAAGAGAAAGAACAGCGTGAATTTAAAATTTGTTTCTTTGTTTTGAAGAAAAATTATTTCTTCTTTTTCTTTTCCACAGTGTGTGAACCCAGCTCTGTCCCTTGGGTTCCGTACATATAAATAGAGCAGCTGAGGGAACTGGATAAGAAGTTGATTTTGTAGTTACAGGCTGTTCCGTATCACCCATTTACAAGGTCAGTGGGGACTGAAACTGACCAAAACAGAGAACTATGTACTTTAAAATGAGGAAATCTTTATCTATCAGAAACACACAAAGAACTTTCAGGGGTTCTAAAGGGCTTATATTCCTGACTCCATTGGAACAAAATATGCTGGAGGGTAAGGAAAAAGGTATATGGACTAGAGGATCAAAAACAGCAAAGTGTTGTAAAAACAGGCCTGCCAGTGCAGACCCTCATCTGTTAGAACCCTGTTCCAGCCTCCTTCCTTCACTGCATCTCCTGAGGGGTTTGGGGACATTGCAGATTTTGATGATTTGGGGAAATAAACATGTAATTAAAGTTGTAGATATAAAAGTGGTCCTATATTAATGTTCTTGGAGAGAAGCCAGTAATTTAGGCCAGGAGCGGTGGTTCACGCCTGTAATCCTAACACTTTGGGAGGCCGAGGCGGGTGGATTACCTGAGATCAGGAGTTTGAGACCAGCCTGGCCAACATGATGAAACCCCGTCTCTACTAAAAATACAAAAATTAGCTGGGCATGGTGGTGGGCGCCTATAATCCCAGCTACTTGGGAGTCTGCGGCAAGAGAATCACTTGAACCCAGGGGGCAGAGGTTGCAGTGAGTCCAGATCAAGCCGCTCCATCTCAAAAAAAAAAAAAAAAAAAAAAAAGAAGACAGTGGTTTAGAAATGAAGGCCTTAAAGCCAACCTCCTGAGGGAAGGGTTGGGATTCCAAAGAAGGCTGGACTGAAGGCAACATGCGCTGCTGTGTGACCTCAGGGCAGTTCCCAAAGCCAGGCAGCCTCCATTTCCTCTCCTGTAAAGTGGAGGTAACAATTGTGTCTACCTCATAGGATTATCATGAAGAATAAATAAGTTAAAACATTTAAAATCCTCAGTCCAGGGATGAACACCTAGCATGCAGATACTGGTACTAGCAGTGGAGGGGCTGAGGAATGGGGGCGGGAAGAGGCATTTATTTTTTTTTTAATTTTACGTTTGCAGGCCAGGCGAGGTGGCTCAAGCTTGTAATTCCAGCACTTTGGGAGGCCAAGGTGGGAGGATTACTTGAGGCCAGGAGTTTGAGACAGACTGGACAACAGCAAGACCCTCTCGCTACAAAAAATACAAAAAATTAGCCAAGCATGGTGGCGCACACGGTAACCTCAGCTATTCAGGAAGCTAAGGCGAGAGGATTGCTTGAGCCCAGGAAGTTGAGGCTGCAGTGAGTCGTGATCACGCCAGCGCACCCCAGCCTGGGTGACAGAGGGAGACCCTGTTTCAAAAAAAATGTTGTACAGCTGTACAATGTGTTTTAAGCTGTGTTATTACAAGAGACAAAAAGTTAAAAAAAAAAAGTTTACAAATTTTTTTTTTTTTTTGAGCAGAGTCTCACTCTACTACTGCCCAGGCTGGAGTGCAGTGGTACAATCTTGGCTCACTGCAGCCTCCGCCTTCCGGGTTCCAGCGATTCTCCTGCCTCAGCCTCCTAAGTAGCTGAGATTACAGACATGCGCCACCACATCCGGCTAATTTTTTCTATGTTTAGTAGAGGTGAGGTCTCACCATGTTGGCCAGGCTGATTGTGAACTCCTGACCTCAAGTGATCCGCCCACCTCAGCCTCCCAAAGTGCTAGGATTACAGGCATGAGCCACAGCACCTGGCCTTACAAATTTTTAAAGCTACAGTAAGCTAAAGTTAATTTATCATTGAAGAAGGAAACATGTTTTCAAGTTTAATGTAGCCTAAGTGTCAGTGTTTATAAAGTCTACAGTAGTATACAATAATGTCCTAGGTCAGCTGGGTGCAGTGGCTCCCACCTGTAATCCCAGCACTTTGGGAGGCCCAGGAGGGAGCATCACTTGAGCCCAGGAGTTTGTGAGCAGCCTGGGCAACAGAGTGAGACCTTGTTTTTATAAAAATTATTTATGTTTTGTTTTTTGTTTGTCTTTTTGAGACAGTCTCGCTCTATTGCCCAGGCTGGAGTGAACTGGTGTGATCTGGGCACACTGCAACCTCCATCTCCCTATTTCAAGCGATTCTCCTGCTTCAGCCTCCCAAATAGCTGGGATTACAGGTGTGCACCACAACGCCCGGCTAATTTTTGTGTTTTTAGTAGAGATGGGGTTTCGCCATGTTGGTCAGGCTGGTCTCGAACTCCTGACCTCAGGTGATCAGCCCGCCTTGGCCTCCCAAAGTGCTAGGATTACAGGCATGAGCTATCATGCCCAGCTATAAGTAAATAAATAAATAATTCAAAAATGAAATTTTTTTTTTTTGAGACGGAGTTTTGCTCTTGTTGCCCAGGCTGGAGTGCAATGGCACACTCTCGGCTCACTGCAACCTCCACCTTCCAGGTTCAAACAATTCTCTTGCCTCAGCCTCCCGAGTAGCTGGGATTACAGGCATGTGCCACCACGCCTGGCTAACTTTTTTGTATTTTTAGTAGAGACGGGGTTTCTCCGTGTTGGTCAGGCTGGTCTCGAACTCCTGACCTCAGGTGATCCACCTGCCTCGGCCTCCCAAAGTGCTGGGATTACAGGTGTGAGCCACCGCACCCGGCCAAAAATGAAAAAATTTTTAAAATGTCCTAGGCCTTCACATTCACTTACCACTGACTCACTAAGCAACTTCCAGTCCTGCAAGTTCCATTCATGGTAAGTGCCCTATATAGGTGTGCCATCTTTTATACCATATTTTTACCATAAGTTTTCTATGTTTAGATACAAATACTTTCTTTTTTTTTTTGAGACGGAGTCTCACTGTGTCGCCCAGGCTGGAATGCAGTGTGCGATCTCGGCTCACTACAACCTCTGCCTCCCGGGTTCAAGCGATTCTTGAGCCTCAGCCTCCTGTGTAGCTGGCACACACTACCATGCCTGGCTAATTTTTGTATTTTTAATAGAGTTGGGTTTTCACCATGTAGGCCAGGCTGGTCTCAAACACCTGACCTCAAGTGATCTGCCTGCCTCAACCTCCCAAAATGCTGGGATTATAGGCATGAGCCACCACGCCCAACCTAGATACAAATACTTACCATCTAGTTACAATCACCTAAGTATTCAGTACAGTAACAGGCTGCACAAGTTTCTAGCTTTGGAGCAATAAGCTAGGTTTGCATATGTACACTCTGTGATGTTCCCACAATGAAGAAATTGCCTAGGATGCATTTCTTAGAACAGATCTTGGTTGTTAAGTGACACATGGCTGTACATGAGTAAGAAGAGACCGGTTTCACCTCTAAGTTTCCTAACTATAATTTATGCACTGATATTCTCTCTAGTATTCAGATTCCATGCTTTAATTACGTACGAAAAAACATTACTTAGTGTACTTGATAATGGCTGGCTGTGTGTCCTGGGAGCAGGAGGAGGCAGGTGGAGATGCAGAAAAGTAAAAGGGAAAAGATTATCCTGAGATTCACAGTCCCTAAGCAAATTCCCCATTGTTTTGCTTGGTTGCAAGAAGTTAGTCGCAGGGAAAGAAAACCTTCAGGGGCCTTCTACTTTGGGCTGCCTGAGTGCTTTTTCAGTACATGAATAAATTTATTAAATAAATGTTACTATAAATAGAAAAGTTTTCCAGGCTCTATGATATAGTCCTTTTATTAGAATAATACTGTAGACAATTGAAGAATATGAGTAGTTCCTTTTACTTTTCCTCCAAGAGAATTTTATCTGTGTATCCTAAAGGAATGAGGGAAGGGGGCAAGGGAATGGTGGTTAATTCCAGGAAAGATTAGCAAGAGCTTGAGTAAGAAGTCTTGGGTGTAGGGATACAGGGTGGGAATACAGGTCAAAGGAACCGGTTCAGTTGTTTCAGTTAGTCACCGAGGAAGTGATGCCACAGCACTGTATTTTTAGGAAATATAAAGCAGATCAGAACAAGCCAAATCTCAGTGGAAAGAAAATGTGTAATTTCAGAGATGAAAGTCAATCTTCTATGGTAATCTCCCAGAATGGAGCTAGCATTTCACATACTAAGCCCTGCCAAAGGGGAAGTCGTCCAAAACACAGCTCAAATCAGGGAGGAAGAGAACTTCTAAAGAATTTGTAGGAAACTTTTAAAGACTGCAAACATTTGTGGGATAAAAGAGAAATAAATAAAAGTTAAAGGATCCAAGGACTGTTTTTCCCATAAAATAAAATAACATGTTACCTAGAAAGTAATGTCCTGCTATTCTGTACATACAAGGCATAAAAAAGGAGAAAAAACAAACTGCCTTGAAATACATAATTTTATTTCTTTTGGGTGGAACAGGGTCTGTTTTCCCCCCAGGCTGGAGTGCAGTTGCATGATCTTGGCGTACTGCAGCCTCAGCCTCCCAGGCTCAAGTGATCCTCCCACTAAAGCCTTCAGAGTAGCTGGCCGACAGGCACACACCACCATGTCCAGCTAATTTTTTTTTTAATTTTCATAGAGACAGGGTTTCGCCATGTTGCCCCAGGCTGGTCTCGAACTCCTGGACTTAAGCAATCTGCCCACCCTGGCCTCCCAAAGTGTTGAGATTACAGAAATGAGCCACCTCACCTGGCTGAAATGCATAAATCTTAAAAAATGCTTATTGTAGGCTGGGCGCAGGGGGCTCATGCCTGTAATCCCAGCTCTTTGGGAGGCCGAGGCAGGCAGATCACCTGAGGTCAGGAGTTTGAGACCAGCCTGGGGCTCAGTGGCGCTGAGCCAAGATAGCGCCATTGCACTCCAGCCTGGGCAACACAGCGAGACACCGTCTCAAAAAAAAAATGCTTATTGTAAAGAAGGTTGTTCAACTGCAGAGTCCTAGCTGTCCTTTGGGGTTGTTAAAAGTAGGGTAAATTTTTTTTCTTGTTACATTAGTAACCTTACCATAGGACTACAAATTCAATAAATGACTTTTCTAGGACTTCCCTTTCCCTGTTAACTAGAGCCAATAACAGGCTGAGGAAGAACCTAGAATAAAAGAGACAACTGTCATTGTAGGTATTTAATCTGACTCCTATCTCTTGTGGTTTGGGGTAAATTATTTCAAGTCTCAGGACTTTATTTTCCACAGTTCCATAATAAATACCTTTGTAAAAACTCATTTATAAAAACTCTACCAAGGCACTATTGCAGTAGAAAACATTTTGTTATAAATTTCTACATAAGCACAAAATATTCCTACATCATTAATTGTATCATGTAATTTGTAACTGAATACAAATAAATACTTCAGCATTACTAGTATCTCAGCAAAGAAAACAGGAGTTAGGCTGAAAAAAAATAAGGTTCAGTTTTATCTGAATTCTTTTCTCTTTACTAATGTTTTGTGATGTTTTGTGAACATGCTATATGATAATTTAAAGCCCAAGTTCCCCAAAGCTGCAGTAGGTATGCAACGCTTATTTCCCTAAAGCATTGTAAGATTACAACGAAAGCCCCATCTGTAATTATTTATCTAATGTTCTGGTGATTCTTCAGTCAAGATGTTGACTGAGGAAGCATGTTTTCTCCTTTGCTCATATTTGTAGAGCTCACATGAACCCCACAAACTTTGAGTCACACATCACAGAATGTTAGGGCTGTAAGGGCCTTACAGAGGATCCTGTCCAATCTCCTCATATTGCACATTCAAAACCTGGACCCTGAGGAGGGGAAATGTCCATCCAAAGTTATATATTAGCCAGGCGTGGTGGCTCACACCTGTGATTCCAGCACTTTGGGAGGCCAAGGCAGGAGGATTGCTTGAGCCTAGGAGTTCAAAACCAGCCTGGGAAATATAGTGGGACTTCATCTTTACAAAAAAAAAAAAAAGATTAGCCAGGCATGGTAGCACACACCTGTAGTCCCAGGTACTTGGGAGGCTGAGGCAAGAGGATTGCTTGAGCCCAAAAAGTCGAGGCTGCACCACTGCACTCCATCCAGGGTGACAGAGTGAGACCCTGTGTAAAAAAAAAAAAAAAAAAAAAAAAAGTTTTATAGCAAAAAAAAAAAAAGGCTGATCTCTGAACCGTGTCTTCTGTCACCCTATTAATAATTTAGCATAGTCTGGGCAAACTGGCTCATGCCTGTAATCGCAGCATTTTGGGAGGCTGAGCCTGGTGGATCACCTGAGGTCAGGAGTTTGAGACCAGCCTGACCAACATGGTGAAACCCCATCTCTACTAAAAATACAAAAATTAGCTGGGCATGGTGGCACATGCCTGTAATCCCAGCTACTTGGGAGGCTGAGACAGGAGAATTGCTTGAACCTGGGAGGTGGAGGTCGCAGTGAGCTGACATCATGCCATTGCACTCCAGCCTGGGCAACAGAGCGAGACTCCATCTCAAAATAATAATAATTTAGCATATTTTGGTGAATTCTGGAAACTGTCAACTGAAAAGTAAGTCCAGTTTCTGCCTCTCCTTACACTGTAATTTTTAGACTCATAAAGATCTGTTAACATAAAGGTTAAATGTTTAACTGTCTATCCAGGAAATTTTTCCCCAAAAAATTCCAGCAGAGGGCAGCAAATTTAAATATGGATCCCAATGCTTAAAATTAATTTAAAGTACAAGAGAATTACTCTTTTTTTTTTTTTTTCCTGAGACAGAGTCTCTGTCACTCAGGCTGGAGTGCAGTGGCACGATCTCTGCTCACTGCAACCTCCACCTCCCAGGTTCAAGCAATTCTGCCTCAGCCTCCCGAGTAGCTGGGATTACAGGTGTGCACCACCATGCTCGACTAATTTTCACATTTTTTGGTAGAGATGGGGTTTCACCGTGTTGGCCAGGCTGGTCTCAAACTCTTGACCTCAAGTGATCCGCCCGCCTCCCAAAGTGCCAGAATTACAGACTTGAGCCACTGCGCCAGGCCTGTTGGTTGTTTTTCTTCCCTATCCCACTCCCACTTCCCTATCTTCCCTATTCCCTCTCCATGAGGCAGAGCCATCAGTTTTGCTCACAAACATATTCCCTAAGCATCTCGGATACTGTGCTAAATATATCTGGGGAATGAATGAAAAAGTTGAAAAGCTCTACTAAGACTAAAATCTCTACACATATGTTCCACAAGGGCCATTTTGTATGTGTGAGTTGAAGTATATCTTGAACTCCTGACCTCAAGTGACCTGCCTGCCTCGGCCTCCCAAAGTGCTGGACTTACAGGCATGAGCCACCGTGCCCGGCCAGAAAATTCACTTTTGTTCCCTCAATATTTCCATAAACTCTGTATCTCCCAGAGATGGTCAAGGAATTCATGAGCTAAGATATGATAGAGTTGCAGAGAAACAAAAACAACAGAAATAAAAGGCGCTTCTGAGAAACCTTGGCAGAGATGGTCAGAGAGGCACATTTAGTATGACGCAGTACAAGTTAGTGTTGAAGGGTTTAATTCCTCGGAGTTCTACTTTCCTCATCTGTAAACTAGGGATAATAATTCATAGAGTTTGTCATATGGATGAAATGTGATCATGTGATATGAAAAGCCAACTACTCGGCCAGGCGCGGTGGCTCACGCCTGTATTCCCAGCACTTTGGGAGGCCGAGGCGGGCGGATCACGAGGTCAAGAGATCGAGACCATCCTAGCTAACACTGTGAAACCCCGTCTCTACTAAAAATACAAAAATTTAGCCAGGTGTGGTGGCACGCGCCTGTAGTCTCAGCTACTCAGGAGGCTGAGGCAGGAGAATCGCTTGAACCCGGGAGGCAGAGGTTGCAGTGAGCTGAGATCGCGCCACTGCACTCCAGCCTGGGTGGCAGAACGAGACTCCGTCTCAAAACAAAAAAAAGCCAACTACTCTGCATAGTTAGCAATCAAAAAATGTAAGCTATTCATTATCCTAATGAACTGAAAAAACTGCTTTTGCGCCTATCGGGAGGAGACTGTTAGAAGCCAAAGGCTCATTTAAAGAGGACGTAAGGAAAAGCAACCAAAAAGGTGGGAATAGAGTTTAAGGCGCGTTCGTGGTGATTCAGACCTAGAGTGGGGAGCAAGCCCTCTCTCTGGACAGCCCTCAGCGGCGAGGGGAGCGGGCGCCCGCGGGCCCAGCCGGGGTGCCCGGCAGCCAGGACTCCGAGGCGGAACCCGCAGCCTGGTCCCGGCGTCGGCGCCTCCCCGGCGGCGTAGGGAGCGCAGCCGCGGGGACCGGGGGCGAGGCCGGGGCGGTGCAGTAAGGGCTTCCCTCCCGGGCGCGGTCGCCCTCTTACCTGGAGCTTCCCCTCGCTGGGGTTTTGCCCACCTGACGCCCCCGCACCTACCGGGGACGGGGCAGACGTCCGGCCTGCTCCCTCCTCCCAGTGGACACCTCCGTCCCTGTCCCGGCCCATTCTCCAGCCCCAGAGCCCTTCCTCCCCTTCCTCCCCTTCCTCCCCTTCCTCCCCTTCCTCCCCTTCCTCCCCTTCCTCCCCTTCCTCCCCTTCCTCCTCTTCCTCCTCTTCCTGCTCCTGGCTCCTTCCGACGAGTTTGGTTTGAACTTTTGAATCCGCCAATCAGCGCCGCGCGCCCCCACTCCGCGGGTGCGGCCGGGCGCAGGCCAGGGCTCGAAGGTGGGGCCGCAGCGGCACGGGGCGGGGTCCGGGGTCCGCCCTCCCGACACGTGGCCGGGGACCGGGTATATAAGGCCCTTCGGGGCCGGCCACCCTTTCACTACTTCTCCCCCGGACTCCTTGGTAGTCTGTTAGTGGGAGATCCTTGTTGCCGTCCCTTCGCCTCCTTCAGCGTCGCAGACCCCTTCAAGTTCTAGTCATGGTGAGTGGGGTTCCCTCGGGGCTGGGGAAGAGTGCGCGTCCCAGGGGACGGCGGGCCCGGAAACTACTGCCTGCACCTCGGGCCGCGCCCAGGACAGCTCCAGACTGCCCCGGGCCCCTCCGGTTAACCTGGCTTGTGGTGGCCGGGCTGGAAGGTCGAGTTCACTTGGCAGACACCAGTTCGGGCCGGAAAACCTGGCCCGGGTGCGGCCATCAGTGGAAATGGAAAGCCCTCTTGATCCTAGTGAGGGCTTTCCCCGCAGGGCCCGCTACTGCCCTAGGGAGGAAGGTCAGGGAGCCTGCTCATTGGCCTCCAAGAACTTAAAACTAAAAATCCCTCCCCACGTTTTCTCAAGCGACCTCTCCTTCCCACTGCCTTACAAAACTGGGCCCCGGAGGCCCTCGTGCGCTCCCGCACCGACGGTGCAGCAATTCCTGGCTCCCCCTCTCCAGCGCCCAGTGACTCGCTGCTGAGTCACCTGTGGCCCTGCCCTGGGGAGAGCTTCCAACTGCGCCAGTCCACTTGAGAACGGAGGCAGGCACCTCCTTGGAAGGGAATAATTAACTTTCACGTTGCCTAATCCTGCATTTCTGGTGTTAATCTAGTGGTAGGTTTATAGCTGAAGCTTTCTACTTAAGCCGGGTTTAAAAACACGTCCACAAAAGGATATTTTCTTATAAAACCAGAGTTGGCCCGGCGCAGTGGCTCACGCCTGTAATCCCAGCACTTGTTCGAGACAAGCCTGGCCAACATGGTGAAACCCCGTCTCTACTTAAAAAAAAAAAAAAAAACGCTGGGCGTGGTGGCGCGCGCCTGTAATCCCAGCTGCTCGGGAGGCTGAGGCAGGAAAATCGCTTGAACCCAGGAGGCGTAGGTTTCCCTGAGCCGAGATCGCGCCACTGCGCTCCAGTCTGGACGACAGAGCGAAACTGTCTCAAAAAAACGCAAACCCGGCCCGGCGCGGTGGCTCACGCCTGTAATCCCAGCACTTTGGGAGGCTGAGGCTGGTGGATCACGAGATCAGGAAATCGAGACCATCCTGGCTAACACGGTGAAACCCCGTCTCTACTAAAAAAAAAAAAAATTAGCTGGGCGTGGTGGCGGGCGCTTGTAGTCTCAGCTACTCGGGAGGCTGAGGCAGGAGAATGGCGTGAACCCGGGAGGCGGAGCTTGCAGTGAGCCGAGATCGCGCCACTGCACTCCAGCCTGGGCGACAGAGCAAGACTCCGTCCAAAAACAAAAAAACAAAAACAAAAAAAAACGCAAACCCCAGAGTAAACTAGTACCACGTGTTCTTAGTTCAGTTTTAAAGAAACGTGAAATTATACGTAACTTGAGTGTTTTCTATAAAGCTTCCAGAAGTATTGAAAACAACTATCTTAGGCCGGGCGCGATGGCTTATGTTTGTAATCCCAGCACTTTGGGAGTCCGAGGCGGGAGGACCGCTTGAGCTCAGGAGGTCGAGACCAGCCTGGGCAACACGGTGAAACTCTGTCTATACTAAAAATACAAAAATTATCTGGGCGTCGTGGTGCGTGCCTGTAGTCCCAGCTTCTCGGGAGGCAGGGGTGGGAGGATCTTTTGATCCCGGGAGGTGGAAGCTGCAGTGAGCCCAGATCGCACCACTGCACTCCAGCGAGACCTTATCTCAAAAATACGTACATCAATTTAAATATAAAAATCAAATGTAAATACATGTATATGTCGCACTGTAACAACTTATTGCTTCTTTTCAAGCAATACCAAAAAGATACTGGTAAAAGTGTGATTCACAAAGTAGTGAGACCCTTTAAAAAGCAGGAGAGCGGCAGCGGACTGGTTTAGGCGAACACTGGTTAAATTTTCTTGTTTTTTAACGAGAGGTAAGAGCTGCTTATCCAGTTAACACTAGACCAATTGACTCCACCTGTGCCTCACTTTCTCCCACGTGGCCAGGGGAGAGTGGAGGGTAAGTCAGTGGCCGCTGACTGCCTGCTAAGCTTCAAGAAGGCAGTTTAGACTGAGCAATGAAAGAAAAATTGCGGGCGCAAAATAGAAGCGGCATTTAAACAGAAGAAGCATTTGTTAGAATGAGTGGATCTTCTCAGATACTTTATCTCCTTGGGCCTGGGGGCCATCATGATCAGGTATCTGGTTATCTCCAGCTTTTTGGGGCTTGGGCGTTTCCAAAGTCCAGTTAAAGGTAAACATGATGCCGGGCGTGGTGGCTCCCGCCTATAATCCCAGCACTTTGGGAGGCCGAGGTGAGTAGATCACCCGAGGTCAGGGGTTCAAGACCAGCCTGGCCAACATGGTGAAACCCCATCTCTACTAAAAATATGAAAATAAGCCAGGCATGGTGGTGGGCACCTGTAATCCCAGCTACTTGGGATGCTGAGGCAGGAAAATCGCTTGAACCTGGAAGGCGGAGTTTCCACTGCACTCCAGCCTGGGCGACAGAGCGAGACTTTTTCTCAAAAAGGTAAACATGATGCAATGGTAAATAGTCATGGGCTAATTAGAACAAACTACTCCTGTTCTCCCACACCCCTGGAGCTGGGTGAGTAGACACAGGTGATACTGAGCTTGCTGATGTGGTTAAGAGACCTTGATTGTTTCATGGGGAGTGTAGGTGGGAAGGAGGTCAAAGGTTGTGAGTAATTAGGGTTTTTATTATCTCTTGGCTTATGAGACCAGGTCCTTTGAGAACTTAGTGCTCTGCCAGTCTCCAAAGTGGCTAATCTGACTTATGATGAAATGCCAAACACCCTTTTTGTTTTCCTGTTAAGTCTGTGTGTACAGATTCTATGTTTATTCCCTTATTTTACTAAGCAGGTGTGGGTTTGGTAATTTCTAACTATATTCTGCTTTGGCCCCTCTGGCCTTTCTAAATTAACTTGGTCCACCTCATAAATATATATCTATGAGAGAGAGACACACAGACACAGAGTCTTGGCTCTGTTGCCCAGGCTAGAGTGCAGTGGCGAGATCTCTGCAACCGCCGCCTCCTGGGTTTGGGTTCAAGTGATTCTCATGCCTCAGTCTTCCGAGTAGCTGGGACTACAGGCACGCACCACCATGCCTGGCTAATTCTTGTATTTTTAGTAGAGATGGGGTTTCAGCATATTGGCCAGGCTGTTCTTGAACTCCTGACCTCAGATGATCCACCCACCTCGGTCTCCCAAAGTCCTGGGATTACAGGCATGAGCCACTGTGCTCTACCATAATTTTTTTTTTTTTTTTTTGTATTTTTAATAGAGACAGTTTCACCATGTTGGCCGGGCTGATTTCAAACTCCTGACCTCAAGTGATCTGCTCACCTTGGCCTCCCAAAGTGCTGGGATTACAGGTGTGAGCCAGAAACAACTAATTTCTTAACCTATCAGTAAAGTCTTGGTAACATTTCTAGCCTTTATTATTATGGTCTTCCCTCTTCCGGAGATGTTTTGACGGTGAAGGAAAAACGTTCTTCCTATAGATTAGATTCTTCCACTTGGTTAAAAAGCTGCCTCTGACCACAGTTTTTAAAATACAGCTAACTGCTGCTTATCCAGCATTTTCTTCATGAGTCATGGCTATAGTTTGCTGGTTTAAGCTGGTTTTAAAGGAGGGAGAGAGAAGCTTTTGTCTCCTAAAGAATAGGATTAAAGCGGGACCAGAATGAGCTCAGTAGTTACACAATCATTCAGAGAATGAATCAGAGCTGGAAAGGGGAATTTTGCCTTAGTTTAAGGAATCATATCTACTGTAGCTACAAAGCAACTGTCTGGTCTTGCCAAGTAGTTCATGAATACATCTTTGGTTTTCCAAGGCACTTTTGCTGAATTAGGTCTTCAAAGATTTTTGCTTTTGAAATTATAGTCCCTGAGCAGGAGTGGCCTGCTGAAAGATGGTTATCTTTTTTTGTTTGAGATGGAATCTCTTGTCACTCAGGCTGGAGGGCAGTGGTGTGATCTCAGCTCACTGCAACCTCCACCTCCTGAGTTCAAGTGATTCTCCTCCCTCAGCCTCCCAAGTAGCTGGGACTACAGGTGTGCGCCATCATGCCTGGCTAATATTTTGTATTTTTAGTAGAGATGCAGTTTTGCCATGTTGGCCAAGCAGATCTCAAACTCCTGACCTCAGGTGATCCACCTGCCTCAGCCTCCCAAAGTACTGGGATTACAGGCGTGAGTCACTGCGCCCAGCCAGTTATCTGTCTTGAAGGTTAATCAGTCATTAGGTGTGAATCATTCCTTAATGTCCCATCTGATGTATTATATCCTGACATTTTCCTTTCTTCCTCCCACAGCGTGAGTGCATCTCCATCCACGTTGGCCAGGCTGGTGTCCAGATTGGCAATGCCTGCTGGGAGCTCTACTGCCTGGAACACGGCATCCAGCCCGATGGCCAGATGCCAAGTGACAAGACCATTGGGGGAGGAGATGATTCCTTCAACACCTTCTTCAGTGAGACGGGTGCTGGCAAGCATGTGCCCCGGGCAGTGTTTGTAGACTTGGAACCCACAGTCATTGGTGAGTTGACCTCAGTAACCCAAGTGAGATCCCAGGGTGCTGGGACAGGAGGTCTGTCCTGGGGGGGGGCTCCGCTGGTCACTCACCCACTCTCCCTCCCCGCTCCTTGTCCCTCCTCCTCCTCCCCCCTGCTCCTCCCCCATCATGTTCTCCAGATGAAGTTCGCACTGGCACCTACCGCCAACTCTTCCACCCTGAGCAACTCATCACAGGCAAGGAAGATGCTGCCAATAACTATGCCCGAGGGCACTACACCATTGGCAAGGAGATCATTGACCTCGTGTTGGACCGAATTCGCAAGCTGGTAAGTATAGTACTTTAAATAAAGTGGGATGAGAGTTTCTTTTGCAGTTCTGAGACCAAACTACAAAAACCATTCTTTGCAACTAAAATGAGACTATTTGCATTGCAACTAAAATGTATCTGTTCACTAAATTAATTGGATTTCTGAACCAGATGATCTTGGGTTTATGGGACAACTATGGGGTAGAAGTAAGTGCTCTTTAGCCTATTTTGCTTCAAGCTGAGACACCCCTTTTGAGGTCATCTTAGTCATACTGAGTGAGTAGGTAGCTGACTTCTACATGTAACTAATTGATCAAAGTCATTTTTTAAAAATCTGGGATGGTTCCTTCATGTCAATACAGAAAGTTCAGAGAACAAGAAGCCAGTGTCACACTGACAAGAAACAGCCAATACTGGAAACTTCCAGTACTGCTGAAAGTAGAGTCGGGAGCTTCCTTATGAAGTGTGCTGTTTGGATCACTTTAATTAAGATCCTGGCAATCAGATGACTCTTTGCTCCTTAGGCATGTGGGCAGCTTGTAAGTAATTAACCAGAGATCAAGCATGATGGTCTGGGCAGAGTAACTTGTCAAGAAAATCACATTGTATTAAGCCCAGCCATGACTGCTCCATTCTAAAATAGAATAGCCTCATCATTCATGGCTTCATACTTTCTCAGATGTTTACGTAGTCTTCCCAGCAAAACTGGACTGATGTTTCCGATGCTTAAAAACTAAGCTTTAGGCAGGGCACGGTGGCTGACATCTGTAATCCCAGCACTGGGAGGCCAAGGTGGGCGGATCATGAGGTCAGGAGATCGAGACCATCCTGGCTAACATGGTGAAACCCTCTCTACTAAAAATACAAAAAATTAGCCGGGCGTGGTGGCAGGTGCCTGTAGTCCTAGCTACTAGGGAGGCTGAGGCAGGAGAATGGCATGAACATGGGAGGCGGAGCTTGCAGTGAGCCGAGATCATGCCACTGCACTCCAGCCTGGGCGACAGAGTGAGACTCCATCTCAAAAAAACAAACAAACAAACAAAAAAAACCTAAGCTTTAGTTATAAGCACTGACTTGGAAAATCAGGGACCTGCCTTTAGGGACAAATAAACCTAGTAGCTATTTAGGGTTCTGGAACGTGAGGTTTATTGCCTACCAAAACAATTACATTTGTCCTTGGCATTACTGTGCTCACAGGAGGCTACACTGGTGTAATTGGTAGGCGAGAGTCTGCCCTGTGCATTGATCTCATGTAGTTTATGGACCCACAGGCTATAAGGGAGCTGAGTAGAGAATGTTCACAAATCTGAGGCCCATCACTTGGAGAAGCAAGAGTTTACAACAGAATACTTTATTTGGAAGGTCAAAATCATTCCTTCGTAAAGTAGCAGTTTGCTAACCAAAATAGCCCAGTTAGGTGGAGGAAATCCCCAACAATCTGAGGTCTCATGGAATTGTGGTTGTGTCACTTTACCTAAAATAAATGGGCTTCTTGGTACCTAGTGTCATATATTGGGTGCTTACTGTGCCAAGCACTATGCTGAGTACTTACTTAATTCTCAACCTAAGGTGATTACTATTCTCACTTAATCAATGGAAGAACTGAGAAATGAATGTGGTCATACAGTAAGGAACTGGTAAAGCCGGATCCTGACACAGCCTGACTCCAGTACCAGGGTGTTAGAACTTTGGCTATTCTGTTGTTCCACCTCAGAAAGCAGCTGCCAAATCTTTACAAGACATCCACTGTACCAGGTTGGTGGTCCTGGGCCTGCCCCTTAGGAGCTCTCCAACTAAGAAACTGCCCTGTTCTGTGGCCACAGCAAGAGAACCAGAGGCTGCCTTCCCAGTTACCAAAACTTGAGCCCTGTATGCAAGCCCAGGCCTTGTGATTCCTCTGCCTGAGGAAATAGTTCATCTTAAAATAGTCTCAGCAAAGGTTTTTCTGCTCAAGGACTTGATTGTGAAAAGTTCTGAATCACTTAGCACTTAAAAGCTTTTTTTTTTTTTTTTTTTTTTTTTTAATTTTTTTTTGGAGACAGGGTCTGCTCTGTCATCCAGGCTGGAGTGCAGTGGCATGATCATCAGTCTTGAACCCCTGGGCTCAAATGCAAATGGTCCTCCCACCTTGGACCCCCAAAGTGTTGATTACAGGCGTGAGCCACTGCGCCTGGCCCAGAAGAGTTTTAAAATTGCAATTGGAGTAGCCATAGATTTATAAAAGTCCTCTGCAGGTTTCACCAAATGTGAACACTAAATGAAATTTTCGCAACACTAAAATGAAACTTTTTTATTTTGCAGGCTGACCAGTGCACCGGTCTTCAGGGCTTCTTGGTTTTCCACAGCTTTGGTGGGGGAACTGGTTCTGGGTTCACCTCCCTGCTCATGGAACGTCTCTCAGTTGATTATGGCAAGAAGTCCAAGCTGGAGTTCTCCATTTACCCAGCGCCCCAGGTTTCCACAGCTGTAGTTGAGCCCTACAACTCCATCCTCACCACCCACACCACCCTGGAGCACTCTGATTGTGCCTTCATGGTAGACAATGAGGCCATCTATGACATCTGTCGTAGAAACCTCGATATCGAGCGCCCAACCTACACTAACCTTAACCGCCTTATTAGCCAGATTGTGTCCTCCATCACTGCTTCCCTGAGATTTGATGGAGCCCTGAATGTTGACCTGACAGAATTCCAGACCAACCTGGTGCCCTACCCCCGCATCCACTTCCCTCTGGCCACATATGCCCCTGTCATCTCTGCTGAGAAAGCCTACCATGAACAGCTTACTGTAGCAGAGATCACCAATGCTTGCTTTGAGCCAGCCAACCAGATGGTGAAATGTGACCCTCGCCATGGTAAATACATGGCTTGCTGCCTGTTGTACCGTGGTGACGTGGTTCCCAAAGATGTCAATGCTGCCATTGCCACCATCAAGACCAAGCGTACCATCCAGTTTGTGGATTGGTGCCCCACTGGCTTCAAGGTTGGCATTAATTACCAGCCTCCCACTGTGGTGCCTGGCGGAGACCTGGCCAAGGTACAGAGAGCTGTGTGCATGCTGAGCAACACCACAGCTGTTGCCGAGGCCTGGGCTCGCCTGGACCACAAGTTTGACCTGATGTATGCCAAGCGTGCCTTTGTTCACTGGTACGTGGGTGAGGGGATGGAGGAAGGCGAGTTTTCAGAGGCCCGTGAGGACATGGCTGCCCTTGAGAAGGATTATGAGGAGGTTGGAGCAGATAGTGCTGACGGAGAGGATGAGGGTGAAGAGTATTAACCTGTGTGCTGTACTTTTACACTCCATTGTCTTGGAACTGTCTTATTTTTGTTCTGTAAATGTCTATTGCCGTAAATTGTTAATAAAAGTGATGTTTCCATTTTAAATGTCGAGCTGACTTAAATACTTGATCCAGTTAAAGTTGGATGTATGAGGCTGGTAGATGAAACCACCTGAGTCGAGGGTCTTGCTCTGTCACCCAGGCTGGAGTGCAGTGGCATGATAATACATAGCTCATTGCAGCCTCGAGCTCCTGGACTCGTGATTCTCCTGCTTCAGCCTCCTGAGTAGCTGGGGACTGCAGGTGCACACCACCATGCCCAGCTATTTTTATTTCTTGTAGAGATGGGGCCTTGCTATGCTGCCCAGGGTGGTCTTGAACTGGCTTCAAGTGATCCTCCTGCCTCAACCTCTCAAAGTTTTGATTATAGGCATGAGCCACTGCCCAGCTTCTTGGTTTATCTGTTTAATTTGGGCCTGAATTAAGTGGTTATAGAATCATTTTGTAAGTGAGGAAACAGGTTCAGATTGAGCCAGTGCTTCTCTAACTAAAATGGATGTGAATCACCTGTAGATATTAAAATGCAGGTTTGGGGTCAACCTGGTGGCTCATGCACTTCGGGAGACCAAGTTGGGTGGATCACGAGCCCAGGAATTCGAGACCAGCCTGGGCAACATGGTGAAAACCCATCTCTACCAAAACAAAAATTTGCATGGTGTGATGGCACCTGCCTATAGGTGGGAGGGCCACCTGAGCCCAAGGAGGTTGAGGCTGTAGTGAGCCATGATTGCACCACTGCATTCCAGCCTGGGTGACGGAGACCCCTGACTCTCAAATTTAAAAACAAAATGCAGGTTCTAATTCTATAGGCTTGAGGTGAGGCTTCAGACACGTCTTAAATTTTTTTTCTTTGAGATGGTCTCTTTCCCAGGCTGCAGTGCAATGGCACCATCATAGCTCACCCCCACCTTGACCTGGGCTAAGCCATCCTCCCACCTCAGCCTCCCAAGTAGCCAGGACTACAGGTGTGTTCCACCATGCCTGGCTGATTCTTGTAATTTTTTTTTTTTTTTTTTTTTTTGGTAGAGATGGGGTTTTGCCATGTTGCTTAGGCTGGCCTTGAACTCCTGGGCTCAGGCAATCCTGCCTTAGCCTCCCAAAGTGCTGGGATTACAGGAGTGAGCCACTACACCTGGCCCCTAGATACGTTTTTTAATAACCTCCCAAATGATGCTGTTGGTCTGATGTGACCACATGTACAGTAGCAAAGGGTTAGATAACAGTAACTGCTGGAGCCAAAATTCAAGTGCCCAGCCACACTGCCAGAACTATTGCTGTCAGTCTTTAATAAAGTATTAGTCACATGAGAAGGGCTTGGAATCCTGATTTATTCCATACTTAGCTAAGACCTACAATGGCAAAGATGGTTCGTACTAAAGGGGTTATTGTTTAGAGAAAGTGGAAATGTCAGACAAAATGACAGTCACCGGTTTTTCTGGTATTGGTATTTGACCCAATTGTATGTCATGGAGATTATTTGAAGTAGGAGTAATATGTATGTGTAGGAAAGATTGGAGAGGGGTGAGTTCTCTGATTTGGACTTTTTTCCAAGCACCTGTTGGAGGACCGTGGTTCTTGGGGGCAGACAGGTGAAGGGGCATGAGTGTTATACGTAGCTGGAGAGCTTGGTGCCTGGTACTCAGTTGAACTAAGCAATGGGAAAGGACAATGACCAAAAGGTGAAGCTTCATGCAGAAGGGAGGAATCAGTTTTGGTGCTTGGGTGCTTGCCTGAGTGGGAATGCCTAATGAGTGGTAGCAGATGGGCCCTGGGGGCAGAGTTGCAGACATACTCACCTCTCCTCCGTGACTTACTTTATTCTGATGTGTACCCAGTTACCATCTCTTTCCCAAAGGTGTTTTGTATCCCTTGCCCATTGCTCACTTTAGCCCCTTTGCTCTGAGAATTGCATCTGAAAGATGTGCATGTTTAAGGCCAGCGCTGGGGTTCACAGCTGCAGTCCCAGCACTCTGGGAGGCCAAGGTGAGAGGATTGCTTAAACCCAAGAGTCTGAGACCAGCCCCTGGGCAAGAGGGTGAGACCCTGTCTATTTTGAGCATTTTTTTGGCCGGGTACCGTGGCTCACGCCTGTAATCCCGGCACTTTGGGAGGCTGAAGCAGGTGGATCACTTGAGCTTAGGAGTTCAAGACCAGCCTGGGCAATATGGTGAAACCCCGTCTCTACTAAAAATACAAACAATTAGCTGGGCATGGTGGTGCACGTCTGTGGTCCCAGCTGCTTGAGAGGCTGAAGTGGGAGGATTGCTTGAGCCTGGGAGGTGGAGGTAGCAGTGAGCTGAGATCGTGCCACTGCACTCCAGCCTAAGGGACAAAAAATTTTTTTCCCTTAAATTTTTTTTTATGTCTCAAATTTTTTTAAAATGTATATATTATATCTGCGTGCATAGCACAGCATGCTTTTGCAGCCTGAGATGCCTCAACTATGTGCTCTGGATGGTTTTATATAGCATTTGTCGAGAGCAACCATAGTTTTATGTCCTTCGGGGCAAGGTAAGACCCCAGCACAAATTCAGCCACTGCTACTTCTCAGATGAGCCAGGTTCTTCCTGCAGCCTGGGCAGGGGAGCGGGGTGGGATGCCTGAAATGAAGGTGAACCTTGAAGACGCCGGCCAGCCTGCCAGAGGGGATTTTGAGACCTTCCCAGGCCAGGAGATCTGCCGATTGCCATACTGCAAGCACTGGAGGAAATGGGAATGGGACACCCGTGTATGAAAAGGAGCAGATAAATCACAAAGCTTAGGCGAGTGTGACACCCCATGACACCAGCATTTCCCAAGCAGGGTGCCCTGAGAATAGGATTCAGGGTGCCCATATAGGATCCCTTCGGCTTTTAGAATGACATGGTGGAAACTGGAGAGCCTGACTCACCCATCCTCCCTGGGGCCAGTCACCCTGGCCAGGAGTAGCCCCCTCCATTTACCTCTGTACACCTTACAGATGAATTATTTTCTACATGTGCCAAGATGTGAAAAAGGTTGGAAAGCTTTAAGCAGCCACAGAGGTCTGGGGTGAAAGAAGGTGAGAGAAAAGTTTAGCTGAGAAGAAATATTCCAGTAGAATAAAGCCTGGGGAATTGGAAGAGCAAAGTGCCAGTGGTTGGGGGGGCATTTGTCCTTGTAAAGATGATTTCCCCCTCCTGCGTTGGAGGGAGAGTGAATAGAAGTTAGCCTGCAGCAAGAACAAATATACCCCAAGGTCTAGGTCACTGCTTTGTGGCTGACAATCATCTGATCTGCCCTTGAGCACGAATGGAAAGTCTGGACCCAGAGCTGCGACTGATGCTGATGCTGAGGCCGCTGAGGCTTGATGGGAATAAATGCACACAGCCTAAGAGGGTTCGGGCTCCTGAGGCTGGCGGCAGCCCCAGGTCTGGCTGTGTGGACAGAGGGCTTAGACTGCCCTCACCTAACCTGGCCAGAGGAGCAACCTGCTTCCCCCCACAGAGGCCGCTGACCACTGAGAGGTTAGCATGTCTGGGCAGAGGTGTTTTGGGCAGGGATGAGAAGGGGGATAACAACTTTGAGGGGCTAAGGGCCTGCCTGTCCACCTGTCATTCTGTGTTTGGGAAGCAGCTGGCAAGTGACTCTTCTCCAGCAGGAATCTGTCAGGCCAGAGGATGGCCAAGTGGGTTATGCAATTACAAATCAGTCTTCAGGCCTCTGCTGGAAGGTGGTGTGGCAGTCCTGGGTGAGGCTGAAGGAGGTCAGGGGAGGCGCTGTCAGGGTGGGAGGAAAAGGTGCCTTCACAGTTTCCACAACACCCTGGGAGGTGATGTTATTATACCCACTTCCATAGCTCACAGAGATTGAATATCTAGCCTAAGGCTACAGAATGAGTGGCAGAACTGAAATTTTACCGCAGAGCTCTGGCTCTAAAGCCTAGGCTGACTCCACTCTGTCGTCCAGCCATTGAGGAGCTCCAGAGGAAATCGGCTCTGCACCTGGCAGCCTTTCCAGTCCTGGGGGGATAGTGCCACCTCCCAGGACCCTTTGGGCATGAGGTCAACAAGGGCCAGCCCTCACATGAGCACTGGATGGAGCTGCAGTCACAGAGAGATCTCATTATGCCAGTGATTGTCAGAAAACCTCCCAAGAGCCCCGTTCCTGGGCCCAGGTGGCAGCCCATTGACCTTAAATGGCAAAGCCAGCTGGTCCCCATGTCCAGGCTGTAGCTTCCCTAGTGAGGGGGCATTTTTGTCCAGGCCTCCCTCTGAACTCAGTTCTCAGGTCACGGGGAGATACAGTGCCCTTGCAGGATGGCTGCTGCCACCTGCCTGGTCTCCTGCCAACAGGGACACCAGCTGAGGCACAGGCAGGACAGTGTACACCTGGAGCCTCGCTCCTCTATGCTCCAGGGCCAGAGTGGTCAGTGCCCGTCAGCTGAGGCGGCAAGGTGAAGCTGGCAGAGATGACCCAGGCAGATGGCTCCAGGAGCCCAATGCCAGGGCGACTATCTAGGAGACACAAGGCAGCAGAAGCTGAAGAGAAAATAGACCCTTGGGTGTGGGGGCTGTGGAGCAGGAGTGGGCCCTCGCCCCGTGAAATAGGTCCCCTTTGCTGACATCTCATTAGCCTGTCACTGCCCCTTTCATGCCAAGAACCTAGTGCCCCTGAATTTGTCATTGTCAGCCCCAAGCAGGTTTTGGGAAAACAGTTCTTTCCTCCTCTACACTCCCTCCGAGTCTACAGCAGGAGAGCAATAGTCAGAATCAATGAACCTTCCAGAACTAGAGACATGTCTGCTTTAGTCATAATACAAAAAATGCTTTTAAACAGTCGTCTCCCTACTGGACTTTTTTTTCTCTCTCTCTCTCTTATTTATTTATTTATTATTTATTTATTATTTTTGAGACAGTCTGTCTCTGTCGCCAGGCTGGAGTGCAGTGGTGCGATCTCAGCTCACTGCAACCTCCGCCTCCCAGGTTCAAGTGATTCTCCTGCCTCAGGCTCCCAAGTAGCTGGGACTACAGGCATGTACTACCACGCCCAGCTAATTTTTGTAGTTTTGGTAGAGACAGGGTTTCATCATGTTGGCCATCTCCTGACCTTGTGATCCGCCCGCCTTGGCCTCCCAAAGTGTTGGGATTACAGGTGTGAGCCACCGCGCCTGGCCTTTCTTTTTTTTTTTTAAATTGGAACAGACTATAAAGGTTTTACAGAATATAAAGATTTCCTAATTACACAAAGATTTTGTCTACAGAAATTAGTTTAACTCATGGAAGAGGGTGGGTATAAATTCAACCTCACTCTCTCTCCCTTCACCCTCTCTGCACACTTCTCTATTTTTATCAAATATCTCATTTGGCTTCCAAGAGATGTCTAGTCCAAGAGTAAACTAATACTGAAATGCCCTTGGCAAAGGTAATCCAATTATACTATTCTGGCAATCATCTCCAGTTTTTTGTTTGTTTTTCTTTTTTTCCAATACAGAGTCTTGCTCTGTCACCCAGGCTGGAGTGCAGTGGTGCCATCTCAGCTCACTGCAAGCTCCGCCTCTCGGGTTCAAGCAGTTCTCCTGCCTCAGCCTCCTGAGTAGCTGGGGTTACAGGTACCCGCCACCACTCCTGGCTAATTTTTGTATTCTTAGTAGAGCTGAGGTTTCACCATGTTGGCCAGGCTGGTCTCGAACTCTTGACCTTGTGATCCGCCTGCCTTGGCCTCCCAAAGTGCTGGGATTACAGGCGTGAGCCACCGCACCTGGCCGTTCTTCTTTCTTTCTTTCTTTCTTTTTTTTAAATTGAGCCTGATACTTGCTAAGTTTATTTTTTTAGAGACTGAGTCTTACTATGTTGCCCAGGCTGGCCTTGAACTCCTGGGCTCAAACACTCCTCCCACTTCAGCCTCCTGTGTAGCTGAGACAACAGCACACCACACTGGGCTTCATTTTCAACTTTCAAGTTTTATTCGTTCATTATTTTTGCAACACCTGTTTGGTGCAAGTCACTGTGCTGGGTACTATAGGAAATATATTTAGCTTTTTGCTTCTCAGATTGTAGAGACAGACCACACATGCATAATCCCAATTCGAGGCAGCATATGCCACATGTCACAGAAGAGGCTGTCACAGGCAGTAGCCACTGTTGCATAGCTACTTCAAAGCCATTCCCAGCTTGTTCCACCTGCCAACACAACCCAGCTCTGTCCTGGTGTGGGACACCCATGTGCATTGGAGGGGCTGGGCTTCACTACCAGGGTGAACCTTCCCCTAAGCCAATCAAGGTAATTCCAGTTGTTTCGCCAGGGCCTGGTTAAGGAACCAGCATGTGATGTAATTATGGAAATGAGAGGTGAGGTAACGTCTGCCGGTTGGGGGTTGGAAGGAAGATATTCTTGCAAAAATTTCCTTGCTCTTAAAAAAGAACTCAGGGAAAGGATTTTCCTCTTGCAGCTCTGGGCATTACTGCGTGAGCACATTGTGCTTGTGCTTGTGCTTGTGCCTGGTGCTTGAGGTTGCTGCAGCCGTCTTGTGACCAGAATGGGACAAACACGAGGACAAAAGCTACCGCTCAATAGCAAGGCAACACAGAAAGCTGAAAAGAGCATGGGCCCCGATAGAGTGTTGAGCCCCTGAATTAACCAACCTTGACACCAAACCTTGCTCTGCCTCCGAAGTTTTTACAAGATTTTTAGTCCCGTTATTGTTTAGGACATTTTGATTTGGGTCTTCTATTTTTTCCTGCCAAAAGCATTCTAACTAACATTAAAGCCTTATGTAATTGTTAATAGATTTTTTTTTTCCTTATTTTCTGCCGGGCGTGGTGGCTCATGTCTGTGATCCCAGCACTTTCAGAGGCTGAGATGGGTAGACCACTTGAGGTCAGGAGTTCGAGACCAGCCTGGGCAGCATAGCAAAACCCTGTCTCTACAAAAATAAAATAAAATAAAGTAGAAGAAGCTGGGCATAGTGGTGTGTGCCTGTGGTCCCAGCTACTCCGGGGGCTGAGGTGAAAGGGCTTGAGCTGAGCCCAGGAGGCAGTGAGCTGTGACCGCACCATTGCACTCCAGTCTGGGCGACAGAGCAAGACTCTGTCTCCAAAAAAAAAAAAAGGAATTTTTTTCTGTATTTTCTTCTTCCTCCTCCCCTCTTCCTCCTCCTCCTCCTCCTCCTCTTCCTCCTTCTCTTCCTCCTTCCTCTTTTGTAATAGAAACAGGGTTTTGGCAGGGCACGGTGGCTCACACCTGTAATCCCAGCACTTTGGGAGGCCAAGGTGGGCAGATCACTTGAGGTCAGGAGTTTGAGACCAGCCTGGCCAATATGGTGAAGCCCCATCTCTACCAGGTGTGGTGGCACACGCCTGTAATCCCAGCTACTCATGTGGCTGAGGCAGGAGAATCACTTGAACCCAGGAGGTGGAGGTTGCAATGAGTGGAGATTGCACCATTGCACTCCAGCCTGGGCTACAGAGCAAGACTGTCTCAAAAAAAAAAAAAAAAAGAAACGGGGTTTCACCATGTTGCCTAGGCTGGTCTCAAACTCCTGGACTCAAGAAATTCATTCACTTTCCTCAGACTCCCAAAGCGCTGGGATTACAGGTATGAGCCACTGTGCTTGGCCAGAAATTTGTGGTAAAATTATTAATAATAAAAATATGAAGGCCCTGCTTTCATTCAGGCCAAAAAATATTAAGGCCCTTTTGAATTTGCAGAACCCCTTTGCCAGTGCAAACCTTGCCTTGGGCGAGTGAAGATCCTGTCCCCTCTTTCTTTCCTCATATGTTGCCTTCTTCCACCTGCAGTTCCTGGTCCACCAAATGGATCTGCTTTTTCCTTCCAGTCTTCCCAGGTGCCTTGGCCAAACTCAAACCATAAATAAAAGGAACACAGACACCACGCATGGTGGCTTCTGCTGTAATACCAACACTTTGTGAGGCTGAGGAGGAAGGATTGCTTAAGGCTAGGAATTCGAGACCAGCCTGGCAACATAGTGAGACCCTGTCTCTACACAAAATGTAAAAATTACCCTGGTGCTGTGGCACGGACCTATAGTCCCAGCTATTCGGGATGATGAGGTAGGAGGATTGATTGAGCCTGGGAGATCAAGGCTACAGTGAGCCGTGTTCATGCCACTGCACTCCAGCCTGGGTGACAGAGCAAGACCCTGTCCCAAGGGGGAAAAAAAAAGGATAGAACATCTGCAAGTCCAAACAGTGTGCCATATTCTTCCTTTTTTTTTTGAGACGGAGTTTCGCTCTTGTTGCCCAGGTTAGAGTGCAGTGGTGCAATCTCAGCTCACCGCAACCTCTGCCTCCCGGGTTCAAGCGATTCTCCTGCCTCAGCCTCCCAAGTAGGTGGGATTACAGGCGCCTGCCACCATGCCCAGCTAATTTTGTATTTTTTATTAGAGATGGGGTTTCTCCATGTTGGTGAGGCTGATCTCAAACTCCCAACCTCAGTCAATCCGCCCACCTCGGCCTCTCAAAGTGCTGGGATTACAGGCATGAGCCACCGTGCTCGGCCTCATCTTCTTCCTTTTTACTTGCAGCTATGAGTGGGGCCTGTGGCCTGATGTGAGGGGGTAGAGAAGAGCAAGAAGGCCCCAACCTGAAGGAATGCCCCCCTCCTAGGTACCTATCAAAATGAGCCTGACCCCAGGGCAATGCCACAGCTTCCAGAGCCTCCCATGCTATTTCAGACCAAGGATCTTGTAGACAAGGAGTGGTGCAGGGTGACGCGGATGAGACCCAGACCAGACTCTGAGGGCTCTGGGATGTGAATGGGGTTAGCTGACTGGTTGCTCCCCGTGTGGAGGCTCTGGGGCCTGAGAGGAAAAAACCCAAGTTCCCATTTCTGGCCCATTGTTTTCCTCTATTCTTCCTCCCTCCTCCCCTCTTTCCACCACCCCTCACCTCCATTTCCCTTCTCCTCTCCCCTCCTCTCTTCCCCCTCCATTTCCCCCTTCCCTCTCTCTCCCATTCAGTTCTCCCGTTTCCTGTCTCCATCTCCTCTGCCACTGCCCTCCCCTCCAGCCAGGGGCCAGCACAGATAGCCGTGTACTATAGAAAGAATCCAACTAGAGAGTGAGAGAATGTTCTTCTTTTGTTGTTTTTGTTTTCTGAGATAGGAGCTCACTTGGTCACTCAGGCGGGAGTGCGGTGGCATAATCATAGCTCACTGCAGCCTCAACCTCCTGGGCTCGAGCAATTCTCCTACCTCAGCCTCCCAGGTAGCTGGGACTACAGGTTTGCACCACCATGCCCAGCTAATTTTAAATTTTTTGTAGAGACAGGGTCTTCCTATGTTGCCCAGGCTTGTCCTGAACTCCCGGGCTCAGGCAATCCTCCTGCCTTGACCTCACAAAATGTTGGGTTTACAGGCATGAGTCGCTGTGACTGGCCAAGATAATTTCTTTTTTTTTTTTTTTTAATTGATCATTCTTGGGTGTTTCTCGCAGAGGGGGATTTGGCAGGGTCATAGGACAATAGTGGAGGGAAGGTCAGCAGATAAACAAGTGAACAAAGGTCTCTGGTTTTCCTAGGCAGAGGACCCTGCGGCCTTCCGCAGTGTTTGTGTCCCTGGGTACTTGAGATTAGGGAGTGGTGATGACTCTTAATGAGCATGCTGCCTTCAAGCATCTGTTTAACAAAGCACATCTTGCACCGCCCTTAATCCATTTAACCCTGAGTGGACACAGCACATGTTTCAGAGAGCACAGGGTTGGGGGTAAGGTCACAGATCAACAGGATCCCAAGGCAGAAGAATTTTTCTTAGTACAGAACAAAATGAAAAGTCTCCCATGTCTACTTCTTTCTACACAGACACGGCAACCATCCGATTTCTCAATCTTTTCCCCACCTTTCCCCCCTTTCTATTCCACAAAACCGCCACTGTCATCATGGCCCGTTCTCAATGAGCCGCTGGGCACACCTCCCAGATGGGGTGGTGGCCGGGCAGAGGGGCTCCTCACTTCCCAGTAGGGGCGGCCGGGCAGAGGCGCCCCTCACCTCCCAGACGGGGCGGCTGGCCCGGCGGGGGGCTGACCCCCCCACCTCCCTCCCGGACAGGGCGGCTGGCTGGCCAAGAGATCGCCCATCAGATCACTCTGGGTGTGACAGCCACTGGCTCCAGAAGCTCAGTCCTGGCGGCAGCTGTCAAACCAACACCCACATAGCCTGCAAGCAGAGGGCAGGCGGGGCAGTTTGTAGGGCTTCAGACCCTGTGAATTTTTCTGTTCAGCTGTCAACCAACCTCTCCCTGCAAGAGGTAGGGTGAGACGGATGGCAGAGTGTCATGACTGAAGAAGAGCCTCCGATGACTGGCCTGATGGGCATGGGCCCCTGCCCTGTCGCATGTCAGGCACACACATGTGCTCCAGCCACTGCCTGGGGAAAAGAGCATAACCATGTGCCAGGGTGAGATCTCTCCCCGGCTCACAGAATTGCAAGTACTGCTCCCCTCTCAGCATCTTCAGCAGGAAATAGGGGGTTGGGGGTGAGGGGCTGTGCCTGGTGATCCCAGTTTTCCTCCTCATCTTCCAGGGTTCCGGGCTGAGGAGCTCAGAGGTTGTGTGGAGGAGGGAGGGGAATAACAGATGGGCCCGCATCAGGGCTGCGCCTCCTCTTGGACAGTCCCAGAACACAGAGTTGGCGGCGGTGAGGAGGATCGCTGCCCTCCTTGGACACCCCGACTGTGATCTACTCTAAAAATCCTCCCCTCACCTGAGGAGGAGATTGCAGGCATGTTCCACCTCCAGCACGGTCCTGAGATGGGTTGTCCCCATTTCCCCCTGCCCTTTCCTTCCTCAGTAAAGGGATTACTGCTCATTTCCACCCAGAGGATCTTGGGGCATCCCCCTGAGAAGGAAGAGCTTAGGACTCCTTCCCCGCTCCACAAAGAGCAGTTAAAAAATAAAAAATAAATTAAAAACACAAACAAAGGCTACTCTGGGCACACTGCCTACGGGGTAGCCTTGCTCCACAGGGGGCAGTTAAAAAAAGTAAAACAACAATAACAACAAAAAACAAAAAGAACTACTGGGGGCAGTGGTCTGAGACCCACCCCTCTCTTTAATAAATGCCTATTTCATTTTATTTTTACTTTTAAGACAGAGTCTCACTCTGTCGCCCAGGCTGGAGAGCAGTGGCGCAATCATATTTTACCAATGAGGAAAGCAAGGCCCAGTGACTGGCCCAGACCTGGGACCATAACCTTCCTGGTTTTTGGTTAGCTGCACTTTCCTTGCAACATGAGACATCTCAAGTGTAAACACCTCTGCCCGGCTTTCCCACCTTCTATAAACCCTACTAGGGTTCCCACACCTTCCTCAAAAACCTCTTTCTCCCTAGTCCTGCTGGCCTCACTCCCAATAACTTGTCCTTCATCACACCCCCTGGAGTTCAGCCATTCAAGCCCCTGCCATTCCAGGCAGATTGCCTGAGCCCAGGAGTTCGAGACCAGCTTGGGCAACATGGTGCAACCCCATCTCTACAAAAAATGCAAAAATTAGCTGGGGATGGTGGCATGCAACTGTAGTCCCAGCTACTAGGAAGGCTGAGGCGGGAGGATAGCTTCAGCATGGGAGACGGAGGTTGCAGTGGGCTGAGACTACACCACCGCACTCCAGCCTGGGTGACAGAGTGAGACCCTGTCTCAAAAAAAAAAAGAAAAAGAAAAAGAAAAGAAAAAAATAATAGTCTGATAAATATTCATACACCCTCCACCTAGATTAGGCAGTCACTAATATTTGCCTTTTTTTTTTTTTAATGGAGTTTCGGTCTTGTCACCCAGGCCAGAGTGCAGTGACGTAATCTCAGCTCGCTGCAACCTCCGCCTCCTGGGTTCAAGCGAGTCTCCTGCCTTAGCCTCCCAAGTAGCTGGGACTACAGGCACCTGCCACCACACCCAGCTAATTTTTGCATTTTTAGTAGAGACGGGGTTTCCCCATGTTGGCCAGGCTGGTCTCAAACTCTTGACCTCAGGTGATCTGCCCGCCTTGGCCTCCCAAAGTGCTGGGATTACAGGCGTGAGCCACTGTGCCCAGCTGATATTTGCCATATTTCAGCCAGGCACAGTGGTTAATGCCTGTAATCCCAGCGCTTTGGGAGGCTGAGGCAGGAGGACTGTTTGAGCCCAGGGGTTTGAGACCAGCCTGGGCAACACAGTGAGACCCAGTATCTATTTTAAATAAATAAATATTTTAAATAAATAAATAAATAGAAAAAATAACAAGTAAGATGAAGACAAACTATTTTTTTAAAAAAGGAAAAAAATTAATAGAAGAAAAAAATTTTAAAAATTGCCATTTCTTTCTTTCTCTAGAACATATACCTTTTCTTTGCTAACCCACTAGAAAGAAGGTTGAGGATATCATGACACTCCACTCCTAAATACTTTAGCAGGCAGACATTCCATTACACAACCACACTCCGATCTTCACACCTAAAAGAAGAATAATCATTTCATAGCATATAATACCCCAAATTCTCCAATAACCTCTTTAAAAAAAATTTAGGGTCCAATCTAGCTTTGTACATACATTTGATTGTTTCATCTCTTAGTCTCTTGTTGTCAAAATGATCTCCCACTGTAGTGGACGGAATGGTGGCTTCCCAAAACATATGTTTATGTCCTAGGACATGTTAATGTGACCTTATTTGGGAAAAGCGTCTTTACAGAGGTAAACAATGATCTTAAGGTGAGATCATCCTGGATTACTTGGGTGGGCCCCAAATCCAAAGATGAGGGTCTTTGTAAGAGGAAGAGGAGACATGGACACAAAGGAGGAGACGGCCATGCGAAGACAGAGGGAGAGACTGGAGGGATGTGGTCACAAGCCAAGGAATGCCTGGAGCACCACAAGCTGGAAGAGGCAAGGAAGGGTTCCTCTCTGCTCCAGCCTTCGGGACTACAGCCCCACCAACACCTTGATTTTGGACTTCTGGACTTCAGAACTGTGAGAGAATACATTTTTGTTGTTCTAAGCCACCAAGTTTGTGGTAATTTGTTATGAAAGCTCCAAAAAACACCAACAAAAAATGATATAAACATTATTATTATTATTATTTTGGCATTAACTTTTTTTTTCTTGTATTTTTAGTAGAGACAGGGTTTCGCCATGTTGATCAGGCTGGTCTCCAACTCCCGACCTCAGGTGATCCGCCCACCTAGGCCTCCTAAAGTGCTGGGATTACAGGTGTGAGACACCATGCCTGGCCTTGACCTTAACTTTTTAAAGAGTCTAGGACTAGTTGTCTTATAGAATGTCCCAACTCTGAAATTGTCTTCAGATTGACCTTTTAAAATCCTAAATCAGGGCGGAGCAAGGTGGCTCATGCCTGTAATTCCAGCACTTTGGGAGGCCGAGGCGGGCAGATCACTAGGTCAGGAGATCGAGACCATTCTGGCCAACATGGTGAAACCCCATCTGTACTAAAAATACAAAAAAATTAGCTGTGTGTGGTGGCACGCTCCTGTAGTCCCAGCTACTCGGGAGGCTGAGGCAGGAGAATCACTTGAACCTGGGAGGCAGAGGTTGCAGTGAGCCAAGATCGCACGACTGCACTCCAGCCTGGCGACAGAGCGAGACTCCGTTTCAAAAACAAAACAAAACAAAACAAAAATCATAAATCAGATTAAGTTATTCCCTGCTTCAAACCCTCCAACGGCTTTTCATTGCATTTAAAATAAACTCTTTACTCTGATTTTAAAAGCCTCGTGATCTTTGACTCCTTGCCATGCCTCTAACCTCACCTTTTCCGCTCTCTTCCCTCATCTGCCTCGCGCCAGCCTCACTGAACTTTCTGCAATTCTTCAAACATGCCAAGCTCATCCCCAGCCTTACCCTTCTGCTCGGGTGATGACTGAATACAATTCATGATTTTCAAGTCCTAGATTGCATGGAAATAGCTATAAAGAATGTTATTGGGGCAATTGAGGGAATTTGAATATGGGCTGTGTATTAGATAATACTGTTATATCAGTGTTAAATTTCTTTTTTGTTAGTTACAAAATTTTTTTACACAAATAAAGGCAAATCAATGTTAAATGTCTTCAGTGGGCTAATCCTACTGTGGTTATGTAGGAAAATGTCCTTGTTCTTTGGAGTTATATGCTAATGTATTCAGAGATTAAATATAATGATGTCTAACACTTCTAGAGGAATTGTGGCAAAACATTGACAACTGGTAAATCCAAGGGAAGGATATATTGGTGTTCATAGCAGCATTCTTTCAACTTTGTCCTGGGTTTGATTTTTTTCAAGATAAAATAGAGTAAAAGATGGACAATTTAAAGAAAAAATATCTTAATCCAGGAATACTTAAAAATCAGTAGAGCATTTGTCAATGCCCTTCTAAAGATTCAGAAGATATGGGTAGGACCCAGGGGCCTGCCTTTTCATGGCCCGGGTGACCCTCAGGCAGCTGCCCAGGCCACACTTTGAACAGGTTCACTGAGCACTCTGCCCTTGGAGTGTGGCTTGCTGGCACAGCCCATTATTTCCCATTCTCCAGCTGAGGAGCGGCTGGCTGAAAGATCAAGCAGGCGGATGGAGACGTGATTTTACAGTGAGGGTGGAACCGGAGATTGTGAGCACAATAGAGAATGGTGAGGAGTTGCGGAAAGATTTTGTCTTCCTGCCCTGTCTTTTGGCTTCTGGAGGAACAGAGGAGGCTCCTAGAACTCAGGGAAAGAATGGAATGAGGGCTCCAAACTCCTCATACCAGTGCTTCTCTGACTCTATTTTACACTCCCTTGGATAAATATCATCTGTAAACAAACAAACAAACAAAAAAAGAAATCACAATAAGTTTTGAAGTATTCCGCAAATTCCAGTGTTCCAGGATCCTTGAGTCTTGAACTCAACATAGATGCAGACTGAACACGTCAGCACGTCATTCTGACTTCTGACCAGAAGGTGGCAGCAACATACCTCGCTTTATTTTAGGGGCCACCAACAAAGAGATTTTTTGGGTGCCTCACACGCGTTCAATTGACCTAGGTCCCGCCGCAGACACCACGGACAAAAAGATGAGTACGATCTTATCGTTGCCCTCAAAGATCATATTGTCAGGGAGCGGAAAGTCAGAGGCAGACATATAAACAGATTACCAGTTACTAGCTGTGTGACCTTAGGAAAGTTACTTAACCTCGCTGTGCCTCAGTTTCTTCAACTATGAAGTGGGAATAGTAATAGTACCTATGTCATAGGGTTACTGTGAGGATTAGGAGTGATTAAATAAATGTGTTAGACCTAGCACTGTATCACTATGTGATACAGTGAGAGAAGGGATGAGCTGGCAGGGATGCCCACAGTGCTCCCTAACTGGAAGCAGTGGAGCCCCAGGTGGAGATAATGGGAAAGAGTTCCACTCTGGTAAAGCCACTCTGTCAGTGGGGACCCTGCAGCCAAACTGGGCTGGGAGAGTCTACCTTCAAAAGTGTGGTGCTGGATCCCTTCCGGCTGAGGCTCACCTTGGGTCCTGCAGGCATTGAGTGAAGAACACCAGCAGGGCCACTCAGGGCCTGATCAACCAGGACGCGCCCTTCCAGAGGAAACCACCACTAGCTCACTGTACAAGCTCAGACATGCAACTTGGTCCCTCTGAGCCTCAGGTCTTACCTAAGTGATGGGGAAATAGGACCACAGGGACCAAGGAACAGTGGTGAGTTCCACATCTGGGACATCGCAAGAGCAACTATAAAGTCAGGCAATTCAGGAGCAGCGAGGACTTGGAGCTAGGGACTCAAAAATAAAGCTGGGGGGCCAGGTATGGTGGCTCACGATTGTAATCCCAGCACTTTGGGAGGCCGAGGTGGGTGGATTGCCTGAGCTCAGTAGTCTGAGATCAGCCTGGGCAACATGGTGAAACCCCCTCTCTACCAAAAGTACAA
Source organism: Pan paniscus (assembly GCF_029289425.2). NCBI lineage: Eukaryota > Metazoa > Chordata > Mammalia > Primates > Hominidae > Pan > Pan paniscus. The sequence continues at coordinate 44,894,487 of NC_073259.2, read as the reverse complement.
AAAAATTAGCCAGGCGTGGTGGTGCGCTCCTGCAACCCCAGCTACTCAAGGACTGAGGCAGGAGGATCGTTTGAGCCTGGGAGGCGGAAGTTGTAGTGAGCTGAGACTGCACCACTGCATTCCAACCTGGGTGACAGAGTGAGATCCTTCTCAAAAAATAAAAATAAAATAGGCCGGGGGCTGTGGTTCATGCTGTAATCCCAGCACTTTGGGAGGCCAAGGCGGACAGATCACGAGGCCAAGAGATGGAGACCATCCTGGCCAACATGGTGAAACCCATCTCTACTAAAAATACAAAAATTAGCTGGGTGTGGTGGCGTGCCCAGGATGTAGTCCCAGCTACTTGGGAGGCTGAGGCAGGAGAATCGCTTGAACCCCGGAGGCGAAGTTTGCAGTGAGGCAAGATCGCGCCACTGTACTGCAGCCCGGTGACAAAGCGAGACTCCGTCTCAAAAAATAATAGTAGTAACAATAATAATAATAATTAATAATAATAAAATAAATAAATACATAAAAATAAAATAAAGCTGGGAAGACAAAGGAATCCTGGAGAGGACCCTGGACTTCACCTAGGATGTGGAGTGGAGGTTTAGGTTTTTAAATTTTATTTTGTTTTTTTAAATTTTTAAATTTTTATTTTTGAGACGGAGTCTTGCTCTGTCGTCCAGGCTGGAGTGCAGTGGCGCAATCTCGGCTCACTGCAAGCTCCGCCTCCCGGGTTCACGCCATTCTCCTGCCTCAGCCTCCTGAGTAGCTGGGACTACAGGCGCTCGCCACCATGCCGGTTTACTTTTTTGTATTTTTAGTAGAGACGGGGTTTCACCGTGTTAGCCAGGATGGTCTCGATCTGACCTCATGATCTGCCCGCCTCGGCCTCCCAAAGTGCTGGGATTACAGGCGTGAGCCACAGCGCCTGGCTGGTTATTTATTTATTTATTTTGAGACAGGATCTCAGTCACTGGGGCTGGAGTACAGTGGTGTAGTCACAGTTCACAGCAGCCTTGACCTCCTGGGCTCAGGTGATCCTCCCACCTCAGCCTTCCAAGTAGCTGGGACTACAGGTGCATGCCACCATGCCTGGCTAATTTTTGTGTGTTTTGTAGAGATGGGGTTTCTCCATGTTGCCCAGGACTGGTCTTGAACTTCTAGGATCAAGCGATCTGCCTGCCTTGGCCTCCCAAAGTGCTGGGATTACAGGTGCGAGCCACTTCGCCTGGCCTGGAGTGGAGGTTTGTGTCAATCCTAGACCCGGAGAGGCAGAGACCCCAGCTGACAGATGCAAGTATTAGGGATGTGCTGAAGCAGAGGGTAAGGCTGGGAGGAGCTTAGCATGTCTTTTTTTTTTTTTTTTTTTGAGACAGAGTCTCACTCTGTCGCCCAGGCTGGAGTGAAGTGGCGCGATCTTGGCTCACTGCAACCTCTGCCTCCCGGGTTCAATAGATTCTCCTTTCTCAGCCTCCCAAGTAGCTGGGATTACCGGCGTATGCTACCACGCCCGGCTAATTTGTTTGTTTGTTTTTTGAGACGGAGTCTCACTCTGTCACCCAGGCTGGAGTGCAGTGGCGCGATCTCCGCTCACTGCAAGCTCCACCTCCTGGGTTCACACCATTCTCCTGCCTCAGCCTCTCCAGTAGCTGGGACTACAGGTGCCCACCACCACGCCCGGCTAATTTTTTGTATTTTTAGTAGAGACAGGGTTTCACTATGTTAGCCAGGATGGTCTTGATCTCCTGACCTTGTGATCCGCCCGCCTCAGCCTCCCAAAGTGCTGGGATTACAGGCGTAAACCACTGTGCTCCACCGGCATGTCTTTGTTCTATGACTGTTCTTTGGCCAGCCATGGATCTCTTTACTCTCCCAATCTCCCACTCTCTCTTGCCTACATGCCCTCCTAATCCAGCTTTGAGCCCGTGGCCTGACATTTAATAGCACTCTTGGCCAGGCGTGGTGGCTCACGCCTGTAATCCCAGCACTTTGGGAGGCCGAGGCAGGCGGACCATTTGAGATCAGGAGTTCGAGACCAGCTTGACCTACATAATGAAACCCCGTCTCTACTAAAGTACAAAAATTAGCCAGGCATGGTGGCAGGTACCTGTAATCCCAGCTACTCGGGAGGCTGAGGCAGGAGAATCGCTTGATCCCAGGAGGTGGAGGTTGCAGTGAGCTGAGATCATGCCACTGCACTCCAGCCTGGGCAACAGAGCAAGACTCTCTCTCAAAAAAAATTAAATTTAATTTAATTTAAAAATAGCACTCTTGCCAGTAACCTAAACTTCGTTACTCACCTTCCCTGCAAACCCCTGAACACATGCAATGGTTGTTTCTCTTCCAGCCTTCATCAGAGCAGCCAAGGGAGGCAGGAGGAGGAGGAGCGATGAGAATACTGGCAAATACTTCTACAGCATGTACTAGGTGCCAAGCACTAAGTGCTTTACAGAGGGTAACTCGTTTAATCCTCCCAACACCATGAGGTAAGTACTGTTATTATCATTCCCATTTGTGGATAAAGAAAATGGGGTGGCCAGGCGCGGTGGCCTATGCCTGTAATCCCAGCACTTTGGGAGGCCGAGACAGGTGGATCACGAGGTCAGGAGATCGAGACCATCCTAGCTAACATGGTGAAGCACCGTCTCTACCAAAAATATGAAAAAATTAGCCAGGCGTGGTGGCAGGCGCCAGTCATCCCAGCTACTCAGGAGGCTGAGGCAGGAGAATGGCGTGAACCCGGGAGGCGGAGCTTGCAGTGAGCTGAGATCGTGCCACTGCACTCCAGCCTGGGCGACAGAGCGAGACTATGTCTCAAAAAAAAAAAAAAAAGGAAGAAAAAAGAAAGAGAGAAAGAAAGAAAGAAAGAAAATGTGGTGAACAGAGGTTAAGTGACTCAGAAAACCCAAAGCACACAGCTAATTAAGGTGAGCAGCCATGAATGAACCTGCACCATCTGCCCAGAGTCCCGGTCCACCAGGGGAGGATGAGGCCAGGGAGGACTTGGCTTCTTCCGCCTTGGGTCCAAGCACTACTTTCAGCAACCAGGGGCACAGTCCAAAAGAAGCCCAGACTCTCACTGCTCTTGGGGCTGACATTATCACTCTGGAGGTTAATAATAATAGCAATAATAAAACCAGCTTCCATTTTCAGGCTTTAAGATGTGTGTCCTAAGCACTTCACATGTATTTATTTATTCCTTTAGTCCTCCCAACAACACTATGAGGTAGAAGCTACAGTTAGTTATCTCCCTTTTCTTGAGGGACATGAAGGGACGTAGTGACGAGCCTAAATTCTACAACAGAGTGGTGGATCAGATGGGAAGTGTGGCAGCTGGATGCCAGAGCCCGGCTCTTAACCCAGACTCTTTGCCTACCTTTGCTCCACCTGGAGTTGCTGGCCTGCTCCTTCTGCTTTAGGGGAGGAGCCTCTTCTGCCTGGCAGTTCCCCACCCAGGCCTGATCCACAGCTCCAGAGCCCTGCTGTGGCAGCCCTCTGTCCCTTCTCCTCCGAGGCATGTAGGTGGCCAGCGGAGCCCTTAAGCAGGGTGAGGACGGGAACTCCATCTGGAACTCCCCAGGCCCAGCTGCAGCCCCAGCAGCCTCTACTCTCAGAGGCTTGGGTCCCCCACCAGTGCCCTGTAGACAGGGCCTGAGCTGGTCCTCCCCAGGCCTTGCCCGCCTCTCCTGATGCAGAGCTGGCTCCCTGCTCCTGGAGGGTGGGGCCAAATCCGGGATAGATGGGGCTCCAGGCCAACAGCAGCTGGGGCTCAGTGCCCAGGACTGCGGCAGGAAGCTCCAAGGCTTCCCTAGCCCCTCCTCACACCCACCAAGCCTCCCGGCCCTATCCCGGGTGGGACCCTACCCCTCCCAATTCCCAGGAGTTAGGGGAGGCCAAGCTGTCATTTATTCGTCCTGTCCCATCTCTCCCTTCCTCCCGCTTCCCACTCCCCTGGCAACCAAACCAGACCCATCAAGGAGAAGGAACTGGCAGCTGTGCAGGGAGAGACTAATGGCCCGGAAGGAAGGAGGGGCCTGGAAAGGAGACGAAGGCGGTAGGGACTTGAGCAGGGCGTTGGCCCTGGCCCATCTCACAGGACGCACAAAGGGGGGAGGGGGCTGCTGCCCTGCAATACTGAGGAGCTGGCCAGCCAGGGAGCCGCCCTCCTTACCCCCAGCCAGATATCCAGGCAGGAACCTCAAACCTGCTTCCCCAGATGCACTCTCTTGTCCTCAGGTCCCATCTGAGGCAGACCTGTCTCACAGGACAGCGCTGGAGTCCCCAGCAGCAGCAGCAGCCCCAGCCCTATGGTTCCTGGCAAACCCAGCAGACCTCAGCAACCCGGCTCCTGCAGACGATCCGAGCTGCCTCTGTCCACTCCTGGGCAGGTTGTGCTTGCATTCTGGAAGCTGTTTGACATACAAAGGCCAGATATCAGCCTTCCCGCTACCTCTGGAGTAGGGGAGGGTGTGGTGGGATGTGTGATTGTGTGTGTATGTGTGTGTATGTAGTGTGTGTGCGCATAGATGTACAAAGCTGTGTGTATGCATCTGTTTGCGTGCGCAGGTTTGTGGACCTGTTCTGGGGCCTTCTCTCTTTCAGACTGCTGGGGATGGGCACTTTTTCTTTCCCCATCTCTTCCCCATCCAGCCCCACCCATCCCTGGTACCTGCAACTCATCAATACTGGAAACCAGCTCCTGCCAGTCCATCCATCTCTCAGCCTTGGCAGCCGCTGTTGCCCCTCAGCCCCCTCCCCTTCCTACCTCAGGAATCACTCTGGTTCCCGTAAAGCCCATGACTGAGCAGCAATTGGTGTGGGGTTGGGGGGAGGGAGAATCCAGTAAACCAAGACAGAATACAAAAGGCCCACTTAGCCCAGCCCGTGGCATGGGGCAGACCCTCCCGAGTGGGATCCAGAGCTGGGTCCAGCCACCCTCAGCCCCCTATGATGTACCCACCTCATTGGGGCTTGTTGCGGGGTAGGTCTAGGTTTGGGGGCTGTGTCTTTAAGGCTGAAACATCAGCAGACAACCTCTGCTGGGCCGTCTTCAGGGGAGGGGGAGGGGGGCTGGTCAGCCCATTAGCAGCAGAGCTGGCGCCAGGCACCAGCCCTTCACAGGGCCCTGGGGATTAGGGAGAGTAGCTCTTCCCCAGCCCGATCTGCCTCTGCGCCCCTGTCTCCTATTCCTCTCTGGGTGTGGTGAAGGAGGGGTAGCTGACAGCAGGTGAAAATAGAGCGTGGCCTTCAGGGGGCAAGTCAAGGCACTAGCTATGGGGCCTAAGCCAGGTCAACTCTCCCTCCAGCTGGCCTCCTCCCTACTCCTGTGCCAGAAGCCTGCCCTTTAACTTCAGGTCCTTCTACCTCGCAATTTTCAGGGACTCTAGTTCAAGTCAGGCCTTCCTACCCTAGGTTCTAGCTTTGGGTGCTTGTTGGGAGGAAGTGACCCCCACCCCAGCGGCAACAGGGGGCAATCAAGTGGGTAGAGGCCTGCAACCAGGGAAGGGAGGGGAAGGCGCTCCTGCTGTTCCGCAGGGGTGGGGCATCCCCCTCCCCATACAACCCCCCTCCAGCGGGCCATCAGGCCAGTGGGAGGAGCTGCCCGTGCCCCCCCTGAGACGCAGGGCTATAAAGCCGCCTCGCAGCGGTCTGCGGCTCCTTCCCAGCCCCCGGCCTAGCTCTGCGAACGGTGACTGCCCATCCTCGGCCGCAATGAGCCACCACCCGTCGGGCCTCCGGGCCGGCTTCAGCACCACCTCATACCGCCGTACCTTCGGTCCACCGCCCTCACTATCCCCCGGGGCCTTCTCCTACTCGTCCAGCTCCCGCTTCTCCAGCAGCCGCCTGCTGGGCTCCGCGTCCCCGAGCTCCTCGGTGCGCCTGGGCAGCTTCCGTAGCCCCCGAGCGGGAGCGGGCGCCCTCCTGCGCCTGCCCTCGGAGCGCCTCGACTTCTCCATGGCCGAGGCCCTCAACCAGGAGTTCCTGGCCACGCGCAGCAACGAGAAGCAGGAGCTGCAGGAGCTCAACGACCGCTTCGCCAACTTCATCGAGAAGGTACGCTTTCTGGAGCAGCAGAACGCGGCCCTGCGCGGGGAGCTGAGCCAAGCCCGGGGCCAGGAGCCGGCGCGCGCCGACCAGCTGTGCCAGCAGGAGCTGCGCGAGCTGCGGCGAGAGCTGGAGCTGTTGGGCCGCGAGCGTGACCGGGTGCAGGTGGAGCGCGACGGGCTGGCGGAGGACCTGGCGGCGCTCAAGCAGAGGTCAGGGGGCAGGGCTGGGCCGCTGCCGTCGAGGCGAGGTCGAAGCGGCCGTCGAGGCGGCTGCTCTTCCCTCCCCTCGCTTCCCCTCTCCATCAGCAGCCCAAGGGTGTGGCTCCCCTTACCAACCCAGGTGTGTGGGGGCAGCATCCTTGCCCACGGGCTCCAAGTGCCCCCCGCTACCCCTATGCTCTGAGTGTTTGGGGAGGTGGGAGAAGTGGGTATCTGTGCCTCCCCTGAGTAATGAGGAAACCCCCTTTTCAGCTCCCAGTCCGTTAGAGACAATGCGGGGCAATTCCATTAGACAGCCTCAGCCCTCCATTTAGAGTCCTGGGCAGCAGAACAGCCTCTAACCGGATCCTGGGGGGCGTGCGGTCTGGGGTGCGAGCTGGGAGGCGACCCCGCAGTTCAGCCTCTGCACGCTCTTCCCGTCAGGTTGGAGGAGGAGACGCGCAAGCGGGAGGACGCGGAGCACAACCTCGTGCTCTTCCGCAAGGTGAGTCCGAGCCCCTCTCCGAGTTCAGCCTCCCCACCGCTACCGCCGATCTCAGTATCCAGAGGTGGCATCGGTGGGCGCGGGGAGAAGGGGGTAACCCAGATGCCTCCTGAGGCAGACAGGGAAGGCCTGGTCCTTCCTTGGTCTGCGCAGCCCCTAACTTATCTTGAACCTCCACTGCCACCCCTCGAAGGACGTGGACGATGCCACTCTGTCCCGCCTGGAACTAGAGCGCAAGATTGAGTCTCTGATGGATGAGATTGAGTTCCTCAAGAAGCTGCACGAGGAGGTAAGTGGGCCCGGTATCAGGGGCGGCTTCTGAGGTTGTGGGGTGGTCTCGCTGGAGCTGGCGGGTGGAGCGGAGGCATCGCCCTGGGGATCAGGACGATGCTGGGTAGACGCAGCCCCTCCACCCCAGTCTACAGGTGGTTAGACTCCCACCCTTGCGCCACCTGGCGGCGGGCAGCGGGGCTGTACCTCCGAAACCTGGCCTCTGGTCTCGCGCCCGCGGGGGCGCAGGGCTGTACGCCCTGCCCTCCCTGGCGCCCCCTTCTGTTCGTTCAAGCGTTTCTTCTCTTTTCTGTGCACGAACTGCGTGGCCCGCGTGGAATTTGCGCCGCTGTCCATCCTCTGCCTGCTCCCGGCCGTAGGAGCTGCGAGACCTGCAGGTGAGTGTGGAGAGCCAGCAGGTGCAGCAGGTGGAGGTGGAAGCCACGGTGAAGCCCGAGCTGACGGCAGCGCTGAGGGACATCCGCGCGCAGTACGAGAGCATCGCCGCGAAGAACCTGCAGGAGGCGGAGGAGTGGTACAAGTCCAAGGTGCAAGAGCCGGGAGGGCCTGCGAGGCGGGACGCTGGGGTGGTGTCGCGCGTCCCAGCCGACTAAAGCCTGGGTTACCCCCACTTCTCAGTACGCGGACCTGTCCGACGCTGCCAACCGGAACCACGAGGCCCTGCGCCAGGCCAAGCAGGAGATGAACGAGTCCCGACGCCAGATCCAGAGTCTAACGTGCGAGGTGGACGGGCTGCGCGGCACGGTGAGTACGAAGCTGCGCGCTCGGGCCCGGGGAGCGGACGATGAAATGTTCTGCAACTGGCCCCTTCCACTCCCCTACCCCAGAACGAGGCGCTGCTCAGGCAGTTGAGAGAGCTGGAGGAGCAGTTCGCCCTGGAGGCGGGGGGCTACCAGGCGGGCGCTGCGCGGCTCGAGGAGGAGCTGCGACAGCTAAAGGAGGAGATGGCGCGGCACCTGAGGGAGTACCAGGAGCTCCTCAACGTCAAGATGGCCCTGGACATCGAGATCGCCACCTACCGCAAGCTGCTGGAGGGCGAGGAGAGCCGGTGAGGGTGGAGCTGCTGGGGCGGGGCAGGGCGGGGTCGGGACTGGGCCGGGCAGGGCGGGGCCTGGGCAGGGGCGCTGACAACTTGCTTCGCCTCTAGGATCTCCGTGCCCGTCCATTCTTTTGCCTCCTTAAATATAAAGACGACTGGTGAGTCTGGCTTACAGCCTGTACCTCTCCTTGTCCACTTCTGCCCTCCTCGGGCTCCTGCTCTGGCTCACCTCAGGGATCTCTTCTCCCCACGGAACTTCTGGGTCCTGGCCTGTACCCACCCCTACTCCTCAAACCCGCCCCTCCCCTGCCCTCAGGGATAGCAGTGGGAGCCTAAGAGGAGAGATTCCCACGCCTTCCCCCTTGAACCCTTTATCCTGCTTTCTTCAGTGCCTGAGGTGGAGCCTCCCCAGGACAGCCACAGCCGGAAGACGGTTCTGATCAAGACCATTGAGACCCGGAATGGGGAGGTGAGGCAGGTCCCCTAATGCCAGGACCCCACCATTTCCCATATTATTTCTGAGCCCCAGCCTGGCTGTCGCTAATCTTACTTAGGGTGGGTAATTCTTGGGGAGAGACAGAGAAGGAGACAGAGAACGTGGATAGATAAACAGGAGCCTCTGCTGGTTACCCCAGGGAGTGGGGCTCTATGATCCAAAGGAGTAGGATGGAGGGTGGCGCTGAATGGCTTGTGCCCATCATATGCCCTGTCCCCAGCAGGTGGTGACAGAGTCCCAGAAGGAGCAGCGCAGTGAGCTGGACAAGTCTTCTGCCCACAGTTACTGAACCCCTTGGTCCGGAGCCTTGACTCTGCCCTAGGCCTGCTCAAAGCCCAAACCCTAAGACCACTCCTGAAACGTCTCCTCTCCCTCTGCATGTGTCTAAAAGGTGGTACCAGGCATCCCTTTCCTGGCTTATGGCCAAGCCCTACCCGGCCAGCAGTCGCTGGGCCTCTCCCTGCCCTGACACTTGATGTGACCTATGTGCTTCCCTTTTCATGTCCCGATAAGAAGCCAATGATCCCCCCTCAGGACAAATCTACTCCAGCCACGATGAGAAGTGGGTCTGAGTTTCACATTTGAACCAAATAAAATGCTGTCAAGGGAAAACTCTCCAGTGCATTTGTGTCTGTGGAAGTGTGTGTGCGGTACCTGAGGGGAGGAGCCTCGGCGGTGTTCTCCCTTTGTCTTGAGTCATTTCTTTTCTGGCTGTCACTCTCTTGGCATCAATATACCCTTCTAGGTTTTCTACCTCTGTCCATTCCTTCTCAGCTTTTGTTCCTCACCTGCAGCCTGGAATGCCCAGCCACCTGCTGGGTGCCTCACAGGCCACTCAAACTCAACCTGTCCCAAACAGAGCTCCTCACCTCCCTCTGCAATCATGCTCTTCCTCTGGATTCCTTGCCCCAGAAGAAGGCACCACTAAGACACCTAGTGCCCAAGTTAGAATTCACCTCAGCTTATGCACCCTTCTTTTCTTCACCTGACCCCAAATTCTGTGAAGTCTACTTCTTTTGTTATTTAAAAAATTTTAATAGGCTGGGCGCGGTGGCTCACGCCTGTAATCCCAGCACTTTGAGAGGCCGAGGCAGGTGGATCATGAGGTCAGGAGATCGAGACCATCCTGGCTAACATGGTGAAACCTTGTCTCTACTAAAAATACAAAAAAATGGCCGGGCGTGGTGGCTCACACCTGTAATCCCAGCACTTTGGGAGGCCGAGGCGGGTGGATCACTTGAGGTCAGGAGTTCAAGAAGAGCCTGGCCAACATGGTGAAACCCTGTCTCTACTAAAAATAAAAAAATTAGCTGGGTGTGATGGCGGGTGCCTGTAATCCCAGCCACTTGGGAGGCTGAGGCAGGAGAATCGCTTGAACCTGGGAGGCGGAGGTTGTAGTGAGCCGAGATCGCACCACTGCACTCCAGCCTGGGCAACAGAGCGAAACTCTGTCTCTAATAATAATAATAATAATAATAATAATAATAATAAGCCCGGTGGCCAGGCACGGTGGCTCATGCCTGTAATCCCAGCACTTTGGGAGGCCAAGGCGGGCGGATCACGAGGTCAGGAGATCGAGACCATCCTGGCTAACATGGTGAAACCCCGTTTCTACTAAAAAAAAATACAAAAAATTAGCCAGGCATAGTGGCGGGCACCTGTAGTCCCAGCTACTCCGGAGGCTGAGGCAGAAGAATGGTGTGAACCCAGGAGGCGGAGCTTGCAATGAGCTGAGATCATACCACTGCACTCCAGCCTGGGCGACAGAGCGAGACTCTGTCTCAAAAAAAAAAAAAAATAGCCAGGCGTAGTGGCACACGCCTGTAGTCTCAGCTACTTGGGAGGCTGAGGCAGAAGAATCACTTGAACCCAGGAGGCAGAGGTTGCAGCAAGCCGAGACCGCGCCACTGCACTCCAGCCTGGGCAACAGAGCGAGACTCCATCTCAAAAAAAAAAAAAAATATATATATATATATATATATATATACCCACACACACATTTATTTATTTATTTATTTATTTATTTATTTATTTATTGAGATGGAGTTTTGCTCTTGTTGCCCAGGCTGGAGTGCAGTGGCTCAGTCTCTGCTCACTGCAAACTCCATCTCCCGGGTTCAAGCAATTCTCCTGCCTCAGCCTCCCAAATACTTGAGATTACAGGTGTGCACCACCATGCCCAGCTAATTTTGTAAAGTTTTTTTAGTAGAGACAGGGTTTCACCATGTTGGTCAGGCTGGTCTCGAACCCCTGACCTCAGGTGATTCACCCACCTCGGCCTCCCAAAGTGCTGGGATTACAGGCGTGAGCCACTGCACCCGGCCAAAAATAATTTTTTTTTTTTTTTTGAGATGGAGTCTTGCTCTGTCACCCAGGCTGGAGTGCAGTGGCGCAATCTCGGCTCACTGCAAGCTCTGCCTCCTGGGTTCATGTCATTCTCCTGCCTCAGCCTCCCAAGTAGCTGGGACTACAGGCGCCTGCCACCACACCCGGCTAATTTTTTTGTATTTTTAGTAGAGACGGGGTTTTGCCGTGTTAGCCAGGATGGTCTCCATCTCCTGACCTCATGATCTGCTCACCTCGGCCTCCCAAAATGCTGGGATTACAGGAGTGAGCCACCTCGCCCAGCCCAAAAAATAATTTTTAAATTTGCTTCATGAGATGGGGTCTTGCTATGTCGCCCAGGCTGGTATTGAACTCCTGGGTTCAAATGATCCTCCTGCCTCAGCTGCCCAAAGTAATGCTAGGATTACAGGCACAAGACATCATGTTAGGCTTTTTTTTTTTTTTTTTTGAGACGGTCTCACTCTGCCACCCAGGCTGGAGTGCAGTGGCACGATCATAGCTCACTGCAACCTTGACCTCCTGGGTTCAAGTGATCCTCCCACCTCAGCCTCTTGAGTAGCTGGGACCACAGAAACTTGCCACCACTCATAGCAAATTTTTCCATTTTTTGTAGCGATAAGGCCTCCCTATGTTGCTTAGGCTGGTCTCAAACTCCTGGGGGCAAGTGATCCTCCCACCTCAGCCTCCCAAAATGCTGGGATTACAGGCATGAGCCACTGTGCCTGGTATGAAGTCTACTTCTTAACTCTCTTTCAAGTCTGTCTGGTTCTCTCCATCCCCATTACCAACATCTTAGTCCAGGCCAGCATCATATCTTGCCTGGGTCACATTATCTACATTATCAATGGTTTCCTTCCCCTGGCCTGCTCTGCCACCTGCCCAAATCTATTCAATACCCTTAGTAAATCAGATTATGCCATCACCATCCCTGCCTCTGCTTGAAAATGTCTATTTCCTGACCAGGTGTGGAGACTCATGCCTGTAATCCCAGCACTTTGGGTGGCCAAGGTGGGAGGATGTTTTGAGGCCAGGAGTTCGAGACCAGCCTCAGCAACACAGAGAGACCCCCATTTCTACAAAAATTAAAATATTAGCCGGGCATGGTGGCATGAGCCTGTGGTCCCAGCTACTTGGGAGGCTGAGGTAGGAGGATCACTTGAGCCCAGGTCGTGGTTGCAGTGAGCCAAGAAAAGTGCCACTGCACTTCAGCCTGGGTGATAAAGTAAGACCCTGTCTCCACAAAAAGAAAAAAAGAAAAAAAAGAAACACCCATGCTGTCTTCCAACTTCCAACTCCATTCCTCTATTCTGTCCTACCCTTGCCTTCAAGTCAAAATTCACATCTGAATTTAAGATGATCTTCTTCACTCAGCTATGGTGCTAGGTGCAATGAATAAGTCAGAGTCCCTGATCTCAAGGAATTTACAGTTTGGGGTGGGGGAGACAGGCAACATAAGCAGACAATTTCAACCTCCTGAGGAGTGCTGTCTGGGATACTAAGCAGATAGTGGTGTTAATATGAAGATAAGCACCTAAGCCAGGCTTAGGCAGGAGGCGTGGCTTCCCACAGGACGTGACATCACACTGAGCACTGAAGAATGAGCAGGACTTAGTCTGGTGAAGCAAGGAGAGAAGGACTTTCTAGGTATAGAAATCAGCCAGGAGGTAAGACAGCAAATTTGGAAACTAAAAGCAGTTTTATAATGATGGAGTAAAGGCTAGAATGGAAGTAACAGCGCTGATGCTGGAAAGATGAACAAGGGCCCAGTCACAGAGGGCTTGATAAGCCATGTTAAAGCAGTCAGGTTTTTGTTTTTTAATTAATTAATTAATTTATATTTTCATTTATTTATTTATTTGAGGCAGAGTCTCACTATGTCGCCCAAGCCGGAGTGCAGTGGCGAGATCTCACCTCCCAGGTTCAAGCGATTCTCCTCCCTCAGCCTCCCAAGTAGCTGGGACTACAGACACGTGCCACCACACCCAGCTAATTTTTCCTGACCTCAGGTGATCCACCCACCTTGGCTTCTCAAAGTGCTGGGATTACAGGCATAAGCCACCACACCTGGATTTTTCTTTTTTTTTTTTTTTTTAAAGACAGGGTCTCTGACCCTAGGCTGAAGTGCAGTGGCACTATCATAACTCACTTCAGCTTCCAGCTCCTGGGCTGAAGTGATCCTCCTGCATCAGCCTCCCCAGTAGCTGGGACTACAGGTGCATGCCACCATACCCAGTTACTTTTTTAATTTTTTTTTTTGTAGATACAGGATCTTGCTATGTTGCCCATGCTGGTCTCAAATTTCTGGCCTCAAGCAATCCTCCCACCTCAGCCTCCCAAAGTGTTGGGATTACAGGTGTGAACCATCACATCTGGCCCTGAATTTATCCTAAGAAAAAGGGAAAGAAACTTAAAAGTTTTAATAAGGAGGGTAATTCAGATCTGCATTTTAGGAAGATCACTCTTGCTGAAATATGCAGAAAGAATTGGAAGGAGATGGGAGATCAGGTCAGAGGCTTTTTCAGTGAAAAATACAAGAGATGATGATGGGTATGGTCACCGGAGGTGGGTTTGAGAAATACTGGGGGGTGGAATCTGCAGTTTCTAGGATTGATTGGCAGTGTGCAGAAAAGGAATAGTAACAATGACCAGCGTTTTTGCTTGAACAACCAGGCAGCTAGATGATGGTACCTTTCAAAGAAAGAGCAAAGCTGGATGCAGTGGCTTTCAACTGTAATTCCAGCTACTCGAGAGGCCGAGGTGAGAGGACTGCTTGAAGCCGAGTTCGATACCAGCCTGGACGACATCATGAGACTCTAGCTCTAAAAAAAAAAAAGGAAGACTGAAGTGAAATGGGGAAAGTGGGAGCCCAAGACAACAAAGTCAGTTTTAGACTCACTGAGCATGAGATGCTCTGGAACATCCAAGAGGAAGGGATGAAGGGGTGCCAGGCAGCTGCCATCACAGGTCTGGAGTTCAGATGTGGTTGGATATTTTGAGATACTGAATCTATTAGAATGGTATTTATTTATTTATTTATTTATTTTTTGAGACAGAGTCTCGCTCTGTCACCCAGGGTGGAGTGCAGTGGCGTGATCTCCACTCACTGCAAGCTCCACCTCCCAGGTTCACGCCATTCTCCTGCCTCAGCCTCCGGAGTAGCTGGGACTACAGGCATCTGCCACCACGCCCGGCTAATTTTTTGTATTTTTAGTAGAGACGGGGTTTCACTATGTTAGCCAGGATGGTCTCGATCTCCTGACCCGTGATCCGCCCGCCTCAGCCTTCCAAAGTGCTGGGATTACAGGCGTGAGCCACTGCACCTGGCTAGAATGATTTTTATTACAAGTAACAGATGACCTCTATAAGAAAAATAAGGCCGAGTGTGGTGGCTCATACCTGTAATCTCAGCACTTTGGGAGGCCAAGGTGAGAGGATCTCTTGAGCCCAGGAGTTCCAGACCAGCATGGACGACATAGGGCAATCCTGTCTATACAAAAAATACAAAAATTAGTGGCATGCACCTATAGTCCCAGCTACTCCAGATACTGAAGTGGGAGGATCGCTTGAACCTGAGAGATGGAGGCTGCAGGGAGCTATGATCATACCACTGCACTCCAATCTGGGCAACAGAATGAGATCCTGTTTCATAAATAAATAAATAAATAAATAAATAGAAAAATAAATAGAAAAATAAAAAGGAAATATCTCACATAACAGAGAGCCAGAGGTAGGGGGCAGGCTCTGAGGTTGGTTGATTCAGAAGCTCAATGATGTCACCAAGGACCCAGGCCCTGTCCATGGCTCGGCTCAGCTTCCTCCTTGGAGGGGTACTTTGCCCTTGGGATGGTCCTCATGATTCCACAATGGCTGTCAGCAGCTACTGGGTGATGCCAGGTATGAGATAGAAATCTTTCCCATTAGGCTGTTTAGCTAATGTCTTTGTTGTGTCTACTCCTGAACTAGTAACAGTTGCCAGGGGACAGCTGCTGACTGGCTTGGGCTCATTATCTGGTATGGAATGGAAGTCAGGAATCCATGAGGTCACACCAGATGTTGCTCAGGCTTTCACCACCACCCTCTGCATAGGACACACATATACACACATTCTTTATACCCCATGCCTTTGCTCTCTTCCATTCAGTGGCACCTATTACCTCAAAGGAGAAATATCACTGTGGAAAAGCAGACAAAAGCTTTGGGGTTTCAAATATTTAGGTGTTTAAGTGAGCAAAAGTTTCAGTTTGAAAACTTTTACATCAGTTCATGGCCTGTGATTTGTACTGGGTACAAGGAAGAGAGATTGAGCCAAAGACAAGGGCATGGGACCTCTCAGGTGTCACACACGGGAAAAAATGAAATCACCTGGCTGGGCGCGGTGCTTCATGCCTGTAATCCCAGCACTTTGGGAGGCCGAGGCGGGTGGATCACCTGAGGTTGGGAGTTTGAGACTAGCCTGGCCAACATGATGAAACCCCATCTCTACCAAAAATACAAAAAATTAGCTGGGCATGGTGGCGCACACCGGTAATCCCAGCTACTCAGGAGGCTGAGGCAGGAGAATCACTTGAACCTGGGAGGCTGAGGTTGCAGTGAGCTGAGATCACACCACTGCACTCCAGCCTGGACAACAAGAGCAAAACTCCATCTCAAAAAAAAGAAAAGAAAAAAGAAATCACCCAAGAACAGTGCATATAGCGAGAAAAGAAAAGAACCTTGGGGAGAATCTTAAAGAGAATATGGAGAATTAACAGGCTGAGATGGAGGAGGAACACCAGGAAAGTGTGGCCTTGACTTCTCAAGGCCAGAGAAAGCTTTAAGGAGGGAGTACTGGGCCAAATGATGCTGGGAGCCCAAGTTAGAAAACAATAGGAAAATTTAGGATTTATCAACAAGGAAGATGCTAGAGACCTAAGTGAGAGCAGATTCAAGGCAGAATTGGGTCAGAAGAAAAAAGAGGAGTGAATGAGAGATGAGGAAGTGAAGACCAGAGTACCCTCTTTTTTTCTTTTTCTTTTCTTTTTATTTATTTATTTATTTATTTATTTATTTTTTGAGATGGAGTCTCACTCTGTCACCCAAGCTGGAGTGCAGTGGCGCGATCTAGGCTGACTGCAAGTTCCGCCTCCCAGGTTCACGTCATTCTCCTGCCTCAGCCTCCCGAGTAGCTGGGACTACAGGTGCCCACCACCATGCCCGGCTAATTTTTTGTATTTTTAGTAGAGATGGGGTTTCACCGTGTTAGCCAGGATGGTCTCAATCTCCTGACCTCGTGATCCACCCGCCTCAGCCTCCCAAAGTGCTGGGATTACAGGCGTGAGCCACCGCGCCCGGCCCAGCCTTCTCTAATTTTGTCCTCTCTCTGTTCCTTTCAGTACAAGCTGGCAGTGTTTCTGTTGCATGACATTCTCAAGAATGGGTTTCCTATGTATGTATCAGGGATTCACCCCATTAGACAAGAGACTCTGCCACAAATCTTTTCGAATAATCTCATTTCTCTTCTGCTTAGATGACTGAGGAGACTCACTAGTCACATGCCAAAACCCTCCAAAGGGCCCATTGTGTGGCTGAATGATCTGATCTTTGATCCTTCCGAGGCACTAGCAGAAGATTGCCAAGGTACACTCTTGGATTTCTCTTCGGAGCACGTTTCCTGACAGTGAATGGCCTAATTTGAGCATATTTACCAATATGGGTAGGCTGAGAATTTCCCAAATACCAAGTCCTGCTTCCTTTCTGCTCAACAGTTCTTCCTTCAGTTTATCTCTCCTCTCACATTTTACTATAAGCAGCAAAAAGAAAGCAGTCCACCTTCAACACTTTACAACACAGCTAAATATCCAAGTTCATCCTTACAAATTCTGCTTTCCACATAATTATGACACAATTCTGCTGAGCTTCCTACCACTATATAAAAAATCCCCTTTCCTCCATTTTCTAAAAACATGTTCCTCATTTCCTTCTAAGCCCTTAATGTCAGCACTAACATTCACATTTCTACCAACATGATGACTTAGAGATTCTCTAAGATAATACAGGGATTCTCTCCTATGCTCCTCAGTTCCTTCTGAGCCCTCCCTGGCAGAGTTGTTAGCATTCATACTTCTGCTAACAGTCTATGTAAGGCAAACTGGATATGTTTTTTTTTTTTGAGATGGAGTCTCTCTCTGTTGCCCAGGCTGGAGTGCGGTGGCATGATCTCAGCTCACTGCAACCTCCACCTCCCAGGTTCAAGCGATTCTCCCTGTCTCAGCCTCCCAAGTAGCTGGGGTTACAGGCGCGCACCATCATACCCAGCTAATTTTTGTATTTTCAGTAGAGATGGGATTTCACCATGTTGGCCAGACTGGTCTCAAACTCCTGACTTCAGGTGATCTGCCTATCTCGGCCTCCCAAAGTTCTAGGATTACAGGCATGAGCCACTGCGTCTGGCCAGAGATCCTGATTTTCTTTCCTTTGGGTATATATACAGTAGTGGGATTGCTGAATTGTATGGTAGTTCTAGTTTTAATTTTTTGAGGAATCCCCATACTGTTTTCCATAATAGTTGTACCAATTTACACTCCTACCAACAATGTACAAGAGTCTCCTTTTCTCTGCATCCTGCCACACATCTTTTGTCTTTTTGATAATAGCCACTCTAGCAGGTGTGAAGTGATATCTCATTGTGGTTTTGGTTTGCATTTCTGTGATGATTAGTAATGTTGATTTTTTAAAATATATATATGTTAGCTGGATGTAGTGGCTCATGCCTGTAATCCCAGCACTTTGGGAGGCCTAGGTGTGCAGATCACATGGTCGGGAGTTTGAGACCAGCCTGGCCAACATGATGAAACCCCATCTCTACAAAACATACAGAAAGAAAAAAAAGCCAAGTGTGGTGGTGCACACCTGCAGTCCCAGCTACTTGCAAGGCAGAGGTGGGAGGATCACTCGAGCCCGGGAGGTTGAGGCTGCAGTGAGCCAAGATTGCGCCACTGCACTCCAGCCTGGGCCATGTAGCGAGACCCTGTCTCAAAATAAAATAAAATAAAATAAAATAAAATAAAATAAAATAAAATAAAATAAAATAAAAATTAATATATCTGTTGCTCATTTTTATGTCTTCCTTTGGGAAATCTCTACTGAGGTCCTTTGCCCATTTAAATAAGTCAGGTCTTGTTTTTGTTTTTACTATTGAGTTGTTTGAATACCTTACATATTCTGGATATTAACCCCTTCTCAGATATATGGTTTGAAAATATTTTCTCTCTTTTCATAGGTTGTTTCTTCACTCTGTTGATTGTTTCCTTTGCTGTGAAGAAGTCTTTTAGTTTGACGCAATCCCATTTGTCTATTTTTGCTTTTGTTGCCTGTGCTTTTAGGTTCATTTCCAAAAAGAAAAAAAAAATAATTACCCAGACTAATGTCATGAAGTTTCTTCTTTTTGCTCAAAGTTGCCTTGGTTAGTTGGGGTCCTTTGTAGCTCCATATGAATTTTTTGATCGTTTTTTTCTATTCTGTGAAAACTGCCACTGGAATTTTGATAGGGTTTGCTTGAATTTGTAGATCATTTAGAGTAGTATGAACATTTTAACAATATTAATTCTTCTAATCTATTTGTATTTTCTTAAATCTTTTTCATTATCTTTTTATTGTTTTCAGACCTCTATTATTATGATAAAGGGGTCAGTTCATCAACAGGATATAACAATTGTAAATATATATGCACCCAATATCAGAATAACTATATATAGCAAACATATAAAGCAAATATTAACTGAACTGAAGGGGGAAATAGACAGCAACATAACAATAGTAGGGGACTTCAATATCCCACTTTCAACAATAGATAGATCATCCAGACAGAAAATCAATAAGGAAATGGCAGACTTGAACAACACTGTAGCCAAAATGAACCTAACAGACATATACAGAATATTCCATCCAACAGCAACAAATACACATTCTTCTCAAGTGTACACAGAAGTCTCCAGGACAGATTATACATTAGGCCACAAAACAAGTCTTGACCAATTTAAGAAGACAGAAACCACATCAAGTATCTTTTTTGATCATAGTGGATAAAACTAGAAATCAACAATAGGAGAAAAAATGAAAAAATCACACTTGTGTGGAAATTAAGCAACATACTCCTGAACAACCAATGGGTCAAAGAAGAAGTGAAAAGAGAAATAAAAATAACTTGAGGCCACTTTTGGAGGTTGAGGTGGGCAGATCACTAGATGTCAGGAGTTTCAGACTAGCCTGGCCAACATGGCAAAATCCTGTCTCTACTAAAAATACAAAAATCAGCTGGGTGTGGTGGCAGGCAGCTGTAATCCCAGCTAGTCAGGAGGCCGAGGCACAAGAATTGCTTGAACCCAGGAGGCAGAGTTGCAGTGAGCCGAGATTGTGCCACTGCACTCCAGCCTGGGTGACAGAAAGAGGCTCCATCTCAAAATAAATAAATAAATAAAAATTTTTTAAAATGAGGCAAATGAAAATGGGAAAATAGAAACACAACATACCAAAAATTTAAGGAATGTAGCAAAAGCAGTTCTAAGAAGGATATTTATAGCAATAAGTGCCTACATTAAGGAAAAAAGAAAAAATTCAAATAATCTCAAACAACTAGAAAAAGAAGAACAAGGTAAGCCCAAAGTTAGGCAACAGGAGGAAATAATAATCTGCACAGAAATAAATAAAAAAGAGATTAGGAAAACATAAAAAAGATCAATAAAACCAAGAGTTTGTCTTTTGAAAGGATAAACAAAATTGACAAACCTTTAGCTGGACTAAGAAAAAAAGAAGACAAAAAAAAGAAGACAAAAATAAATAAAATTATAAATGAAAGAGAAGGCATTACAACTGATACCACAGAAATACAAAAGATCATAAGAGACTACTATGAACAATTATATGCCAGCAAATTGAATAACCTAGAAGAAATAGGTAAATTTCTAAAAACATACAGCCTACCAAGACAGAATCATGAAGAAATAGAAAATCTGAACAGACCAATGATGAGCAAGCAGATTGAATCAATAATTTAAAACCTCCCAGCAAAGAAAATACCAGGACCTGATGGCTTCACTGGTGAATTCTACCAAACAGTTGAAAAAAAGGAGCCGGGGCCAGGCACAGTGGCTCACACTTGTAATCTCAACACTTCAGGAGGCCGAGACGGGCAGATCACTTTGAGCTCAGGAGTCTGAGACCAGCCTAGGCAACATGGTGGAACTCTGTCTCTACAAACAAAACAAAACAAAACAAAACAAAACAAAACAAAAATTAACTGGGTGTGGCGACGCATGCCTGTAGTCCCAGCTACTGAGAAGGCTGAGGCTATAGAATTGCTTGAACCTGGGAGGCGGAGGTTGCAGTGAGTTGAGATCACGCCACTGCACTCCAGCCAGGTGACAGAGCGAGACTCTGTCTCAAACAAAAAAGAAAAAAGAAAAGAAAAGGAGCCGGGTGCGGTGGCACCTGGCTGTGATCCCAGCTAGGCTGAGGTGGGAGTATTGCTTGAGCCCAGGAATTTGAGACCAGTCTTGGTAATGTAACAAGGACCCCTGCCCCTCCAAAAGAAAAATTAACACCAATCCTTCACAAACTCTTTCAAAAACCTGAAGAGACAGGAACACTTCCAAACTCATCTTTTCTTTTTTTTTTTTTTTAATCTTTAAGTTTTAGGTCACATATGCACAATGTGCAGGTTAGTTACATATATATACATGTGCCATGTTGGTGTGCTGCACCCATTAACTCATCATTTAATCTTAGGTATATCTCCTAATGCTGTCCCTCCCCCCTCCCCCCACCCTTCAACAGGCCCCGGTGTGTGATGTTCCCCTTCCTGTGTCCATGTGTTCTCATTGTTCAATTCCCACCTATGAGTGAGAACATACGGTGTTGGTTTTCTGTCCTTGCGATAATTTGCTGAGAATGATGGTTTCCAGCTTCATCCATGTCCCTACAAAGGACATGAAATCATCATTTTTTATGGCCGCATAGTATTCCATGGTGTATATGTGCCACATTTTCTTAATCCAGTCTATCATTGTTGGACATTTGGGTTGGTTCCAAGTCTTTGCTATTGTGAATAGTGCCACAATAAACATACGTGTGCATGTGTCTTTATAGCAGCATGATTTATAATCCTTTGGGTATATACCCAGTAATGGGATGGCTGGGTCAAATGGTATTTCTAGTTCTAGATCCCTGAGGAATCGCCACACTGACTTCCACAATGGTTGAACTAGTTTATAGTCCCACCAACAGTGTAAAAGTGTTCCTATTTCTCCACATCCTCTCCAGCACCTGTTGTTTCCTGACTTTTTAATGATCGCCATTCTAACTGGTGTGAGATGGTATCTCATTGTGGTTTTGATTTGCATTTCTCTGATGGCCAGTGACGATGAGCATTTTTTCATGTGTCTTTTGGCTGCATAAATGTCTACTTTTGAGAAGTGTCTGTTCATATCCTTTGCCCACTTTTTGATGGGGTTGTTTTTTTCTTGTAAATTTGTTTGGCTTCATTGTAGATTCTGGATATTAGCCCTTCGTCAGATGAGTAGATTGCAAACATTTTCTCCCATTTTGTAGGTTGCCTGTTCACTCTGATGGTAGTTTCTTTTGCTGTGCAGAAGCTCTTTAGTTTAATTAGATCCCATTTGTCAATTTTTGCTTTTGTTGCCATTGCTTTTGATGTTTTAGACATGAAGTCCTTGCCCATGCCTATGTCCTGAATGGTATTGCCTAGGTTTTCTTCTAGGGTTTTTATGGTTTTAGGTCTAACATTTAAGTCTTTAATCCATCTTTAATTAATTTTAGTATAAGGTGTAAGGAAGGGATCCAGTTTCAGCTTTCTACATATGGCTAGCCAGTTTTCCCAGCACCATTTATTAAATAGGGAATCCTTTCCCCATTGCTTGTTTTTGTCAGGTTTGTCAAAGATCAGATAGTTGTAGATATGTGGCATTATTTCTGAGGGCTCTGTTCTGTTCCATTGGTCTATATCTCTGTTTTGGTACCAGTACCATGCTGTTTTGGTTACTGTAGCCTTGTAGTATA
This sequence comes from Pan paniscus, assembly GCF_029289425.2. NCBI lineage: Eukaryota > Metazoa > Chordata > Mammalia > Primates > Hominidae > Pan > Pan paniscus. Next base: position 44,872,528 of record NC_073259.2, on the reverse strand, counting down.
GTTTGAAGTCAGGTAGTGTGATGCCTCCAGCTTTGTTCTTTTGGCTTAGGATTGACTTGGCAATGAGGGCTCTTTTTTGGTTCCATATGAACTTTAAAGTAGTTTTTTCCAATTCTGTGAAGAAAGTCATTGGTAGCTTGATGGAGATGACACTGGATCTATAAATTACCTTGGGCAGTATGGCCATTTTCACAATATTGATTCTTCCTACCCATGAGCATGGAATGTTCTTCCATTTGTTTGTATCCTCTTTTATTTCATTGAGCAGTGGGCAAACTCATCTTATAAGGCCAGCATTACCCTGATATCAAAGCCAGACAAGGAAACTACAAGAAAATACAATTACAGGTAGAATATATCTCCCAGCTCTGTCCACTGAGAGGGCCTGGGAGCAGTAATACCCTAATAGCAACGAGCAGAGCTACTGTCCAGATTTTGGTTTTTTGGTTTGTTTGTTTTGTTTTTTGAGACAGAGTCTCGCACTGTCGCCCAGGCTAGAGTGCAGTGGCGCGATCTTGGCTCACTGCAAACTCCACCTCTTGGATTCAAGTAATTCTCCTGCCTCAGCCTCCTGAGTAGCTGGGATTACAGGTGTGTACCACCACATCCAGCTAATTTTTGTATTTTTAGTACAGACGGGGTTTCACCATGTTGATCAGGCTGGTCTCGAACTCCTGACCTTGTGATTTGCCCGCCTCAGCTTCTCAAAGTGCTGGGATTACAGGCATGAGCCACCACACCCAGCCAGATTTTGGTTTCTAAATAACAATCTCCATTAAAAGGAACCAGGCTGGGTGCAGTGGCTCACACCTGTAATCCCAGCACTTTGGGAGGCTGAGGCAGGAGGGTCACTTGAGCCCAGGAGGCTGAGACCAGCTTGGGCAACATGGTGAAACCCTGTCTCTACAAAAAAATTCGCTGGACATGGTGGCATGCATCTGTGGTCCCAGTCACTTGGGAGGCTGAGGTGGGAGGATCGTTTGAGCCTGGGAGGTGAAAGTTGCAGTGAGCCAATATTGTGCCACTGCACTCCAGCCTGGGCAACAGAGAGCCTGTCTCAAAAAAAAAAAAAAAAAAAAAAAGGAACCAGAGCTCCTTGGAGAAATGACTGATTCCAGAGCTGATGCAGGGAAAGTAAAAATAGGTTCTGAAACATGTTGCTATGCCAGAGTGCAAGAATGCTTAAAAGTGATGAAGTGGCCGGGCCTGTAATCCCAGCACTTTGGGAGGCCGAGGCAGGCGGATCACGAGATCAGGAGTTCAAGACCAGCCTGGCCAACATGGTGAAACCCTGTCTGTACTAAAAATACAAAAATTAGCTGAGTGTGGTGGTGTGCGCCTGTAATCCCAGCTACTGGGGAGGCTGAGGCAGGAGAATGGCTTGAACCTAGGAGGCAGAGGTTGCAGTGACCCGAGATCATGCCACTGCACTCCAGCCTGGGTGACAAGCAAGACTCCGTCTCAAAAAAAAAAAAAAAAAGTGATGAGGTTATGTTAAAAGGATACAGTAGGCAACTTGAAAGGACTCCCACTGGCTAAATCAGAGAAAACGTGTCAAAAAAAAAACAGTATTAGTAACTGGATAGTGGTCCATTGAATAGGAATTTACGAGTTCATACTGATATAATTTTAAAAAGCAAAAGAAGCCGGGTGCGGTGGCTCATGCCTGTAATCCCAGCACTTTGGGAGGCCAAGGCCGGTGGATCACCTAAGGTTGGGAGTTTGAGACCAGCTTGACCAACATGGAGAAACCCCATCTCTACTAAAAATACAAAATTAGCCAGGCGTGGTGGCACATGCCTGTAATCCCAGCTACTCAGGGAGGCTGAAGCAGGAGAATCACTTGAACCTGGGAGGCAGACGTTGCGGTGAGGTGAGATCGCGCCATTGCACTCCAGCCTGGGCAACAAGAGCAAAACTCCGTCTCAAAAAAAAAAAAAGAAAAGAAAAGAAAAAGAAAAAGATTGATGAGGAATGGAATATTTACATAATCTCAAAGTATCCCCCCTGCCCCCCATACAAAATACTTCTTAATTACAAAAGTGAAGAGTAATTTACGATGGAGAAACTTGACAGATACCACTTTTTTTTTTTTTTTTTTTTTTTTTTGAGACAGGGTCTCTCTCTGTCTCCCAGACTGGAGTGCAGTGACCAGATCCTGGCTCACTACAGCCTCAAACTCTCAGCTCACGTGATCCTCTTGCCTCAACCTCCCAAGTAGCTGGGACTACAGGTGCACGCCAGTATGCCCAGCTGATTTTTATTTATTTATTTATTTATTTATTTTATTTTATTTTATTTAGAGGTGGAGTCTTGCTCTGTCACCCAGAGTGGAGTGCAATGGCGCGATCTCAGCTCACTGCAACCTCCGCCCCATGGGTTCAAGTGATTCTCCTGCCTCAGCTTCCCAAGTAGCTGGGATTACAGGTGCCCGCCACCACGCCCAGCTAATTTTTGTATTTTTAGTAGAGATGGGGTTTCACCAGGTTGGCCAGGCTGGTCTCAAACTCCTGACCTCAGGTGATGCACCCACCTCAGCCTCCCAAAGTGCTGGGATTACAGGCGTAAGCCACTGCGCCTGGACGCCCAGTTAATTTTTTTAAAAAATTTTGTAAAGATAGGGTTTCACCATGTTGCCCAGGCTGGTCTCCAACTCTTGGACTCAAATGATCCTCCTGCCTCAGCCTCCCAAAGTGCTGGGATTACAGTCATGAGCCACCACACCTGGCTACCACTTGAATCAAATAATTAAAGTAAAAGGACACACTGAAATGGGAGCCACCTGATAGGATGCAGTAGGAAGAAAACAGCATAACTTCTGTGACAGTCCTGCCAAAGATTATAGCATGAGTCTAATCATAAGAAAACATCAGGCAAACCCAAACAGAGAGAAATTCTACAAAGTAACTGGCCTGTAATCCTCAAAAATGTGATGTCATGAAAGTCAAAAATGAAGAACTCTTTGAGATTGAAGGAGACTAAAGAGATATGACAACTGGCCAGGCAAGGTGGCTCACACCTGTAATCCCAGCACTTTGGGAGGCCGAGGCAGGTGCATCAGGAGGTCAGGAGATCAAGACCATCCTGGCCAACATGGTGAAACCCCGTCTCTACTACAAATACAAAAATTAGCTGGGTGTGGTGGCAGGCGCCTGTAATCCCAGCTACTTGGGAGGCTGAGGCAGGAGAATCGCTTGAACCGGGGAGGCAGAGGTTGCAGTGGGCCGAGATTGCGCCACTGCACTCCGTCCTGGCGACACAGAGAGACTCCATCTCAAAAAAAAAAAAAAAAAAAAAAGATATGACAACTAAATGCAACACATGAATCTGGACTGGATCCTTCTTCTATAAAGGACATCACTGGGAAAACTGGTGAAACTTGAATTGGGTCAGTATTAAGGTTCTTCAGAGAGACATAACCAATTGGATATATGAGAGGGGATTTATTAGGGAATTGGCCACATGATCACAGAGGCAAAATCCCATGATAGGCTCTTTGCAGGCTGGGGAACCAGAGAATCTGGTAACATGGCTCAGTCCAACTCTAGAAGCTTCAGAGCCAGGGAAGCCAACAGTACAACCCCCTAGTCAGAGGCCAAAGGCCTGAAAACCCCTGATAGGCCACTGGTGCAAGTCCCAAAGTCCAAAAGCTGAAGAACCTGGAGTCTGTTGTCCAAGAATAGGAGGAGAAAAAGCAGATTGCTCTGGAAGGGAGAGTTTGAGAATTCCCCCACTTCTTCCTGTTTGTCCAAATCCACCCCAGGCGGTTGGATGATACCCACCCACACTGAAGGCAGGTCTTCCTCTCTCAGTCCAAGGACTCACAGCCAATCTCCACTGCAACACCCTTACACACACACGGACACAGGACACACACACGAACAATGTTTCACCAGCCATCAAGGCATCTCTCAATCCAGTCAAGTTGATGCCTAAAATTAACCATCACAGGGCCTGAGGGTTAGGTGGTCAGAATGTATCAAGGTTGGGCTGGGCACAGTGGCTCATGCCTGTAATCCCAACACTTTGGGAGGCTGAGGCAGGCGGATCACCTGAGGTCAGGAGTTCCAGATCAGCCTGGCCAACATGGTGAAACCCCTGTCTCTACTAAAAATACAAAAATTAGCTGGGCATGGTGGCAGGGGCCTACAATCTCAGCTACTCAAGAGGCTGAGGCAGGAGAATCACTTGAACCCAGGAGGCAGAGTTTGGGGCGAGCCTAAATCATGCCACTGTACTCCAGCCTGGGCGACAGAGAGAGACTCCCTCTCAATAAATAAATAAATAAATAAATAAATAAATAAATAAATAAAAATAAATGCACACTGAAATATTTGAGGCAATATATTGTCAATTTGCTCTCAAATGGTTGAGAAAAAATGTTATGTATATCCTTGCACATGTTCTGTAAGTTTAAAATTGTTTCACAAAAACAGGGAAAAAAGTTACTCTTTGGAGAAGAAGCTTCAGATGGTTTCCCACAAGTCAAGGTTGCTCCAGCACTGTTGCTGTTAATATAATATTGGAAATTTTATATGATGGTGTAAGAAAAAGAAATCAACAGAATCAGGGCCGGGCACGGTGACTCACGCCTGTAATCCCAGCACTTTGGGAGGCCGAGGTGGGTGGATCACCTGAGGTCAGGAGTTAGAGATCAGCCTGACTAACATAGTGAAACCCCATCTCTACTAAAAATACAAAAATAGCCGGGCATAGTAGCGCATGCCTGTAATTCCAGCTACTTGGGAGGCTAAGGCAGGAGAATCACTTGAACCCAGGAGGTGGAGGAGATCACGTCATTGCACTCCAGCCTGGGCAACAAGAGCAAAACACCATCTAAAAAAAAAAAAAAATCAGCCGGGTGCGGAGGTTCACGCCTGTAATCCCAGCACTTTGGGAGGCTGAGGTGGGCAGATCACGAGGTCAGGAGATCGAGACCATTCTGGCTAATGTGGTGAAACCCTGTCTCTACTAAAAATACAAAAAATTAGCCAGGCGTGGTGGCGGGCGCCTGTAGTCCCAGCTACTTGGGAGGCTGAGGCAGGAGAATGGCGTGAACCCGGGAGGCGGAGGTTGCAGTAAGCCGAGATTGTGCCACTGTACTCCAGCCTGGGCGACAGAGCAAGACTCCGTCTCAAAACAAAACAAAACAAAACAAAACAAGAATAACAAAAAATCTAACGAGGTATAAAGATCGAAGGGGAATATGTAAAACTGTTTTGTTTACAGACAACATAATTATCTCTGTAGAAAACCTAGAAGAATCAATAGAAAAATAAGAAAAGAGTTCATTGGATAGAAAATCAATTATAAGAAAATATTTGCAATGTTTAAAGTGGATATGGGGAGCCAGATGTGGTGGCTCACGCCTGTAATCCCAGCATTTTGGGAGGCTAAGGTGGGCAGATCACCTGAGGTTAGAAGTTCAAGACCACCTTGGCCATCATGGTGAAACCCCGTCTCTACTAAAAATACAAAAATTATCTGGGCCTGGTGGTGCACACCTGTAGACCCACCGACTTAGGAAGCTGAGGCAGGAGAATTACTTGAACTCACAGTGAGCCGAGATCGAGCCACTGCACTTCAGCCTGGCTGACAGACCAAGACTCCATAATAATAATAATAATAATAGGTTGGGCGCGGTGGCTTACGCCTGTAATCCCAACACTTTGGGAGGCCAAGGCGGGCGGATCATCTGAGGTTGGGAGTTCAAGACCAGCCTAACCAACATGGTGAAACCCCATCTCTACTAAAATACAAAAAATTAGCTGGGCATGGTGGCGCACACCTGTAGTCCCAGCTACTAGGGGGGCTGAGGCAGGAGGATCGCTTGAACTTGGGAGGCTGACGTTGCAGTGAGCCAAGATCGTGCCACTGCACTCCAGCCTTGATAACAGAGTGAGACTCCATCTCAAGAAAAAAAAAAAAAAAAGAATATGAAGTAACACTCAAACTCACTAGTAATCAGAGAAATGTAATTTTAAATAACTGAGAGTACACTTAATATACCTATTAGAATTGCAAATATTAGAGAGTTGTATAATATTACGTGTTGGAAAGGGTATGAGGAAATAAGAACTTTCAGTAATGATGTTGAGACTGTAAACAGCTACAGACCTGGGTTTTCTTGCTTGGTTTTGTTTTTCAGTTTTTTTTTTAAGAGTGTCTCACTGTTATCAAAGCTGGCTTCAAACTCCTGAGCTCAGGCAATCCTCCTACCTCAGCCTTCTAAGAAGCTGGGACTACAAGTGTGTGCCATGCCCGGTTTACAGCTACAGATTTTCTGAAAAATAATCTGGTGCTACTTAGTAAAATTGAGCATGCATATACCTTACCACAGAAATTCCACTCCGAGGAATATGTTCCAGAGAAATTCTTGAACTGGTTCACAGGGGACTATGAAAGAGATAACTGTCTGGCATTGTGTGTAGAAGTCAGGAATGGGTAAGTAAAGTATAATGGATGCCTACCATGGAATCCTATGTAGCAGTTATAAGCAATGAATTAGATTATATGTAGTAATAAGGATGAATCCTGAAAACAGAGTTAATCAAAAAAAGTAAAAGCAGGCTGGCACAGTGGCTGACATCTGTAATCTCAGCACTGTGGGAAGCTGAGGCAGGAGGATGGCTTCAGCCCAGGAGTTTGAGACCAGCCTAGGCAACACAGCAAGACCCCATCTCTATACAAAAAAGAAAAAAATGTATATTAAAAATATATATTTTTTTGAGACAAAGTCTCACTCACTCTTTCTCCCAGCCTAGAGTGCAGTGGCATGATCTCTGCTCACTGCAACCCTCCCTTCTGGGTTCAAGTGATTCTTGTGCCTCAGGCTCCTGAGTAGCTGGGATTACAGGCATGCATCACCACGCCCAGCTAATTATATTTTTAGTAGAGACGGGGTTTTGCCATATTGGCCAGGCTGGTCTTAGACTCCTGACCTCAAGTGATCCGCCTGCCTTGGTGTCCCAAAGTGCTGGGATTACAGGCATGAGCCACCACGCCTGACCTTAAAAATTTTTTTAAAGAGGAAGTTCAAACATTATTTCTTCTTGGAGGTCTTCCCTGTTGATGCATTCAATCATATATTCATCTATCTATTGACTCATTCAACAAGGATTGAGCACTTTTATGAAGGATAATGCAAGGTACTAAAGATATGATGGTAGGCCAAAAATAGAGGGTCACCTTCATCATCTCCTTGGAGGTCTATTGGAGGAAACTGGGTTTAGTAAACATATTATGTTCACATTGATTAATATATAATTACCAACTAACATACATGCTCTGAGGAAACAAACATTACTTTTTGCGAGCACATAGCCAAGAGGTCTTTACTAGATTGGGGTGGGTGGTAGGTAGAGGGGTTCAAGGAAGGCCTGAGGAAATAACAATGGGAATCAATTTGGAGGCATAAATAGGCCAAGTGGAAGTGAAAAGGACATTCCAGAAGCAGGGACCATATAGAGCAATCAGGACAAACTTGAGGAATTGAAAGAAGCCATGAAGTTGGAGGTATTAATAGAAGGGGAAGAGTGGTAGAAGATGGAGGGTTTCAGTGGGGAGAGGTCAAGGGATAGTGGTAGCCTGACTCGATGTGCATTTTGGAAAGATTACTCTAGCTGCTATATGGAGAATGGAAGAATGTGAAGAGAAAGAGAGAATAGGGGATGGGAGACCAACTAAGACACTCTTGCAATTGCCTAGGTGAGACTGAGGTGGATTAGGGTGGTGCTAACAAAGAACAAGAAAGTAGATGGGCCGGGTGCGGTGGCTCACGCCTGTAATCCCAACACTTTTGGAGGCCGAGGCAAGTGGATCACTTGAGGTCAGGAGTTCGAGACCATCCTGACCAACATTGTGAAACCCCGTCTCTACTAAAATACAAAAATTAGCTGGGCATGGTGGCTGGTGCCTGTAATCCCAGCTACTAAGGAGGCTGAGGCAGGAGAATCGCTTGAACCCGGGAGGTGGAGGCTGCAGTGAGCCGAGATCAGGCCACTGCACTCCAGCCTGGGGGATAGAGCAAGACTCTATCTCAAAAAAAAAGAAAGAAAGAAAAAGAGAAAGAGAGTGAGAGAGAGAGAGAGAAAGAGAGAGAGAGAAAAAGAGAGAGAAAGAAAGAAAAAGAAAGAGAGAAAGAAAAAAGAAAGAAAGAAAGAAAAAGAAAAAAGAAAGAAAGAAAGAGAAAGTAAGAAATTTTTTTTCTTTTTTGAGACAGAGTTTCACTCTTGTCACCCAGGCTGGAGAATGCAGTGGCACAATCTTGGCTCACTGCAGCCTCTGCCTCCTGGGTTCAAGCGATTTTCCTGCCTCAACCTCCCAAGTAGCTGGGATTACAGGCATCAGCCACCATGCCCAGCTAATTTTTGTATTTTCAGTAGAGACGGGGTTTCACAATATTGGTCAGGATGGTCTCAAACTCTTGACCTCAGGTGATCCGCCCACCTCAGCCTCCCAAAGTGCTGGGATTACAGTCATAAACCCAGTCGAAAGTAGATGATCTTTTTGTTGTTGTTTGTTTGGGTTTTTTTTGAGACGGAGTTTCGCTCTCGTTGCCCAGGTTGGAGTTGCAGTGGTGCGATCTCGGCTCACCTCAACCTCCGCCTCCTGGGTTCAAGCGATTCTCCTGCCTCAACCTCCTGAGTAGCTGGGATTACAGGCATGAGCCACCAAGTCCGGCTAATTTTTGTGTTTTTAGTAGAGACGGTTTTCTCCATGTTGGTCAGCCTGGTCTTGAACTCCCAACCTCAGGTGACCCCCCTGCCTTGGCCTCCCAGAGTGCTGGGATTACAGGCGTGAGCCACCGCGCACAGCCTGAAAGTAGATGAATTTTAAAGATGCATACAATTAATAAAGATACCTTACGTATCTTTAAATTTTTTTTTATAGAAACAGGATCTTGCTACATTGTCTAGGCTGGTCTGGAACTCCTGGCCTCAAGCGATCCACCTGGGCCATCCAAAGTGCTGGGAAAGACGCCTGTAACCCCAGGCTAGACAATGTAGCCAGATCCTGTCTCTACAAAAAAACACAAAAATTAGCTGGTGGCAGGCACCTGTAGTCCCAGCTACTTGAGAGGCTGAGGTGGGAACTCAGGAGGCCGAGGCTGCGGTGAGCTGAGATCGCACCACTGCACTCCAGCCTGGGTGACAGAGTGAGACCCTGTCCCAAAAATGCATAAATAGTAAAATTAGTGAGAGTGAATGAGAGATGGGATATGTAAAGGGAGTGGGAGGAGTTAAGGAGTAACTCCTCGGTTTCTGGCTTGTGTAAGAATAACTTCTGTGATTGGTGGGGAAAATCCACCAGAGTTCTGTTAAGTGTTGTTCATTTCCTGTCCCCCGTTAGGGGTTACCCCTTCCATCTTAAGCAGGATATTCTAGGATCTCTCAGTCTCACAGCCTTGCCCACCAATAACCAGCAGGTGAGCCCCCTCTCCCAGACCTCTAGATCTGCAAAAGGCAACCTGGAGGCAAGGAAATCCCCAGCTGTGAGTAGCCATTCAATTCTGGTGCTGTGGTAACTGGGTTCAAAAACAATGAGTCTTGTTACCTACCCGTAAAATGAAAGACACCTCATCAGACACCTCACTGGATTGTGAGGCTCCAAGGAGCACACATATTGTTAGGCTCAGTTCGATTCCCTCCAGCCCTCTCCGCCCGTTTGAAGGCAGTTCCTTATCCCGGAGACAACGTACAGATGTTCTCTCTTTCCCTCTTTATTTTTTTTAAGACAGGGTCTCTGTTGCCCAGGCTGGAGTGCAGTGGCGCGACCACAGCTCACTACAGCCTCAACCTCCTGTGCTCAACACGATCCTCCTGCCTCAGCCTCCAGAGCGGCTGGGACTACAAGCGCGCACCACTGCACAGGGATTATTATTATTATTTTATTATTTTGTAGAGAAACGGGTGGGAGTGGTCTCGCTATGTTGCCCAGGCTGGTCTCAAACTCAGCTCAAGAGATCCTCCCGCCTTGGCGTCCCAAAGTGTTGGGATTACAGGCGCCTGCCACCGCGCCCGGACGCAGATATTTTCTATGGGCATCTGGAATGGCGTCCCCAAAGCTTGGCGCCGTGCTATGGTCAAGCCGGGTCGGGGGCTCGGGCCAGCCTTCAACACCGTTGGCAGCAATCGGAACGATCAACTGTACCCTCAGTACCGCGACCTCGCCCGGTCCTGCCAATGGCCGGCCCCTAGCCGGTCCCGAGGCCTCGCGAGAGCTCCCGTGGCTACGCCTTCCCCGGCCTCGGAACGGCCCCATCCTTCCTCTTTCCCCGCCTCCCAGCGGCGCTCCACTCTCGGATTGGCTGATTGATCCGAGTCAGTTTTTTTCCTCGCCAGAAAGCGGTTCGACAATTGGTCCTTCTTTTGGCCCCTCCTGCGATGCCCGCGGATTGGACGGCTGAGTCTGGCTACGCGGGCCTCCGCGGGAGCGCGACCGGGCCAATCAAGAGCTTGGCGTATTTTACAAACTGAGAAAGTAGCTCCAGCAGTACCCGAGAGAGTCAGGAGAAAAGCGGAGGAAGCTGGGTAGGCCCTGAGGGGCTCTCGGTAAGGTAAGGCACGGGGGTCTTGGAGGGAACGAAGGCTGCTGGGTTCATAGGGAGGAGGGCAGTTTGGGGCCCGAGGGCGAAAGAGTAGGCTCGGGGTGTCTGGAGATAGCACCCATAAGAGCGGTCTTGCAGGCGCCGGGGGCTTGTGGGCGCGTGGATTAGGGCGGAGGTATCAGGGATGGCAGGACAGGTGCCCCGAGAACTGGTTGATCTTTGATCTTAGATTCTGCCCGCCTTCTTCCCCTTCTCAATTGTAGCCATCATGACCACCCGGCAAGCCACGAAGGATCCCCTCCTCCGGGGTGTATCTCCTACCCCTAGCAAGATTCCGGTACGCTCTCAGAAACGCACGCCTTTCCCCACTGTTACATCGTGCGCCGTGGACCAGGAGAACCAAGATCCAAGGGTAAGAGGGGCCTAATGGGGGAAGCCAGTAGTCACACCAGTAATGCACCCCAACACTAAACCTCACCTTTTTGTCCCCGCTCCCTCCCCTAGAGATGGGTGCAGAAACCACCGCTCAATATTCAACGCCCCCTCGTTGATTCAGCAGGCCCCAGGCCGAAAGCCAGGCACCAGGCAGAGACATCACAAAGATTGGTGGGGATCACTCAGCCTCGGAACCCCTTGGAAGAGCTCAGGCCTAGCCCTAGGGGTCAAAATGTGGGGCCTGGGCCCCCTGCCCAGACAGGTACCTGTTGGAGCCATGGTAACACGGCCTCCATGGCTGAGTAGGGGACTAGGAAGGGTAAAAGTGGGGTTTTGGGGTTTTGCACTCACTCCTGCTGTCTCCTACTTACTGTGATAGTCCTGGTCCCAGCTCCTGGAAAGCTCTTTGCTCTTAGAAGATCTCCCTTTCCTCCAGCAAAATGTCATCTCGCCAGGTGCCATGGCTTGTACCTGTAATCACAGCTACTCAGGAGGCTGAAGCAGGAGGATCACTGGAGGCCAGGAGTTGGAGACCAGCCTGGATGACAGAGGGAGATCCCATCTCTTTAAAAAATAAATAAATAAATAAATAATAAATATCACTTCTTCTGAAGCCTTTTCCAGTTCCCCATGTCACAATCAGTTGCTCTGTGTTCTCCTAATACTTTGCAGCACTTCTTTTATAACATGTATATACCTTGGCTTGAGTCTGTTACCTGTCTATAGTTTGATGATAGCCTCTTGAGGATAGGGGCTTTGTCTTATTCTTATGGGACCCCAGTGCTTAGAATAGTGTCTTATGTAACATTCTATGAACATTTGGTGACCAGGTGTGGTGGCTCACGCCTGTAATTCCAACACTCCTCCGAGGCAGGAGGATCATTTGAGCTCAGGAGTTTGAGACCAGCCTGGGCAACATAGTGAGACCCCATCTCTTTTTCTCTTTTTTTTTTTTCTTTTCTTTTTTTTTTTTTTTTTGGAGACAGAGTCTTACTCTATCCCTCAGGCTAGAGTACAGTGGCATGATCTCGGCTAACTGCAACATCCACCTCCCAGGTTCAAGCGATTCTCATGCTTCACCCCGAGTACCTGGGATTACCAGCACCTGCCACCACACCCAGCTAATTTTTGTTTTCTTTCTTTTTTTTTTTTTTTTTGAGACAGAGTCTTGCTCTGTCACTAAGCTGGAGTGCAGTGGCACGATCTTGGCTCATTGCAACCTCCACCTCCCAGGTTCAAGTGATTCTCCAGCCTCAGCCTCCTGAGTAGCTGGTACTACAGGCGCGCGCCACCAGGTCCAGCTAATGTTTTTTTTGTTTTGTTTTTTGTTTTTGTAGAGATGGGGTTTTACCATGTTGGCCAGGCTGGTCTCAAACTCCTGACCTCAGGTGATCCACCCGCCTCAGCCTCCCAAAGTGCTGGGATTACAGGAGTGAGCTACCGCACCCAGCCAATTTTTGTATTTTTTTAGTGGAGACAGGGTTTTGCTATGTTGGCCAGGTTGGTCTCAAACTCCTGACCACAGGTGATCCACCCGCCTCGGCCTCCCAAAGTGCTGGGATTACAGGCATGAGCCACTGCACCCAGCCATCTATTTCTTAAAAAAAAAAAAAAAAATAGCCAAATTCAATTGAATGAGTCTCTTGCTCACCTTGTACCTCAAAGTTCCTATGCTAGGGGCCCTATCCCCCTCAGCCTTCCCCCTTCCTTTTCCTTCTCCTCTTTCCTTGCAGAGGCTCCAGGGACCATAGAGTTTGTGGCTGACCCTGCAGCCCTGGCCACCATCCTGTCAGGTGAGGGTGTGAAGAGCTGTCACCTGGGGCGCCAGCCTAGTCTGGCTAAAAGAGTACTGGTTCGAGGAAGTCAGGGAGGCACCACCCAGAGGGGCCAGGTAATGAAACAGGATGTGAGGAGACCAGGCTAGGGGGCGCTGAGCGGGGCATCCTGAGCAGTGCTGACAGACTCTGTTGGTGTCCCAGGGTGTTCGGGCCTCTGCATATTTGGCCCCCAGGACCCCCACCCACCGACTGGACCCTGCCAGGGCTTCCTGCTTCTCTAGGCTGGAGGGACCAGGACCTCGAGGCCGGACATTGTGCCCCCAGAGGCTACAGGCTCTGGTGAGTGCCCTTGAGGGGCTGATAGTCGGTGCTTCTGGGAGCTCCTTCCAGGGACAAAGCTGGGCTCTGGGAGAAGAGGTACCTCATGATGAGGCAAGGGATCCTACTGGGGGAGATGTGGTTGGTGGTGAGGCCTGAGGGTTTGGGGTCCACCTCTGATTCCGTTTTCATCTCTTGCTCCTGTGGATTAGATTTCACCTTCAGGACCTTCCTTTCACCCTTCCACTCGCCCCAGTTTCCAGGAGCTAAGAAGGGAGACAGCTGGCAGCAGCCGGTGAGAAAGGAGAGGGTGTGGGAGAAGGTCATCTGGAAAAGAATGAACCAGTGTCTGATACAGGAGTCCCCCAGAGTTGGGGCCTTCCAGGAGCTTTAGGACTCCCCACCAACTCAGGAGGGGAAGCAAGAAACCTGTGATTACCCGGGATGAGCCCTTGGGATAGGGTTCAGGCTTTCACAGCCAGGCCTCAGTGTGACATCAGTTTACTCAAGTCATGGGGGGACAGGGAGGACAGAAATGTGCTATCTCTTTTGTTTAGTGGCTAGAGTATAGACTGTGGCAATAAGTGGGATTTGGGTTTATATCCTAACTCTTAACACTTACTAGTTGTGCAAGCTTGCCTTCACCTCTCTGAGCTTTGGTTTCTTTGTCAAGTGAGAATAACATTTGTACCATCATTAGTTGTCATGAGAATGAAATGAGATGATGTTTGTAAAGCACTTAGCACATGTCCAGCTCATACTTGGTATTCAGTGACCGCTGGCTAATGTCCTTATTGTCATCAGGACTTCAGTGAGCCAGGCCTCAGGATTGCTCCTGGAGACCCCAGTCCAGCCTGGTAAGTGTGTCTGGCTGTGGGGAGAGAACAGGGGCAGTTGGGCTGCCTGAAGCAGGGAACAAGACCAGAGAAAACTCAGCAGGCTGGGAGGGAGCATGAGGAAGTGGGAGGCCGGGAGGCTAGGTCAGAAGGAGAAGGAGAAGAGACCTTCTAGATAGGCCAGCGGTTGGCACAGTTGCACTTTTGTCTAAGGAGATGGTCTCCATTTCGGCCCTCTCTCTGCCACTTCCTGCAAGATTTATCTTCCACTCACTGTTTATCCCCAGCCCCTAAGTGCCATCACCACATCCCCAGCCTACTCAGACGTTCAGATTAATAAGTGTTTACTGAGATAGTGTTGGGTGTTGAGGGGCTGCTGGATGGGTTTTTGTCCCTAATAGTGCAATGGGGCCTATTAAACTAATATACCCTCTTCAGAAGTTGCAGAACCCTGTGCCAAACTTTGGTGGGTGTTCTAGAGTCTACAACAAATGTCCTGTTTCTTCCTAGCTTTCTCTCTTCCTAAAGGAGAACGCGAGGTTGTCACTCACTCAGATGAAGGAGGTGTGGCCTCTCTTGGTCTGGCCCAGCGAGTACCATTAAGAGAAAACCGAGAAATGTCACATACCAGGGTGAGATGCGACTCTCCTGGGATGGTGGGTGGGAGGTGCAGGAGATGCTTGGGAGAATTTTGCTGCAGCAGCCAACACTGAGAATTGTAGGTAGAGCCAGGAAGTCCTGGGCCTCAGGATGTTACTGGGTAGGTTTACCCCAGATGCACCCAGTCCCTCTCCAATGTGAGACTGACCTCTCTTTATCAGATGTCTGGGGCCTAGGGTGAGAGGTCATATTTGTATCACCATCAGATCAGTGCTAAGGGTGAGACAGATCTGACACTTGTCAGCCAAAAGCATTCATCCCTTGGCTCCACAAATATTTACTGAGTAGCACCAGCCTACTGAGTGCCAGGCTCTGTTCTAGGCTCTGGACATATAGCAGTAAACAAGTTCATATTCTAGAAGGGGGAGACAAGAAATAAACACAGGTATAAAATAAATAGTGTCTCAGATGATGGTAAGTTCTCTCTAAAAAAATAATAATAATAATAATAAGGCACTAAAGGGGAATTGGGAGCAGGGGAGTTGGTATTGCAATTTAAAATAGATTGGTCAGGGAACTCTCACTGAGAAGATGATGTTTAAGTGAAGACCAGGGGTTGGAGGAGGAGTGAGATATGTTGATATCTGGGGGAAGGAACATTCCAGGCCAAGAGAACTGAAGAGGTAAAGGCCCTGGGGAGGGAATGTGCCTGGTGTGTTTGAGGATCAGCAAAAAGGAGAGGCCAGTGAGATTGAAGCAGAGTAAGAAGAACAGTAGGAGATAGGGTTTTAGCGATAACACGATCAGATTGGGTAAGGAATTGTACACCAGTGTAAGTCTTTGGCTTTTCTTGGAATGAGTGGAAAGCCATGGGGAGAGGGGTTGATCAAGAAAGTGACATGATTTGACTTAGGTCTTTTTTTTTTTTTTTTTTTTTTGAGATGGAGTTTCACTCTTGTTGCCCAGGCTGGAGTGCAATGGCACGATCTCCGCTCATCGCAACCTCTGCCTCCTGGGTTCAAGTGATTCTCCTGCCTCAGCCTCCGAGTAGCTGGGAATACAGGCATGCACCACCACGCCTGGCTAATTTTGTATTTTTAGTAGAAATAGGATTTCTCCATGTTGGTCAAGCTGGTCTCAAACTCCTGACCTCAGGTGCTCCACCCTCCTCGGCTTCCCGAAGTGCTGGGATTACAGGCCTGAGCCACCATGCCCGGCTTGACGTAGGTCTTAAAAGAATCACACTGGCTGCTGTAGTGAGAACACGATATAGGAAGACAGCCAGGCGTGGTGGCTTACTCCTGTAATCCCAGCACTTTGGGAGGCCGAGGCGGGCAGATCACGAGGTCAGGAGATCGAGACCATCCTGGCTAACATGGTGAAACCCCGTCTCTACTAAATATACAAAAAATTAGCCGGGCATGGTGGCGGGCACCTGTAGTCCCAGCTACTCGGGAGGCTGAGGCAGGAGAATGGTGTGAACCCGGGATGCGGAGCTTGCAGTGAGCCAAGATCGCGCCACTGGACTCCATCCTGGGTGACAGAGCGAGACTCCGTATCAAAAAAAAAAAATAGGAAGACAAAGGGGGCGGGGATCACTCTTCCACCTTTTTCTTCTTCACAGGACAGCCATGACTCCCACCTGATGCCCTCCCCTGCCCCTGTGGCCCAGCCCTTGCCTGGCCATGTGGTGCCATGTCCATCACCCTTTGGACGGGCTCAGCGTGTACCCTCCCCAGGCCCTCCAACTCTGGTTTGTGTCAACAACTGGGGGCTGGGCAGGGGCAGAACAGTCTGGCCGGAGATCCTTGCTATGTCTGGGTTTTGTCCCTGCTCAGCCACCCACATCTCTCCCCAGACCTCATATTCAGTGTTGCGGCGTCTCACCGTTCAACCTAAAACCCGGTTCACACCCATGCCATCAACCCCCAGAGTTCAGCAGGTAAGAGAGGGCATGGGGAGGTGGCTGGCATAAGTCACAGCTAGGGGAGAAAGGAGATGGATGGGTACAGGAGAGAGAAGACAGAAGCAAGGGGAGGCTGAGTGCCATCTGTGGGTGTCAGCCCTTGCTGACATCTCACTTCTGTGCCAGGCCCAGTGGCTGCGTGGTGTCTCCCCTCAGTCCTGCTCTGAAGATCCTGCCCTGCCCTGGGTAAGTATCAGAAGCTTCCCCCTACTGAGATCCCTTGCCCTGTGCTGCCAGCCTGGAGGCCCTGGAGTTTGAGGCACATGTGCTTTCTGGGCCAGGCATGGTGGCTCACACCTGTAATCCCAGCACTTTGGGAGGCTGAGGTAGGAGGATTGCTTGAGCTCAGATCTTTGAGACCAGCCTGGGCAACATAGTGAGACCCTGTCTCCACTAAAATTTTAAAAATTAGAAAGTGCTCTCTGGAAAAGCTGCCTAACTCTCACTGCTTCTCTGCTGCCCCTCCTAATGTACATCTAGGGCCTCTCAGTTAGGGGCTTCAATCCATTCCTCATGAGGGTGGGACTCAGACTGGTCTTTCTCCTGCCCCAGCCTGGCTTGCTTGTGTGCCTTGTTCCTTGGTGACAGGAGCAGGTTGCCGTCCGGTTGTTTGACCAGGAGAGTTGTATAAGGTCACTGGAGGGTTCTGGGAAACCACCGGTGGCCACTCCTTCTGGACCCCACTCTAACAGAACCCCCAGCCTCCAGGAGGTGAAGATTCAAGTGAGTCTGTGTGACCAACAGCTTTGATGTCTATTGAACAGTGACTGGGCTGAGGAAGAGGGAAAAGAGATGGGGGATCAGGAATAGGACAGTGTGGGTAGACTACTGAACGCACATCTTGATGTCACACTGGGGTGCTCTCTCCCACCACAGCGCATCGGTATCCTGCAACAGCTGTTGAGACAGGAGGTAGAGGGGCTGGTAGGGGGCCAGTGTGTCCCTCTTAATGGAGGCTCTTCTCTGGATATGGTTGAACTTCAGCCCCTGCTGACTGAGATTTCTAGAACTCTGAATGCCACAGAGCATAACTCTGGGACTTCCCACCTTCCTGGACTGTTAAAACACTCAGGGCTGCCAAAGCCCTGCCTTCCAGAGGAGTGCGGGGAACCACAGCCCTGCCCTCCGGCAGAGCCTGGGCCCCCAGAGGCCTTCTGTAGGAGTGAGCCTGAGATACCAGAGCCCTCCCTCCAGGAACAGCTTGAAGTACCAGAGCCCTACCCTCCAGCAGAACCCAGGCCCCTAGAGTCCTGCTGTAGGAGTGAGCCTGAGATACTGGAGTCCTCTCGCCAGGAACAGCTTGAGGTACCTGAGCCCTGCCCTCCAGCAGAACCCAGGCCCCTAGAGTCCTACTGTAGGAGTGAGCCTGAGATACCGGAGTCCTCTCGCCAGGAACAGCTTGAGGTACCTGAGCCCTGCCCTCCAGCAGAACCCGGGCCCCTTCAGCCCAGCACCCAGGGGCAGTCTGGACCCCCAGG
This sequence comes from Pan paniscus, assembly GCF_029289425.2. Classification (NCBI taxonomy): domain Eukaryota; kingdom Metazoa; phylum Chordata; class Mammalia; order Primates; family Hominidae; genus Pan; species Pan paniscus. The sequence goes on along the minus strand of NC_073259.2, from coordinate 44,854,568 downwards.
GCCCTGCCCTAGGGTAGAGCTGGGGGCATCAGAGCCCTGCACCCTGGAACATAGAAGTCTAGAGTCCAGTCTACCACCCTGCTGCAGTCAGTGGGCTCCAGCAACCACCAGCCTGATCTTCTCTTCCCAACACCCGCTTTGTGCCAGCCCCCCTATCTGCTCACTCCAGTCTTTGAGACCCCCAGCAGGCCAGGCAGGTAAGGAGTTGGCTGGGAAGGAGTGTGAACACAAGAGGTCCTCACCTCACTGTGAGCTGCACACCTGCCCTGCCCCTACCCCAGGCAATCTCATGCTTCCACACCTTCCACCCTGGCCCAGCCTGGCTCTCCCTCAGGAAGAGGGGAGGGGCTGCACTTCCAGCCCTGTGCTCCTAATTGGGTTGGCCGTTGGTGGGGGAGGAGGAGAGGACAGTACATGGTGGAAGTATAGGACCCCAGACCCCCCTCTAAATTTTCCATGCCCCTCAGGCCTCAGCAATCTGGCCCCTCGAACCCTAGCCCTGAGGGAGCGCCTCAAATCGTGTTTAACCGCCATCCACTGCTTCCACGAGGCTCGTCTGGACGATGAGTGTGCCTTTTACACCAGCCGAGCCCCTCCCTCAGGCCCCACTCGGGTCTGCATCAACCCTGTGGCTACATTACTCGAATGGCAGGATGCCCTGGTGAGACTCCAACCCACAGCCCAGCTGTGGCTGCACAGTGAGCCTGATGGGAGGTGGGGAACAGGGACAGGGGGCCACCTGGGCTTCTTCACAGAGAGGTCAGCAGGAAGGCTTGGCTACAGTACAAGGTTGGCTGAGCTGTGACAAGGTCTTCTCTGTCTCCAGTGTTTCATTCCAGTTGGTTCTGCTGCCCCCCAGGGCTCTCCATGATGAGACAACCACTCCTGCCCTGCCGTACTTCTTCCTTTTAGCCCTTATTTATTGTCTGTCTGCCCATGGGACTGGGAGCCACCCACTTTTGTCCTCAATAAAGTTTCTAAAGTATCCACGTGTCCAGCTAAGTGTCCAAACAGGCCAGCTACTGCTGTCACTCTCCCACTGCCCACAGGATGGCAGTGTCCTCCAGCTCAGAGGCCAGCCCTGGGCTCTTGGGATCCCCCAGGCTCCCATCCAGAAGCCGTCCTGAATCCTGAAAGGGAAGGAGGAAACCCACTCCTGCCTAGCCCACCCCCTTGCAAGCTCTGAGCCTCCCACTCCTGCCAAGCCCACTCCCTCGAAAGCTCTGTAAATATGTTGGCGGGCAATTGGAACCCCTGTTCCCCTTGCTTTTTGAGATCCGTCCCACTTAACTTGCAGGAGCCCTAGACGACTCCTTCACCCCCTAGAGCTCCTCTTCTAGAACTCTCTGCATGCATTGGGCAGAAAAGCAGAAGCACCAGACCCAGACCTTTGGACTCTTCCCTTGTTAGGCTGGTGTCTCCCTCCACCTACAGCGTGAGGCCCCAAAGCTCTCCTGAAACAGACCATCCTTCTTCCTCCCCATAGCAGAGTAGAAGCACACACACACACACCCCTTTTCTGCCAGAGGCAGGCCTTGCCTGGAATTAACTAAAACTTTGCCTCTGGCAGGGACTGACAGCACGGTAGGAGCCCTTTAGAGGAATGAGGGAAAGGGTCCTCCACTTTCCCCCCAGTCTATGCACCAAGTTAAGCAGCCACACACAATCCCCCAACCTCACTTTATTAGAAGAGGCAGCAGCAGCTGTAGCCCCAGGGCCTAGTCCGGATAGGGGGGAATGGGGACTGTACAGAATGCGTTTTAAATGCCAGGAAAGAATTCACTGGTTCCTCTAGTTCACAGGAAGGCTGCCAAGGCTGGAGCCTGAGCCTGAAAGTGGAGACGAGGGGACGAGAGGGTGGCGAGAGAAAGTTGTCGTTACGGAGAACCTGCACTACCCTGTTTTAATGTCTTCTCTTGCCTAAATGGGCTCCTCCTGTTTCTGTTATTTCCCTCGCAAGCTGCGGGGGCTTCCCTCCGGCTTTCTGGGCCTCTGAGTCCCGCTATTAAAACTGCTCCCCATCTCTGTACAAAAGAGAAAGCCACGACCTCTGCCCCTATGGGGTCCAGCGCGCACTTGGGTGCAGGTGATCCCTCCGGAAGTCGCTCTGCTCCTCTGGCCGGGTCTCCTCCTCTTCCCGGCCACTTATACCCTTGAGCACCAAGAGTTCGCCCATTTAGGCCGCCTCCGGGAACGGAAGGGTCCACCCCACCGCCAGGCTCTCAAAGGGTGGGGTGGCGCCTCGGGTGGGGAGGGCTGGAGGTGGGTGAGGACGGGAGAGAAGGGGCGAGCGGGGGCACGGGGCGGGGCCGGCTCAGTCGGGGTAGATGATGAAGCCGGAGAAGGTGCTGTACTTGTTGGTGTTGCCGCCGTGCACTTTCCCGCCGTCCAGCTTGATGAAGACCTCGTCGCCCACGTCCAGGTGCAGAATGACGCTGTTGCTGGCGTAGTCGTAGTTCTGGTCCGCGTCCTGAGCAATGGAGCTGGCCCGGACCTATCGAGGGAGAAGAACCTGCTCATGCTCTGTGTGGAGCTGGGGTGACGAGAGGGGTCGGGGCGGCTGGGCGTGCGAAGGCGGCCGGGCAGCCGCAGCAGGGGCTGGGGAGGAACAGGGAGGAGGGTAGGACATCACGGAGTTGCTCCAGCTCTGCCATTCACTAGCTGTGTGACGCGGAGCAAATTCCACGCCTTTTCTGGACCTCGAGTTGATTTATAAAGTGAGGGACAATAATAGAACCCACCTCATAGGGTGTTAAGATTAAGTGAATTACTACATGTGAAGTGTGTTCAGAAGAGTGGTTTGCTTTTTTTTTTTTTTTTTTTTTTGAGATGGAGTTTCGTTCTTTTTGCCCAGGCTAGAGTGCAATGGCACGATCTCGGCTTACTGCAACCTCCCGGGTTCAAGCGATTCTCCTGCCTCAGCCTCCCTAGTAGCTGGGATTACAGACGCCCACTACCACGCCCAGCTAATTTTTTCTATTTTTAGTAGGGACGGGGTTTCACTGTGTTGGCCAGGCTGGTCTCGAACTCCTGATCTCAGGTGATCCACCCACCTCAGCCTCTCAAAGTGCTGGGATTACAGGCGTGAGCCACCGCGCCTGGCTCAGTGGTTTCCATTCTTAAATTATTTTTAATGCATTTTCAAATTACTATTCTCATTTTAAAAATAAAATTTGTCGGCCAGGCGTGGTGGCTCATACCTGTAATCCCAGCACTTTGGGAGGCCGAGGCCGGCAGATCATCTGAGATCGGGAGTTGGAGACCAGCCTGACTAACATGGAGAAACCCCGTCTCTACTAAAAATACAAAATTAGCTGGGCATGGTGGTACATGTCTGTAATCCCAGCTACTCGGGAGGCCGAGGTCGGAGAATCGCTTGAACCCAGGAGGCAGAGGTTGCCGTGAGCCGAGATAGCGCCATTGCACTCCAGCCTCGGCAACAAGAGCGAAACTGTCTCAAAAAATAAATAAAATAAAATAAAAATTTGCCTATAGGATAATTTCTAAAATTCTGAACCGGCTGGGACCTCCTGTCAGTCCTCATGGAGGGTTGGCTTCCCCAGTGGTGGGGCATAGGTGTGCCTGTGCGTGTGCATAGGGTGCGGGCCATGATAAGGTGCACCGTTGCGCTCTCGCCTGTGGGCGCGGATTTCCCGACCAAGCACCCACTGGTGCCCAGGCGTGGGGGGTCGTCTTCTGCCAGAACAGGGAGCACTTCCTCCCCTCCGGGCTCATGGCGGTCGCTTCGGGCCTTCAGCCCCCCTCTTCTAGAGAGTCCCACAGGGGCTGGTTATTAACTCATTAATTATTCATCATTATTCTAATCACTATTTACCGTCCCCAGGGCCGCAGCGCCCGCGCCGAAGAATACAGAGTGGGAGCTGCGCAGTCCCCTCCCCCTCTGAAACCCGCACGAATTAGTTACACACTGGCCCCCTCCACCTCCTCCCAGATACCCTGCATGGACCAAGCACACCTACTCGATGTCATATACAGATAGACACCGCTCTACTCTCACATCACACTCCGCACTCACACACACTCCCTGACACACATACATATTCTTTCACTCCATGAGGACGCACACTCACTCCCTTTCCCCGGGTTCCTGGGGCAGCCCGGCTGGGATGAGATCCCAAAGCAGGTCTGGGGGCAGGTAGATGCTGCCGCGGTACCAGGCTCCTGCAGGCCTGAAGCTCCTGGGTCGCCACCACCCCCTTCATGCGGGACATCCAGAGGTCACCACTCAGCCCCAACCTCCCTCTGCAGCCTGTGCAGCTCTGGCACCTTCTCCCACCTACCCCACACCTGTGGCCTCTAGTTCCCACTATGTGTGAAATTTTGGTGCTAGAGCTTAGTCCTTGGGGCTATTCCCCGAAAACAGAGGCAACAGTGACTCCGACTGCCCACAAGGGCAGGAAACTGTGGAACCTGGATACTGAGAGATTGCTAGGGAGGGTGTGGGGCCTACAAGACCAGGCCAGGGTCCAAGGCTATTCTACCTGTCCCTTGTCTCTTTCCTCCCCCAAATCCATTCATTCCAGCCCCCTGGCTGGCCCTTGAGCTGCCAAGCCACAGACTCTGCTGAAGGCAAGGCCGTTCTAGGCCCCCAGCCCTGGGGTGAGCAACAGAACAGCTGATCGGCAGGTGAAGTGAGCAAGTGAATGTTTTCTTCCTTTTATACCTTTTCCTCAAACATCCAACCCGAATGCCCTCAACATGAGAACAGCTGCTGACTTCCTATTGCCTGAGACATGGATTCCATTCTAATTCGAAGGAGCCTAGACTCCAGTTAGCTGGTCCAATGCAAGGCTGAGAGACCCAAAGGCCAGGGGGGCTGCCGCAGAAGAAAGGATAGCCCGAGACAGGACGAGAAAAGAAGCGAGTTGGCAGGGCGAGACACCAAAGACATCTGGTGTTGCCCATAGTTGCAATGTGAGGTCGCAGCTGCAGAGACACTCAGGTTTGAGTCCTGAGTTCTAATTCTAACACCATTCCTACACTCCGTGAGGCCCTAGGCAGAAGGTTTTCCTTCTCTGGCCCCCAATTTCCTCTGTGGGTAAATGAAGTCATCTATCGTTCTTGGCAGCCTCGCGTTCCTGGATTCAGTGACGCTGTTTCGGGGAATAATCTCAGGTTGTGGGATGAGTGCAGGGAGATCTAGAGAGCGACCAGTCTGAGCTGGGTTGGGGGGAGGGGCATCTCACCTGTCCGTTCTTCATGAGGTCGGCCCACATGCTGGTGCCGTCGCCGCCGCGCATGAGCACGTGGTAAGCGAAGAAATAGACGCCTGGCATGGGGCAAGTAAACTTGCCGCTGGCTGCCTCGTAGGCGTTGCCCACGTTGGTCACCACGTCGTCGAAGCGCAGCACCTCGTAACCCTCGTGGGGCCGCCGCAGGCCCGCGTAGAAAGCAATGCGAGGCACGTAGCCGGCAGCGGGCGCCACCCCGCCCGGACCTGGACCGGGAGGGCCCGGGGGGCCTGGCCTGCCGGGTTCTCCTGGGGGCCCTCTTGGACCTGGTGGTCCAGGGGGCCCCCGCAGGCCTGCTTTCCCGCGCCGGCCCACCTCTCCCTTGGCGCCTGGCGGGAAGGGGGGCACGGAAGCAGGCGCGCCGTCGGGACCAGGGCCACGGGGCCCATGCGGGTCGCACACCATGCGGCAGCGACCCAGCATCTCGTAGTGCGCTGGCCCGCGGGAGCTGTGCACCAGCAGCGGGATGGCCACCAGCAGCAGCAGCACCATGGCCACTCCGACGGCCGCGCCCGCCACCCTCTTGCGGCGGCTCAGCCGCGACGCGGCCAGGGCCAGCAAATCTTCCTCACTCTTGGGCGCAATGACTGCCGGGGCCGGGGCTCTCCGCGGGCCAGGAGGCGGTGACCCGCCTTGGGCCTGGGTCTGCACTCCCCCGACGGCTGCCCCCCGCTCCCCTTACCCTGCCTCTGCGGGCTCCAGCCGCGGCGGTGCCGCTCCCCAAGCCGTCCGTCAAGGGGAGGCCCCTCGTGGGTTACGTCAGGGGCAGCTCCCGACGGTCCAGAGCCAGTGGTCCTCTAGTACCCTCCCGTTCAGTCCTAACGATCCTGGGCACCTGAGATCCGCGGCTTCTCGGACGGCTGGTTTCTTAGGGATCTGAAATGCCTGCTCTCCAGACCGCTGCTCTCTCAGGGATGGTGCGGTGCCTGGGTCCCAGACTGCCCAGATAGACCACTCCCTGATGGAGAGGGGACTGCTCCCCGCGCTCCGGACGTCCCGGGCTCTGAGCTGCGGGTGCTGCTCACCGGGCGCGATCTCCTAGTAGGTTTTGCGCTCTGCCTCTTGGCAAGCACCGACTCACCTTGCTACCGCTGCCGCGGCCCCAGTCCCTGCTAGAGCCCTGGCCCGCGCCTCTCTCCTGCGGGCGCGGTCCCTCTCCGCCTCCCTAACCTTCCTCCCCTCCCTCCCGGGCGCGGGTGGTATGAGGCGCCGCGCGGCGGGAGCCGCTATAAGCGGCCAGAGGCGGAGCGACCCCTGGTGCCCAGAGTGGGAAGTGCGGGGGCGGGGCAGGCGGCGGCCCCCACCCACGTCCTCCCCGCCTCCCCTCCACTCCCCCACTGCCCCTAGGTTCCTTCCCGGCTCTGAGCGGGTTCTTCAGGGTTTCGCGGCCCCCGCTGTATCTTTACTTTCACCCTTTACCCGGAGTTTGGCATTCTCAGAGGCCAGAGGAAACCCAAAACAGCGATGGGATAAAGAGGGGTCAAGATACAAACACGCAGAGAAGACAGGGGTAGATTCCCGAGCTAAAATGAGGGGGAGGGACCTCACAAACAAACAGAAAACAAAATAAGAAGGGCTAGAAAAGATAGAAATTCACCACCCCACGCACCTCAGCGCCCGTGACCGAATAACATGGTAAAGGATTCAACTGATACTAGTTGGCCTGAACTGGAAAAGGCAAATCTCTAGCCAACCCTACCCCCACCCCTCAGTATTGGGGCGCGGAGCGGAGTGTGTGTGTGTGTGTGTGTGTGTGGTGTGTGTGTGTGTGTGTGTGTGTGTGTGTAGAGAGAGAGAGAGAGAAAATAAGAGAACAGATCAGCCCGGGGGAGCAAGCAAGAAACCGACAAGAAAGCAGAGAAGGAGCGACAGAAATCAAAGAGAAGGAAAGCTAGATAGAGATGCAGAGACAGAGACAAAGCTTCGAAAAGAGACGGACTGACAGCCCCAGAGGGGGAGAGGGAGAGACAGAGACAGAGGAAGAGAGACAGAGCCGGGACAGGTTGACAGATCGAGAGAGAAATGTAAATGGCACGCTGCAGAGAGACACCCAGGTCCGTGTTTGGACTCCAATGTGACATATCAACTGTGGGGAAGACGCGGGGGCAGGGCGGCTCTGCCAGCAGTGCTAGGCTCTGGGCCTGTGCATTGTGACAGTGTGCTCCAAAGTGTGGAGGTGGCCATGGGATCCTGGCCCTGTGTGTCCCTGGGTGAGTGCAATTGTGGATTGTGTGTTGTCTTTGTGTATGTATATGTGAGGGCTGTTTGAAGGGAGGTATTTGTATTTGTCTTCCTCCTAGTCCCTCAATTTGGAGCCCACAAATGCCATTTTTCCTACCTTGGGACTGAGAATGAAGGACTCTACTGGACACAGAGGAAGTCAGAAGACAGCTGTCTTCTCATTTGCCTGCCCAGCTCAGCCCAATGCCACCCTTGCCCTGGTCCCAGACTTATCCAGTCCCAGGAGTCTCTGCCCCTTCCTCCTTCTTCAAGAGTTTGTTGTTAGATGAAACTCAGAGAAGTTGGATCCCACATAATGGGTATTTGGGGTGGGGGTTGAAGTTGGCCATGCAAATTAATGTAAGTAAAATGCAGATTACGTGCTAGGCACCCTCCTGTAAGAGGGGACTGTATCTGTCTTTCAGAGCGGCCAAGACATTGCTAGACACAGGCATTGCTAGATCAGAGTCCAGAGAAAAAGCTACTGGCTGCATCCTCTCTTAGGGCCTGGGCCTTCTGGGGAAAATGTCTTGCTCACAGGGACCCCAGAGGCTAGGAAAACAGGTTCTAGGACTGGTAAAAAGTGGGGGCATTTGGAGACCCTGGAGGTGAGCAGCTGCAAAGGCCTCTTAGAGACCAGGATAAGCCAGGACTATCATGTATGGGAGTACATTGTGTAAGATGGAGGGCACAGGGCACACCAGGGCATGATTATTGGATGGAGAGTGATTTCCTCCTCTCTTGTTTTCTGTACTCCTTCCTTGCACCCCCGACCCCCGCCTCATAATGATGCTGGGAGAGAGAGGTTCCTAAGGCTGGGCCTGTGTTGGGGGTTGGGGGAGGCCCCTACATGTCTGCAAGGAGTGGGAGAGAAAGGATTGGCAGTCTGTGGGGGAGGGGCCTCCTCCTCCAACCATAAATACAAATTTTATTCAAGGTCTTTGTCGCCATTTGTCTTCCTCGGGGGGCTGAGGGCCGTGTCAGCCCTCTGCATGTCTAATTCCGGATCTGCTCCCCCAGGCTGGATGATGGATGGATCAGAGAGCAGGCCCAGGCTCACACCAGCCTCCCCTGCCTGATCCTCAGGCCCCATCCACCCTAGGTCCTGACTCCTCTCCCTCCCTTTTCCCTCCCTCCACTCACCAGAGACCCCCTCTGCCCAGCCACGCTCCTCACTCCACTCATTCTACTCACCAAGGTCCCCTTTTTAAGTCCCTCACCTCAGCCCCTTTCAGGTCCCAGTCCTCTTCTCTCTAGAGCTTCCCCTCTCCTCCCATCCCCAGCCCAGGCTGTGAGATGTGGTGACCAGCAGGGCTGCAGGCAGCAGCGGATCTGTGTGGTGGGGGGAGCCGGCTTGGCTCACGGGGAGCTGAGGGGCCAGCTCCATGAATTTATTCATGTTCTGTTGCTCTTTTCCCACACTCTGGAATGAAGCTGCCAGCTCACCAGGTCCTTATTGCTTCCCCTGCAGCTGCCACATTCTGCCAAGAAGGGACCTGGGTGGGGCCAAGGCCAGCCTGTGCACCTTGGGCCAGAAGCCAAGTGTCTGGGCTCGAGGCAATGCTGGGGCCCAGGCCAGGGTCTGGGACAATTTTCCCAGAACTCCTCTGGCAGCCAAACTGGGAAGCCCCAGGGAGGTGGTATGGTTGGGAATGGGAAGTAGGTAGAGAAGGGTGTGCTGCAGGACAAAGAAGGGGCAGTGGAAGTGGGGGGCAGAGTTGGCAGGGGGAGGGGAGAGGAGAGGAAGCCTTTAACAGTTTCCTAGGCTCCCCCATTTAAAGGTTAATGCAGCCTTCAGACAGACCAGTCTGTCCTCGACTCTGCATTAGCCTTGACCCTAACCCCTATTTATATACTCGACTCCTCTTCAATCCTGAAATGAATTTTAACTCCATAAACTGACCCTAAATGGAATGCCTCCCTCACCTGTCCTGGAACCCAGGGGGATCCCCAGAATCCCCCCCAGGGCTATAGCTAGGTGTGTGTCAGAGTTCTGAGGACCAGACTTTGGATTAGCGTGTGATTAGCATATGATTTGCATGTGATATGTGCCTTCTACTCTGCGGAAGTTTTCATGTTAAAATTTTATGAAGTCTAGTGGAAAGGTCCTGGCTCCTTGAAAGTTCTCTCTTTTTGTTCCTTCTCTCACACTTACTGTCACTGACCCAGACCCCCTCAAGGGAAGAAAGGGGGTGAAGAGGTGAGCAATAGAGGGCCCTTGGGAGGGAAGGTTCCAGCAGCATGATATGCCTGCATCACTTGAACATGCCTCAGTTTCCTCATCAGTAAGAGAAGAGAAACCTCCTCGCTGCCTGACATTTTATCAAGATCTAAGGAAACACTTTTTTTTTTTCCTTGCACTCTCTCCTTCCTCCCCTTCAGGGCCCGTCACAGTGTGGTTCTCCCTACTCATTCCCACACTCTGGCTTTCAACTCCCACATTGAAGATCACATGGATCTGGAAGCAGCCTGGGTTGCCTGGTAGCAGTCCTCTAGTATGAAGACAAGGGAATCCACGTGAGAGGACAGGGGACGGCATGGAAAGGGAAACAACATTATTGAGTCCTTATTGTATTTTAGGGCTTTAACATGCAACTTCTCGTTGCATCCTCACAGCACCCTTTAGAGTTAGATCTATTGTCCCCATTTTAAAGATTAAAAAACTGGGGCCCAGAAAGGGGAAATGGCTTGTCCATTATCACCCTGTAAGGGATAGTCCTGGAATTAGAGTTATGACCTCCTGGCTTCCTTCTCAGTTCCCTAGAGGAGACAAATGGCACCCAAGGCAGTGGAAGAGTGAGAGAGGCAGGCCAGGAGTGGGCAGTGAGATTTGAATGGCTTCCGGGAGACTTTTGTATGTGAGGCCAAAAGGGTTGGGTCTTGGCTCCGTGTATCCCCCAACCCCCACCCTGACACTGTTAAGCATGATGCCCAACAGGTGCTCAACTGTTGGCTAAAGGATGGCCAAAGTTAGTTTCAGAGAACAACTGTCCAGATGGAGGAAGAGAGGGCAGAGAAAAAGGAAGGCAAAGGAAAACGAAGCGAGTCAAGGAAAATTTGCTTAAGGGACAAAAGGGAAGCCTGAAGCGGGCTGTTCTCCGACTGCAGCTGGGAAAACCGTCCCAGCCCAAGAACCTGCTCATGGTTTGCCTCCTTGCAGAGACTACCCTCCTGCCTCTGCCATCAGGGCCAGGCCCAGGGCTCCCACTCATCAGCCAGTGCCTCTGGCACCAAAACTCAGTGCAACCTTAAGTTCAAAGTATCGCACCAGGGTCCACAGGGCTGAAGACAAGCTCCTGGCTTCTCAGAGAGTGGGTAAAGACTGCTTCCAAGGTGTCTGCCAGGCCAGAGCTGTTGCTGACTTACTTCGGCAGCCCTCCACCCCTGGCCAGGTGCTGCTCCTAGCCTTTGACTCCTCCACCTCCCTTTGTGCCCCCCTCTGCCTCCACCGCTTGCCAGCTCCAGCCTCCAGTTAATGAAATGTGGGGATCGGCTGCACAGAGAGCTGTCAGACCCCTCATTTCTCCTCTGGGATATTGACTCCGGGTCTGGGAGACCCACAGGTGAAAGGAGGCCGGTGGGATCCGGGAAGTTGAGGTAGGGGCGCATACTGATGAGAGCCCCGAGACCAGGAGGTAGTGCTAAGCTCCAAGTCTCGAGGGCTTGGCTAAGCGAGGAAGGCCCTAGGATGCTCTTTCTGCTTGGGGTCCCCAGCTTTTCTCTGACGAGCAGGACACTTAACGAGCCCCAACCCACCGCACCCGGACCTGGACCCCGAACTAGCACCCCAGGCGGGCTGGACTTCAGTGAGCGCCGCGCGCAGCGCCTCGGAGCCGGAGACCGCTGCCCGGTGCTTCCTCCCATCTTCTTCCATCCCTTCCCTCTTGCTCCCCCTCCCTCCTGCACTCCCTCCCCGGCGGCCGCGGCCTTTATTAGGGATTCCGCGGCTGTCGGTCCCGCCATCCATCCTGTCCGCCGGCAATTAGGCGGCCAGACAAAGAGCAGCTTCGGATGGATGAGGGTCCCGGCGGATCGGAAATGTGAAGGGTCAGCTCTGCCGCCCGCGGCGCACCCCGCTCCCCCTTCCGCATAATCACCGGCCGCCCGTCACTCAGCCGGCCGCCCAGGGAGCTCCTGGGCCCGGCCCGGGAGAGGGCGGGGTGCGGCTGCAGCCTAGGCGCCCAGGACAGGGCGAGGGCGGACCTGCGGCAGGAGCGCCTCCTGCGGGGCAGTGGAGGACTGTGGCCTGAGGCATTGGCCGAAGGGTGGGGGATTATGGCCCCGGGCACTCCCCGAAGGGAAACTGGGGCTAGCGGCTTGGGGCCTCCCAGTGGGGAAGAGGGAACAAAAGCTGCGGAGACCGGAGGCCCGGGGTCCAGGGCGCCCCCTGCTGGGAAGCTGGGAACCAAGCCTTAGAGGTCCGGCAGGTACAGATGGAACCAGGCCCAGGGCGACCCCTCCTAGGGAAACCAAGGGTTTCTAGCCTGGCGCGCCTCCTGCCGGCTTTGAATGACACTGCGCTTCTATGCCCGCTCCGTTCAGTGAAATCCAACCAATCCGCATCCGCTCAAAAAAGGCTCCAAGTCCTGGCGAACCCGAGGGGAGCCGAGAGGGAGTTCAAGGAGTCCAGGTTTTACTGCAGATTCTTTGGCGCTAGCTCCCAGCTGACAAATCAACATCTCAATCTGACAATTAGTGGTCAAGATGGGGGGTGAGGGGCTCTTACAGCCCCGGCCGCTTAGCCCTCCCGGCGGGAGGCAGAGGGGTGGGCGGTGCTGGCAGTGATGAACGACTCCAGGGGGGCCCGTGGCCCCGAGCGCGCATTCATTACTCGACTGACAGGCGGGTGGCGGGCCGGGCGGGCTGCGAGTGGACGTGCCGGGAAAGAGGCCAGTAGCAGGAGGGGACTAAGGCAAGCGTTTAACAGTCCCACTGCTCCATCTGCTCCCGGTCCTTCGCCTTGACCCTGGGACTTGACTTCCTTGAGCTCGGCCTCCCAGTTGTTGGAGCTGGCCCTGGCTGGGAAGCAAGGGCGGGGACCTAAGCCCTCTTCTGGGGTTAGGTGATTTAAGGTCTGAGATGTCAAGGAAGGGTATTAGGCAGGTCTCAAGACTAGGCGCTTCGGCCTGACCTCTGAGAAATTGTGCGTGACTGTGCACTCAGAGATGGTGTGTATGACAGGGATTGATGAATGTGGATCGCACGTGGGGGGTCAGTGACTGTGTGTGTCAGTACCAGGTATGTGTCAGTATGATTTTGTCAGTGGAGGTGTGAGATTCCCGTCTGAGGATGAGCCACCACCCCTCCCTGTGTGTCCGTCTCCCCACTACCCCCCAGCTGGCTGTCAGCTCTGTCTCCAGTTATGGAGGAAATGGCAGTGCGCACGGTGACAGCTGAGGTGTGCTGCTGGGGTGGGGGGTGGGGGTGGTGCTAGATGTTAACTGTGAGAGTGCTGGTCAGGACAGCTGCTCCCTTCCAGCACCTTCACCACTAAATCCCTACCCCAAGGGTTTTGAAAGTAGTGGATTTTTTTTTTTTTTTTTTTTTTTTTTTTTTGCCAAAGTTTGGACACCTAGTTGCTGTGCCCTGGGGAACAAAGTGATTACTGCCAGAGTTGTCTAGCCCATACCCCTACACATGCACATACACAAGGTCTCCAAATGTGAGATGTGATCTCCAACCCATGTGGCCTACCTAGGCTGGTGGTGGCCAGAGAGGAGTTGGTAGATGTTGAGCAGATGCCTGTGTGATGCTCAGGAAGAGAGAGGCTGACCTTCAGACCTCCAAGGCAGCCTATCTCTTTGGAGCCTGTACTAGCAGTCTCGGAGACCCTAACCTTTTGGGTCTCAAGTCCAAGTTAATTACTAGTTTATGCCTTGGGAGGATAATGCTAACTGCACTCTAATTCCTCTCCATAATAACTCTCTTCAGTTTGGCTTGGTCTCCACTCTCAATCCTCATTCTCAAAAACACCAAGAAGTTGAACCTGGCCTCCTCCCAGCCCTGAACCTCCTGGGTTTACAGAGCAGAGAGCTGGGCTGACTCTGGATCTCTGGCCCCCTGTTTTGTTCAGCAAGACCCCTTCCCTTTGTCTTGTTGTTCCTTGGGGCTAGGGTATCTCCTGGAGCTTCTGTATATTTATCTCTGTAAACGTCTTCTTTTTTTTTTCGGGGTCTCACTCTGTCTCCCAGGCTGGAGTGCAGTGGCTCGATCTTGGCTCACTGCAATCTCCGTCTCCTGGATTCAAGAGATTCTTCTGCCTCAGCCTCCTGAACACCTGGGACTACAGACTCCACCCGGCTTTTTTTTTTTTTTTTTTTTTTTTTTTTAATTTTTAGTAGAGACAGGGTTTACCGTGTTGACCAGGCTGGTCTTGAACTCCTGATGTCAGGTGATCCACCCACCTCAGCATCCCAAAGTACTGGGATTACAGGTGTGAGTCACGGCGCCCAGGCTTTGTACCCTCCTTTGTGTCTGCATATTTCCACATTTAGGAATCTTCCAAATTTGTCTTCCTACATTTTGGGGGGCTCTCTCTTTGTTCCTCTTGGGGCTCTTCTCTCTAAGAATACACCAGCCCAGCAGAATACCCCACGGACACTGGAGTAGGAGAAGGAGGAGGGCTTTCTTCCTGCCCCCATCCAGAGGTGATTGCTAACCCAAGGATGGTCACACCGTGTCAGGGCTCGGGCACGCGCGGGTCACTTCACATTCTGGGCACAGACGCCTGGTCGATGCCCTGCTGTCCCTCCCTCCTCCCAACCTCCCTCCGCCTGGCCCCCGCCCCCTCCGCCCGCCTGGAAAAGGCAAATTTGACATTTTTAAATCCCGAGCCTTAGAGGGATCGATGCGGCCCGGGGGCCCCGCCCGGGGTCGATATTCCTGATTGGGAAGCGGCCGCTTCGCGGAGCCCGCGTGTAAATCACCTGGGCTGGGGGAGGGGGCGTGGGGAGCCTACCACGTCCCAGGCTCGCGAAGCCAGGAGGGGTCGGGACCCGGGCGGTACCGGAGGGCGACGGAATGAGAACGACAGGCCTTAGAGAACCAGAGAGAAGCCTGCCCAGGGCCTCCCCCTCCCCCGCTCAGCCCTGCCAATTCCCCCGGCAGGCTCCAGTCTCGCTTCAGCGGCCGCCACCCTTCGTTGCCCCTGGAGCCGCCGGGGAGGCCAGTGTCGGAGACAGCCATGCGGCGGCTCCTCTCTGGCCGCTCCCGCGGGGCCGGGGCTTCGGCGGCTGCTGTCACGGAGCCGACAGGCCGGGCCGGCCGGGAAGGGGCGGGTGGCGGGGGGGAGAGGCGGCGGGGTGAGGCTGGCTCAGCGCTGGCACTCAGTGGGCGCGCAACGTATGTTTGCCGAATTGAAAGGCTGGGACACCGAGCGGCGCAGGGCAGAGGGTCGGAGGGCACAGGCGGGGTAGGAGATGGCCGAGACCGGGTGAGGGCAGAAGCCTCACTCACGGGGGAAGAAGGCACTCGAGGTCGCTCTGAGGACCGCTGGGCTGGGATAGACCACCCATCCCCCGCCGGGGAGACCCGGGTAGTAAAGAACAAGACAGAATGGGACAGGCAGGAAAGTTTGGACCCCACCTACAAGCGCCTCCACCACCCCAGCCTCCGATCCTTGTCACGCTCTGCTGGGGAAACCGAGGCAGCCGATGCTGAGAATAGCCAAAAAGTTAAAAGCGGGGTCAGCGACGAAGCTGGGGCAGCAACCAGAATTCCTGCGTGGGTTTTTTGGATTCCTCCGCCCACGCGGGGCCAGTTTGCGGGTAAATGCACCACCGTGCCCCGCACCACAGCTCAGACCCTTTCCTCTCGCTGCAGTTTGTCAGATCCCCCCACCTCCCACTCTGCACCAGTTTATAGAACAACAATTTGGGGAAAACAATCCGGGCGGAGTGACGGCCCCGTAATTGTGACAAAGTGAGTGCGGGCGGCTGGAGAGAGCGCTAGGCCGGGAGCGCTGCAGGGCGAGGCGGAGGCAGGGGCGCCTCCCCCCGCCCTGCCGCCCCCTCGTTCTTATTCCGGTCACCTCCCATCCCTCTCCTTGACTCTTCAATTCCTCTTCTCCCGGCCCCTCGCGCCTTCCTTCGCTTGTTCCTCCAACGCTCTTCCCTTTCCTCCCGGTAACAGCTCTTCTCCCGCTCCCCCGACCCCGTCGCCCCTCCCCCGGTGCGCTTTTTCCTCGCTCACTTCTCCCCTCTCCTCTGCCCTCCACTCGTTTCTTCAGCTTTTCCTCGCGCTTACATTGCCCTTGGGCCTCTGGCTCTCCCCGCACAATCCGCTTCTCTCCCTCCCCACTCCTCCCTTCCTGAGATCGAACCCTGAGCCCCTTCCCGACCCCCACTCTCTGGGCCGCCAGCGCAGCCCCGCATTTCTGGGTTCCTCGGGCAGTAAACCTGGGGGCGCGCTGCGGCCCCGGGTGCCCCGGCGGCCAGCCCCTTCCCTCTCCCTTGTATGGCTGCCGCCCCCGCCCCACCACCTGAGCCGGGAGATAGTTTGTTTGTCCAGCGGCGGCCGCCGCCGCCCGCGCTGTTTGCAAAGCTTAGCGCGCCGTCGCGCAGTGCCGGCCCAATTAAGTCTCATTCATTATTCAGCGCTCCTGTCCGCCCCCGCCCCCAGCAGTCTGAGGCGTCGCTTTGGGGCCCCTCCCAGCCTAGGCCCCTCAGTGAGCCCTAAGAGGTCATATAGAGAGCAGCATTTCCTCTCCAGGCCGAGATGAGGGCTGAGGGCGTTTGGAGGGAAGCGCTCTGCCTACTGCCGGAAGGTGACACCCGCGAGGCCGACCGTCCCCCGAAGCCCCCGCAAGTCCAGACTGGGGGACCTCGGAGATCCACGAGATTTCCAGAGAAGGAAATTGAGGCCCAAGAAGCTGCATGACTTAGCCAAGTTCACGGAGTAGAACCCGGGATTGGAGCCCGGGACATTGAAATGAAGGCGTCTTGCATTGCAGCTCCGTTGCAGCGCAGAGGCGCAGGAAGGCAGACTACCACGAGCCTCGGGCTGCGGCCTCGCCCTCCTGGTCGAGCCTCCTGCCCTCCAACCCTCTGCTCCCGTTTCTCCCTCTGGTTCATAGCCCGCGGGACAGAGCAGCCCTGGATTGGGAGGCTCCTCAGGTCTCAGGCTCAGGTGCAGAAGCAGAGCCCCTAACTGGAAGGCTCGGAGGTGGGCCGGTGAGGCAAGCAAGCCCTGTGGGGGGTTGAGGACTGCTTGGGTTGGATGTCCCTCACTGCAGCCTGTCCGTGGATGTCTCTGCCTTAAGGGAATTGGAGGTGGAACCATGCAGTCTTGAAGGTCAACGGAGCGTGAAGAGAGGAGCGGGCAGCTTGAGGTGAGGGAGGAGTCACCTTTCAATTTGTAGGGGTGGGAAGAGGTAATCAAGGACGTATTCTTGCATTTACAGGAGTTTATCCTTTTTTTTTAGCACTACAGATAGGAGCGTCCCTTGCTCCTGCCAGGCAGCCCCTCCATAGGGGCAGTCCTGTGTTGCTGTGCCTCGGTACCCGCACAAGGTGTCCGGGGACCGCCCGGACCCGCCCTTCCATCGGCGGCAGCGCCACCTGGCGGCCATGGTGCGGTGGTGTGGGAGGTGCTGGGCCCGGGCTGGGCACTGAGCCCACCGGAGCTGCAGGCGTCTGCAGAGCCTTGCACCGAGTTTCCCCGCGAGGGCGGGCGGGAGGAGTCCCAGGCGGGAATGTGATCCCCAGGGGGCCGGGGAGGGCCCTGGGGAGGAGCCTGGCCTGGGGAAGCCGGACTTCCGTGACACAACAGACACAAAAGACAAAGTCCATTTGGATGGAAGTGGGAGCAGGGCGAGACGGGCCATTTTCACTCTGTGGTCAAAGGAAATGACTGGTCTGACTCGGTCTGGGAGCGGGGCACCCAGGTACGGCCACTTAATTTGGGAGTAGCGGGTGCTGGCTGGTGGTCGCTCCAGATAGAGGGAACACTGGCAGGCACGCTTGGCGTCCAGTTTGATATTGTGAGGATTCGTCCAGCTGCTGTGGAGTGGCTTTCCAAGCCGGCCTCCGAAAGAGGTGGTTGAATTGTGGGGTGCCAAGGTCTAGGTCAAACGAAGTTTTCCAGGATATTTTAATAAAGGGAATTCAGGACCC
Source organism: Pan paniscus (assembly GCF_029289425.2). Taxonomy (NCBI): domain Eukaryota; kingdom Metazoa; phylum Chordata; class Mammalia; order Primates; family Hominidae; genus Pan; species Pan paniscus. The sequence continues at coordinate 44,836,984 of NC_073259.2, read as the reverse complement.
CTTTCAAGTTTGACCTGTGGGAAAATCTCATGGCCTGGAGAGTTAGGAAGGCAGGAGAGTGGCTAAAGCCTGGGCCAGGTGTGGGAGGGCAGCCACAGTTGGAGTTAAGTCAGGGGTAAGGCAGAGGCTTTCAAAATGTGTGGGAACTTTGGAAAAGCATCCAATGCAGCCCTGCCCCTCCACACATCCCCCCATGAGTCATATGGGGTCATTGGTCTCAGGGGAAGTCTGAAATTTAAACAGCTTTCTCCTCTAAATCTGGAGTCACTGTGGTTGTAAAGAATGGGACTGAGGTGCTAGGACAAGGGATATGAGATAAATAGCACTGGGGACTCAGGCAGATCTGTACTCGACTTTTATTGGAAAGAGAAATGGTTGCTGTGTTGGAGCCTGGACATCATCTTATGACTCTACTTTTTCCCATCTCTTAGGGTCTAAGGATAACTCTGGGGCCATGACAGCCATGAGTCTCACAGAGGACCCCGAGACTTCTGTGCTGCGAGTAACCGGACTTGTTCTGAGACCTTTGCCCTAGAGGATGGCCAAGGGGCTCCTGGTGACCTATGCCCTCTGGGCTGTGGGGGGCCCTGCTGGGCTCCACCACCTGTACCTGGGAAGGGACAGCCACGCCCTGCTCTGGATGCTGACCCTGGGGGGAGGTGGGCTGGGCTGGCTCTGGGAGTTCTGGAAGCTCCCAAGCTTTGTAGCTCAGGCCAACAGAGCCCAGGGACAGAGGCAGAGCCCCAGAGGGGTGACACCCCCTCTGAGTCCCATTCGCTTTGCTGCCCAGGTGATAGTTGGCATCTATTTTGGCCTTGTGGCACTGATTAGCCTTTCTTCCATGGTCAACTTCTATATTGTGGCCCTCCCACTGGCAGTTGGCTTAGGGGTCTTGCTGGTGGCTGCTGTTGGCAACCAGACCTCAGACTTTAAGAACACTCTGGGGGCAGCATTTCTCACTTCACCTATCTTCTATGGCCGCCCCATAGCCATACTGCCCATTAGCGTGGCCGCCAGCATTACAGCTCAGAGGCATCGCCGCTACAAAGCTTTGGTGGCATCAGAGCCGCTCAGTGTGCGGCTCTACCGTCTGGGCTTGGCTTACCTTGCTTTCACAGGCCCACTGGCATACAGTGCCCTCTGCAACACAGCTGCCACCCTCAGCTATGTGGCAGAAACCTTTGGCTCCTTCTTGAATTGGTTCAGCTTCTTCCCCCTTCTTGGCCGCCTCATGGAATTTGTCCTCTTTCTGCCTTACCGGATCTGGAGGCTACTGATGGGGGAGACTGGCTTCAACAGCAGCTGCTTCCAGGAGTGGGCGAAGCTCTATGAGTTTGTTCACAGTTTTCAGGATGAGAAGCGTCAGCTGGCTTACCGGGTAAGGCTTTCTTCCCTCAGTCCTGTCCGGTGGCTCTGGTGGCCCTCATGTGGAAGTACTGTACTTACGTCTGTTGGCCAGGTGCTGGAAGGATATTCTGGCTTCTTTGGATATCTGTGTACAATGGGCAAAGGTTACAGATGCTGTGAGTAGGAAAAATATATGTGTATATTATTTACTTTTTATTGAGGTACAACATATATAAATTGCACTAATTTTATGTATACCTGACTCAGATCAAGGGATGGAACATTTCCAGCACTAAGAAGGTTCTTTTATTCCCCTTCTCAGCCTATACTCCCACCTTCAGAGGTCATTTCTATTCAGACTTTCGTCACCATACATTAGTTTTGCTCATTCTTCTTCTTTTTTTTTTTTTTTTTTTTTGAGATGGAGTCTCACTGTGTAGCCCAGGCTGGAGTGCAGTGGCACGATCTCAGCTCACTGCAACCTCTGCCTCCTGGGTTGAAGCGATTCTCCTGCCTCAGCCTCCCGAGTAGCTGGGACTACAGAAGTGTGCCACCACGCCCGGCTAATTTTTGTATTTTTCATAGAGACAGGGTTTCGCCATGTTGGCCAGGCTGGTTTCCAACTCCTGACCTCAGGTGATCCACCCACCTTTGCCTCCCAAAGTGCTGGGATTACAGGCGTGAGCCACCGTGCCCAGCCAGGTTTGCTCATTCTTGAGCTCCAAATAAGTGGAACCATCCCGTATGTGTTCTTTTGTATTTGGCATCTTTCATCTTTCATTCAACATCATGTTTATGAGATGTATTCCTCTTGATTCTTCTTTTTTTTTTTTTTTTGAGATGGAGTTTCACTCTTGTTGCCTAGGCTGGAGTGCAATGGCGCGATCTCAGCTCACTGCAACCTCTGCCTCCCGGGTTCAAGTGATTCTCCTGCCTCAGCCTCCCGAGTAGCTGGGATTACAGGCATGCGTCACCACGCCAAATTAATTTTGTATTTTTAGTAGAGACGGGGTTTCTCCATGTTGGTCAGGCTGGTCTCGAACTCCCGACCTCAGGTGCTCCGCCCGCCTCGGCCTCCCAAAGTGCTAGGATTACAAGCAGGAGCCACCACGCCTGACCATTATTCCTCCTGTTACTTGCAATTGTAAATTGTTTGTTTTCACTGTTGTGTAGTATCCCATTGTATGATTATACCACAGTTAATTTATTCACTCTATTGTTAATGAACATTTGGGTTGTTTATGGTTTGGGGCTATTATAAATAAAGCTGCTTTGAGCTTTCTTGTACATGTCTTTGGTGGACATATATACATTTATGTCTTTTGTGGGGAAGAGATCTTGCCAGGGATATGAAGTTCCAGGTTGGAAAATGGGCAGTTGTGGTTAATGGCTCTTGCCATGAGATCTAGAGCTTGTCTTTGTTTCAAAAGGCTGGAATTCTTTTTTCTAAAATAGTTTTTTTCTTTTATTATTACTCTATAAGGCTGGAATTCTAACCTGAGCTGCTGGACCTTTCCCACGGGCAAGTAGAAGCCAATTCTAGAGATATGATAGCCTGATTTAGCAAAGGTGCAAGGAGAGGCCCAGGTACCCTGACAACTTGGGGGATTCTAATTTGTCATCTTCTGTTTCCATAAGGTTTTGGGCCTCTCAGAAGGGGCAACAAATGAAGAAATACATCGGAGTTACCGGGAGCTAGTGAAGGTCTGGCACCCAGACCACAACCTGGACCAGACAGAGGAGGCACAGAGGCACTTCCTGGAGATCCAGGCTGCGTATGAAGTCCTGAGTCAACCCAGGAAGCCCTGGGGATCCCGGAGGTGAAAAGAAACTTCCCCCTGAGGACTGACTCTTCCTAGCAGAGCTGGGCAACTTGTCCCAAATCTAGCTTTGCCCACGAATGGCATCCCAACAGAGTTAAAGAAACTGCTTGCAGGGGCCGGGCGTGGTGGCTCATGCCTGTAATCCCAGCACTTTGGGAGGCCGAGGCGGGCAGATCATGAGGTCAGGAGTTCGAGACCAGCAGCCTGGCCAATACAGTGAAACTTCGTCTCTACTAAAAATACAAAAAATTAGCCAGGAGTGGTGGCAGGCACCTGTAGTCCCAGCTACTTGGGAGGCTGAGGCAGGAGAATCACCTGAACCTGAGAGGCGGAGGTTGCAGTGAGCCGAGATCACGCCACTGCACTCCAGCCTGGGCAACAAGAGTGAAACTCCGTCTCAAAAAAAAAAAAAAAAGAAAAGAAAAACTGCTTGCAGGGGACATGAGAAAACAATGGGGTGAGAAAAGGTTGTGGTAGAAGGATGTGTTTATATTCTGAATTTCTGAATTCTTGGCTATTGCATTCTTGACAATTTTTCTTAAAACCAGAGAGTGAAAGGCATATTATAAAACAATCAAATATCTTTTAGAGTATGGACAACTATTATATATCAATAAAAAATTAATTAGAAAAAATATATCTTTTAGAGAACACACCACCTTATCCCACCCATGATATATTGATGTGTGATGGAGAAAGATTATTTAACTATTTTTTTAAATGTGTAAAGCAGCAGGGCATAGTGGCTTACGCCTGTAATCCCAACACTTTGGGAAGCTGAGGTGGGAGGATCACCTGAGGTCAGGAGTTCAAGACCAGCCTGGCCAACCAACATGGTGAATCCCCATCTCTACTAAAAATACAAAACTTAGCCAGCCATGGTGGCACATGCCTGTAGCCCCAGCTAGTCGGGAGGCTGAGGCAGGAAAATCACTTGAGCCTGGGAGGTGGAGGTTGCAGTCAGCTGAGATTGAGCCACTGCACTGTACTCCAGCCTGGGCGGCAGAGCTAGATTCTGTCTCAAAAATTAAATAAATAAATAAGTAAGTAAGTAAATAAATAAATAAATAAATAAATGTATAAAGCACTATGTTAGGAGATTGAAGCAAAAATATGAAGGTTCTAGTATTCACAAGCTGTCCTGTGATGAGAGAGATTTGATCTTTTCTGTAGATGGGGTGAGACTAGGATTAAATTTCAAAATTTGAGAAAAATATTTTCATTCCATTTATGGGAGAACTTTCTAGCAGCTACACTTTCTCCAAAAGGGAACAAGCTACTGTGGAGTGGGGGGTAGTTCTTCCTCCTCTGCTTAGAGGAGAATTTTTGGAGAGCTCTCAGACTTTACATAGGTGGTTGGACTGGCTGACTTCTCAGGTCTTCCCAGTATTTGAGGTCTGATTCTGGGCTACATACCCTACTCCTAGAAGCATACAATCTGATGGGAGATAATGACACAGGTACACAGATATCAAAGCCCTTGTTCAGTGTTTTGAACTAAATGTCATAAGAGCTGTAAATAGTGTATTGGCACATTGGAGGAGGGACAGATAACATTGTTTTATGGGGACTCAGAAAGATTCATGATTTTATATGTCATATGTCCCTTTGGGGACTTTGGGGAACCCTAGGGAACCAGCGGCTAGAGCATCTCAAGGGGGCCTTATTCAATTCTAGGTAACTAGCCAGGTGTGAAAGAAAGGGCCCAGGCTGTCTCACTTTGCAGAGGAAGATTGGAGACCAGGAACATGATTTTAAATTATGTGCCTTTACTGCAGCTTTCTTGCTCTCTTTGTGTGTGTGCATTCTTTCCATTTTTTTCTTCTTTCTGGATGTTAAATCTGAGTAATATATATCATTTTTAAAGTGGAATTATGACCGGGCATGGTGCCTCTTGCCTATAATCCTAGCACTTTGGCAAGCCAAGGCAGGAAGATTGCTTGAGCCCAGGAGTTCAAGACCAGCCTGGGCAACATGGCAAAACTCCATCTCTACAAAAAGTACAAAAATGAGCCAGGTGTTTTGGGGTGCGCCTGTAGTCCCAGCTAAGGAGGCTGAGATTGGGAGGATCACTTGAACCCAAAAGGTGGAGGCTGCAGTGAGCTGAGATCGTACCACTACACTCCAGCCTGAGTGACACAGTGACAGCCTGTCTCAAAAATATAAAAATAAATAAATAAATAAAGTGGAATTATGTTGACGACTATTCTCTCTATTCTCTCTCTCTCTCTCTCTTTTTTTTTTTTTTTTTTTGGAGATGGTGTCTTGCTCTGTCACCCAGGCTGGATCTTGGGGTTCAAGCAATTCTCCTGCCTTAGCCTCTCGAGTAGCTGGGATTACAGGCACCTGCCACCACGCCCGGCTAATTTTTGTATTTTTAGCAGAGATGGGGTTTCACCATGTTGGCCAGGATGGTCTCGATCTCTTGACCTCATGATCTGCCTGCCTTGGCCTCCCAAAGTGCTGGAATTACAGGCATGAGCCACCACACCTGGCCACTGTTCTCAAATTGTATTATGGAGTTTTTTTTTTTTTTTTTTTTACAAAATATGGATATATTTTAATTTACTCAAATGGGAACTACTGATAAGCAGTTCTTATTTTTCCAGCATAAGCAAGCCTATAATAAATATCTTTGAATATATGTACTGATGCTTTTTGTTTTTTGTTGAAGCTATATCCCAATAAGTGATAAGTAGGGTCGAAGAGAGAACATGTTTTTTACAATTTTGATTGATATCATATTGGGCCACGCATGGTGGCTCAGGCCTGGCATCCCAGCACTTTGGGAGGTTGAGGTGGGAGGATAGCTTGAGCTCAGGAGTTCAAGACCAGCTTGAGCAACCTAGTGAGACCTCATCTCTACTAAAAAAACAAAACAAACAAACACAAAATTAGCTAGGTGTGGTGGCATGTGCCAGTAGTCCCAGCTAGTTGGGAGGCTGAGGTGGAAAGATTTCTTGATCCTGGGAGGTTGAGGCTACAGTGAGCTGTGATGGTATCACTGCACTCCATCCTGGGCAACACAGCAAGACCCTGCCTCAAACAAATGTATTTGGTTGATATTGTATCAGATTTCTTCTGAAAAACGTTTTAACGGTTTAGACTTTCACCAAGTGCAAGAAACTGGCATTTTCTTTGTAACTGGCCTGGAATGTTACCACTCTTTTAAACTTTTGTCAAGATGATCATGAGAAATAGTATCTAATTACTTTAATTTGCATTTCCCTGACTCCTAATGAAGTTCAGCATCTCTTCAAATCTTTATTGGGCATTTGGATTTTCTCTTCAGTGAATTGCTTCATCATATTCTCTATTTATTGTAAAGTTGTGTTCCTATTTGTCGCTTTCAAATCTAGTTTGGTGGAATCCTTGCATGTTAGAAACCTTAACCCTCGTAATATGTGTTGTAGATATTTTTCCCTTGCCTATGAGTTGTCTTTCTTGAGCATGTCATCCTTGAGCATGAGTTTTAGAGTCAGAAGAACAACAGTAGGATTTGAATCAGGTTACATTATTTTCTAGTTGTCGTATTTTTTATTTCTTCAGCCTCTTAGAATCTTAGTTTCCTTTAAAATTGAGATAATAGTATCTACTTTATTCAAAAAAATTTTTTGGCTGGGCGCGGTGGCTCACGCTTGTAATCCCAGCATTTTGGGAGGCCAAGGCAGGCGGATCACCTGAGGTCAGGAGTTTGAGACCAGCTTGGCCAACATGGTGAAAACCCATCTCTACTAAAAATACAAAAATTAGCCAGGTACAGTGGGGCATGCCTGTAATCCCAAGTACTCAGGAGGCTGAGGCAGGAGAATCACTTCAACCTGGGAGGCAGAGATGAGGTAGTGAGCTGAGATCGCACCACTGCACTCCAGCCTGAGTGGTAGGGCAAGACTCTGTCTCAAAAAAAAAAAATTGTTTTTTCATTTATTTATTTATTGAGACAGGGTCTTGCTCTGTTGCCCAGGCTGGAGTTTAGTGGGGTGATCACAGCTCACTGTAGCCTGGAACTCCTGGGCCCAAGTGATCCTCCTGCCTCAACCTCCCAAGTAGCTGGGACTACAGACAGGCATCACCATACCTGGCTTTTTTTCTTTTTTTTTTTTTTTTGGTAGAGATGGGGTCTTGCCATGTTGCCCAACCTGGTCTCTAACTTCTAGTTTCAACCCACCCTCCCGTTTGGCCTACGAAAGTGCGGGGATTACAGGTATGAGCCAAGTATCTACTTTAAAAGGGTTGCTGTGGCCAGGCGTGGTGACTCACACCTGTAATCTCAGCACTCTGGGAGGCTGACGTTGGTGGATCACCTGAGGTCAGGAGTTTGAGACCAGCCTGGCCAATATGGTGAAACCCTTTCTCTACTAAAAATACAAAAAATTAGCCAGGCGTGGTGGCACATGCCTGTAATCCCAGCTACTCAGGAGGCTGAGGCAGGAGAATCACTTGAACCCAGGAGGTGGAGGTTGCAGTGAGCTGAGACTGCGCCATTGCACACCAGCCTGGGCGACAGAGTGAGACTCCACTTCAAAAAATAAAAAACACAAAAAATACAAAAATGAGCCGGGCATGGTGGCACACGCCTGTAGTCCCAACTATTCTGGAGGCTGAGTGGGGAGAATCGCTTGAACCCAGGGGGGCGGAGGTTACAGTGAGCCGAGATGGCGCCTCTGCACTCCAGCCTGGGCAACAGAGTGAGACTCCGTCTCAAAAAAAAAAAAGAAAAAATAAAGAAAAAATAAAATGTGGCTGCCCAGAAGGTCAATCATGAGTGAGTTGTGATTGCGCCCCTGCACTCCAGCCTGGGCAACAGAGTGAGACACGGTCTGAAATAAATAAATAAATAAACAAAATAAAAACAAATAAGTAAATGAAATTAAAACAAAAACCAAAATACGGTCTTAAAAAAAGAAGGACATTTAGTAAAATAATAGGAAATCTAAGACATTAACAAGTGAGTCTTCTTTATTTTCTACCTTAGTTGATTTAATGAAATCCAGTGATTTCATATTCTCCCATTTGCACAAAACAAAAATTCATAGATACTTTGAAGAGTTGGAAGGGAATTGAGAAGGCCTGTATCCCAAGCAACTATACAGTACAGAATCTTGGGAAAAGCTTGCCTTAGAGATGACCATTTCGGGTTTTGCTTGAATTGGAAATCTTCTACCTGTCTCACCTTTTAGACATCCTTAATTGTTCCCTAAATTGTTTCCTAAATTTGCTTCCTTGTAATGTCTTTCTGGACCTGCCATCTCTTGCTACAAAGAACATAAAAAACCAAAAACCATTTCTTGATGAGATTCTGCCCTTCATCTCCTATCTCTCTAAATCTTCCATTTGCCACATTTACCATCACCTTGTTTAAGGAGGAGGCACTGCAGTCCGAGTGAGGAGGGATGAAGAGGTGAAGAGATGGGTCTCTACTTCTACCTCTTGCATTGACCATACTGGTGACTTTGGGTGAGCCACCTTTCCACTAGGGCCTCTGTTTCTTTCTTGTCAGGTGAGGGAGATGGACTTAGAAGACTTAGATGATTTTTTTTTTTTGAGACGAGATCTACTTTGTTGCACAGGCTGGTGTGCAGTGGCACAGTCATAGCTCACTGCAGCCTTTACCTCCTGGGCTCAAGCGATCCTCTCACCTTGGCCTCCCAAAGTGTTGGGATTACAGGCATGAGCTACTGACCCCAGCCTAGATGACCTTTAAGCTTGCTTTCAACCTGTATTCTGGAGTTATTAGCTTTTCAGCTGAGGTTTTTATTAAATGGTTTGATTTGTCATCTTCTGTCTGCCCCCTTGTGGACATTGTTTTGGGAAGAAAATAAAATACTTAATTGCTCGAAGAACAATATAATGACCATCTCACCCTCCAAAAATTCACTTGCATCACACTGTTTGTTTTCAGTTATTCATGTTCACTTCTAGTCCTCGTTCATAAATGTACATCATTTTACATGGTTGAATCATATCAGGGACATAATTTTGTACTTTTCCCCCCCTCCCTGATAATGATGATGTTTTTACAGTAAAATTTAAAAATGCTTGTGATTCAATAAGCTTTTAAAATATTACTATAAAGACTTTGTTATTATATATATTTAATTGAGATATAATTCATATAGCATAAACTTCACCCTTTAAAAGTGTACAATTCAGTGGTTTCTGATAGATTCATAAGGTTGTATAATTATCACCTCTGTTTAATTCCAGAATGTTTTACCACCCCAAAAAGAAACTCCATACTCATCAGCAATCACTCTCTGTTTCCTCCTCTTCCTAGCCTCTGCAATCACTGATCTGCTTTCTGTCTCTAGATTTGCCTATCCTGGACATTTTATTTAAATTGCATCACACAATATGTTGTCCTTCGTGTGTGTATGGCTTCTTTCATTGAACATAATGTTTCCAAGATTCAAATATGGGCTGGGTGTGGTGGCTCACGCCTGTAATCCCAGCACTTTGGGTGGCTGAGGTGGGCGGATCACGAGGTCAGGAGTTTGAGAGCAGCCTGACCAACATGGTGAAACCCTGTCTCTACTAAAAATACAAAAATTAGCTGGGTGTGGTGGCATGCATCTGTAGTCCCAGCTACTCAGGAGGCTGAGGCAGGAGTATCGTCTGAACCTGGGAGGCGGAGAAGGTTGCAGTGAGCTGAGATTGTGCCACCGCACTCCAGCCTGGGTGACAGAACGAGACTCTCAAAAAAAAAAAAAAAGAAAAGAAAAGAAAAAATGATTCAAATATGTTGAAGCATGCATTATCATTACATTTATTTTATTTTTTAATAACACACCATTATATCTTAAAGCTGTATAATATTCCCTTTTTGATAAACATTTATATAATGTTGTTGTAAATAATGTGGCATCGATATCTTCATGGCTCTAATTCATCTCTTCTCTTGAATTATTTCCTTAGAATAAATTCCCATGGGTGGGATTACTGGGTCAAAGGGTATGAACATTTTTTATAGCTCTTGTCAATATTGCTCTTAAATTGTGGTGCCCAGAACTAAATGCAATTCTGAGATGTGTTCAGACAGAACGGGGTACTGTGGGGCTGTTACGTTCTCAAGGTCTGAACAATATATCATCCTTTAAATCCAGCAGCCTAAAAATTTATTAGCTTTTTTTGGTTGCTATGTAAGTGTGACTCATTGAGTTTATAGTCAACTGAGGCCCTTAGATCTTTTCCTAGGCACTGTGTCTTAGAGCTATGTTTGCATCTACTCTAGGACCCAGGAGGCTTTTGAGGACTCACTGACTTTAGTACTCTGTGTCTTAGTTTTCTTTTCTCTTGAACAGTGGGGTGGTCCTAACCAGCCTGGAGACGTGTGGTTTGTTGTAGTCTTAGCTAGGAACTGCAGATGGCGCTACAAGGCTGTCACGGTAAAATATGTCCCTCGGCTGTCCCCTTCACTTAAAAAAAAATGTGGTAGTGGCACCTCCATAGCAGGTTCATTACCAGAGTTCAGTCCTCTCCTTTTGCTGAGAAGGAGCAAGCAACTGTGAAGTTGGATTTGGGGTGTTATTCAAAGCAAGCTCCAACTGAAGCATGCTTTTCAGTTGTCATTTAATCTCCTAGGGGAATCTAGAGCTGTCTATTTCATGTTAGAACTTTGAACGCACATCTCATGCCAGTGCTTTGGCTTTTGAAGTTCACACCCTGAGAAGGTGATTTAAAATTTTTTTTCTTTTGCTTCATGTTCCCTGCAGTATTTCTGTTAGTCGCCTCAAGGGATTAAAAGTTGTTCAACTGTTTTGTTTTGTTTTGTTTTGTTTTGTTTTTGCTAAGATGAGTTTTGAGCAATAAAAGTAAAAAATTTATGTAGGGTTCCAGCTAAAGATACTTCATTTCAATAATTTGTTCTCTCTTTTCTTTCTCATTCTTCTTTTTCCCCACCTCTCATTCACCCTTTCCATAGTCCATCTGGTTATTTGCAAACTATTATGACTCTAAGCAAGGATCTTGGACTTTCTGGGTTTAAACGTTACTGACAAGTTTCAACAGAACAAAGCAGTAAAACAGTGCCCTGTATGGGAAACTTGGAAGGGAATCTTTTTTTTTTTTTTTTTTGAGACGGAGTTTCGCTCTTGTTGCCCAGGCTGGAGTGCAATGGCACCATGTCGGCTCACCACAATCTCCGCCTCCCGGGTTCAATCGATTCTCCTGCCTCAGCCTCCTGAGTAGCTGGGATTACAGGCATGTACCACCACACCCAGCTAATTTTGTATTTTTAGTAGAGACGGGGTTTCTCCATTTTGGTCAGGCTGGTCTCGAACTCCCAACCTCAGGTGATCTGCTCGCCTTGCCCTCCCAAAGTGTTGGGATTACAGGCCACCACTCCCAGCCCAGAAGGGAATCTTTTAACCCATTCTGTGCCAGACCTCAGTCCCAATTCTGGGTTGAGAAATGTTGTGGGGAACATCTGCTGGGCAGTGACTGAGTCAGCATGTGAGCCTGGCTTTGCAAGCAACACCTAAAAGGGCATTTTTCCTAGAATCAATGGCTCAGACACATTTCAGGTGAATTAGTACCAGAAAAGGAACGGGAGCTGGGCGTGATGATGGGCGGAGGCGGGGGGATCACTTGAGCCCGGGAGTTTGAGGCTACAGTGAGTTATGATTCTGCCACTGTACTCCAACCTAGGCAACAGAGCAAGGCCCTGCCTCAAATAAATAAATAAGAAATTTATTAATCTGTCTCAAGAGTGGGGAAAATAAAAGGCCAGGCATAGTGGCTGATGCCTATAATCCTAGCACTTTTGAGAGGCTAAGGCAGGAGGATCACTTGAACCCAGTGGGGAGGATTGCTTGAGTTTGAGACCGGCCTGGGCAACATGGGGAGACCCCATCTCTATAAAAAAAAAAAATTAGCCAGGCCTGGTGGCTCACACCTGTAGTCCAAGCCACTGGGAAGGCTGCAATGGGAGGACCAGTTGAGCCTGGGAGCTGAAGGCTGCAGTGAGCAATGATCCCATCACTGCACTCCAACCTGGGCAACAGAGTGAGAACCCTGTCTCTTAAAAAAAAAAAAAAAAAGGAATGGGGCTTGGCGCCGGTGACTAACGCCTGTAATCCCAGCACTTTGGGAGGCCAAGGCAGGTGGATCACGAGGTCAAGAGATTGAGACCATCCTGGCCAACATGTGAAACCCCGTCTCTACTAAAACTTCAAAAAAATTAGCTGGGCATGGTGGCGCACCTGTAGTCCCAGCTACTTGGGAGGCTGAGGCAGGAGAATCGCTTGAACCTGGGAGGTGGAGGTTGCCGTGAGCTGAGATCGCGCCACTGCACTCTAGCCTGGGTGACAGTGCGAGACTCTGTCTCAAAAAAAAAAAAAAAGAATGGGAAGGGGTTGTGGGACATAAAACGTCTTTGGTTCAGGTGTTTCCCAGTCACAGATCTGAGGGCCACTGAGGCTTGTTTTACTCCCCCACCCCTCCTTCCATATCTTTACCCACTTTAGACGTGGTTTCTCTTGCTTTTTCCTCCCTTTCCCTCCCATGAACCACAGGAGAGAGTGTACGTTTAATATTCAGTAAATTTGATATTCAGTGCCTGCAAACTTACTTCGTCTTAGCAGTTGACTTTTCTTGCACAGCCAAGATGACTGATCATTTCAGACCCATCTCCCTCCAGGCTCTAATTCTTCTCCATCAATGTGTTTGTTTTGATATTTCTGCCTTTGGTTGATGTTCTTCTTCTTTCCTATAATTATTTTTCCTCTCTGCTAAATCTTTTTTTTTTTTTGAGATGGAGTTTCGCTCTTGCCCAGGCTGGAGTGCAGTGGTATGATCTTGGCTCATTGCAACCTCCGCCTCCCGGGTTCAAGTGATTCTTGTGCCTCAGCCTCACGAGTAGCTGGGATTATAGGCGCCCGCCACCACGCCAGGCTAATATATTTGTATTTTTAGTAGAGACAGGATTTCATCATATTGGCCAGGCTGGTCTCGAACTCCTGACCTCAGGTGAGCCACCGGCCTCGGCCTCCCAAAGTGCTGGGATTACAGGCATTAACCACCATGCCTAGCCTTGCTAATACAAATCTTTACACTTCTTTTATGACCTAGCTTAAGGTTTATCCCTAAATGATGCCTTTGCTGATTAATTCCACCTCTAGTAATCTTTGCCCTTTGAATTCCTTCTGTATTCCCATCTAGTTTGTACTGTTCTATCAATAAGTTTCTTGCATGTTGCCATATAAATTGTTCTCTGTCTCATGTTTGCAAGTCTTCTCTTCTTAACTATACCAAAGCTGCTGGAGGGCAAGTGACTGTGTCTTCTCCTAATGTAAATAGCAGGACATTTATTAAATGTGCAACCTAGGTAAATTATTGAAAAATTTTGAGCTTCAGTTTCCTCATTTGTTACATGAGGACAATGATGCCTGCACCACACAATGTTCAGACAATCAAATGAGACAATGTGTACAGAGTGCTTTATGAAGTATAAAACATTTGACAGAAGTGAAGCATACTATTTTTTTAAAGTGGTGACAGAATCTATAAATGAAAGATAATTTAAAAACTTAATAAAAGAACTTAGAGTACAGCAATATTAGTTACTATCTTACACATAGGACAAATTCACTTAATATCAAAGTCAAGTCTTAATGAACCTGCAAGGCTCACATTGAACTGAATTTTTCAGATCTGAGTTTTGGGTCCAGCATTGCCAATAATTTTGTGATGTAACACTTCAACCTTTGATAGTTTAAGGCCTTTCCCAGCTTTAAATATCTGATACACAAGTGAAAATTTGGGTATGTTAGCCTTGTTTTTGGGCCTCAGTTTTGTTATCTGTAAAATGGGAAATCTGACCTAATTAAACCATTTTAATTGAACTTTATACAATGGATGTTCAAAGACACATTAATTCTGCAAAAAAGTCTTGGGGGTGGGGATGGGAGTGGGAAGAGCTTCCTTGGGGAAAGCTGCACACTACATAGCCTGCTCGCTTCAATATGAACAAAGCATGGTATCATATTAAATATTCTGGGAAGTAAATAAACCAGTTTAACTTGATTTTAACCTGTGCTTCCCAAACTTAATTGGACATGGAATAGTTTTCTCAGATAACATCTATTTAGTATCCCATGAAACGAATTTTCTGAGGCACACTTTGGACTGCTAACATGAATATTCTTAGGTACTAGGGTTAGTATAGGCAAAAGGAAAAGTACAATCTTATGAGCTGTTCTCTACTGGTTTTTGTGCCTGTTGTCACTTGCAGCTTCAGTCAATGGAGACTTTAAAACATTATGTTTCTTAATTGCAGTCATTGGTTATCAAGTCTCCAAGATAATAAGTTAAATTTTTGTGCCTCTCAGGCTCTAGTTGGCCTCTTTTTCTTCCTAATAAAAACATGGAATCTGGCAATCAATTACTTAAGATACAAAATATCAACTGAAACCAAACAAAAACATTAAAGTTCTGAAGTCAAGGATCTATTTGAAAACATATCAAATTAGGTCAGGTTAATACCTGCAGAATATATCTGCCAAGGTGAAGCTTATGTCATGATTTCTCTCTAATTCTAGTTCTGGCACTTGATCATTAAGTAACATGGGATAAATTAATTTCGAAAGGCTGAACAGAGGCTAATGGATCTCATTTGAAAATGATCTTTTTCTTTTTTAACCCTTAACATCTATGCTAAACATTTCAGAAATTTGGTTATTTTTGTGTTTTCTTCAGCGTAGGTCACAAATATTATATTTTGCATTTATTGCAGCATTTATTTTCCTCCAAAATAATTTATACATGCACTTTGAACAATTTGCAATTATTTCAAGGCAGGTGACGGTAAATGTTTTATTGTGAAGTAAAACATACACAGTAGGCCGGGCGCGGTGGCTCATGCCTGTAATCCCAGCACTTTGGGAGGCTGAGGCAGGTGGATCACCTGAGGTCAGGAGTTTGAGACCAGCCTGACCAACATGGAGAAACCCTGTCTCTACCGAAAATACAAAATTAGCCGGGCGGGGTGGCACATGCCTGTAATCCTAGCTGCTCGGGAGGCTGAGGCAGGAGAATCGCTCGAACCCAGGAGGTGGAGGTTGCGGTGAGCTGAGATCATGCCATTGAACTCCAGCCTGGGCAACAAGAGTGAAACTCCGTCTCAAAAAAATACATAAATAAACATACACAGTAGAAAATGTATGTGCATTATAAAGAACAAAAATAGGCCAGGCCTGGTCAAGCCTGTAATCTCAGCACTTTGGGAGGCTAAGGCGGTTGGATCATCTAAGGTCAGGAGTGCAAGACCAGCCTGGCCAACATGGTATAAACCCCATCTCTACTAAAAATACAAAAATTAGCTGGGCTTGGTGGCAGGCGCCTGTAATCCCAGCTACTCGGGATGTTGAGAGAGGACGATTGCTTGCACCCGGGAGGCAGACGTTGCAGTGGGCTGAGATTGGGTCATCGGACTCCAGCGTGGGCGACGAGAGCAAAACTCCGTCTCAAAAACAACAACAACAAAATTAATATTTGTAACCCAGGTCAAAAAATATTTTTGAAACATTTGTTCAATGTCCCTTTAGAGAGGTTGAGTGCTGCATGGAGAAAGGGCAAAGGTGGGCCATGAGTTGCAGTACCCCTTTTGCAAACCCCACTCAGCAAGACATATGCTAAAGCAACCTGCTCTCCTTGGAGGAGAGATATTTTTTGAGTAAAATCCTTGTGAGGAGGTCATGTTTACTACCACCCCAGGGACTTAGCAAAATGTGCCTTCCAACCACACCCCAAACATCCCCTTGGAGGAGACTTGTTAAATACAATATTCTCCATCTTGTTAGATTTCCAGTGATGTTTTAACAGCTCTCATACCCTAGGGTGCTCCTTAATCTACCTCCCTTCTCTTGGAGAAGGCTATCCACATATACAAAGTGTCTCCTAGCCGGGTGTGGTGGCTCAGGCCTGTAATCCCAGTGCTTTGGGAAGCCCAGGAGGGAGGGTCATTTGAGCCCAGGAGTTCAAGACCAGCCTGGGCAATGTGTTGAGACACCCATCTGTACAAAAAATTAAAAAATTAGCTGGGCGTGGAGGCCGGCGCCATAGTCCTAGCTACTCGGGAGGCCGACGGGGAGGATCCCTTGAGCCCAGGAATTCAAGGTTACAGTGAGCTATGATTGTGCCACTATACTCAAGCCTGGGCAACAGAGGGAGACCCTGTCCCCAAAACAAACAAAAAAGTCTCTCCTATTAGATCAGGGAATCTCTTGGGAGAGGCATCATGTCTTCCCCACAACAGACTACGTTATTAAGAATGGGAACTTTTTTTATTTGATAAGGTCTCATTCTGTTGCCCAGGCTGGAGTGCAGTGGCATGATCACAGCTCACTGCAGCCTTGACCTCCTGGGCTCAAGGAATCCTCCTACCTCAGCCTCCTGGGCAGCTGGGACAACAAGCACAGCCACCTCAGCCAGCTAATTTATTTTTTGTAGAGACAGGGTCTCCCTATGTTGCCCAGGCTAATCTCAAACCCCTGGGCTCAAGTGATCCACCTCAGCCTCTCAAAGTTTTGGGATTACAGGCATGAGCCACCGAACCTGGCCAAGAATGGGGACTTTATTTTCCAGCCAAAAAACTTGTATTGGCTTTGCAGCACCAACAGGCCCTATAATGAAGGCATTTCCTGAACGGAGTGACTTTTGGTGAGTGAAACCAGTCTTTGTGGAATAGGACTCAAGGCTCGCATCCCACACCTCATGATGAAGTTCTCCATTTACCAGGGTCATATCCTCCTGTTCCTACTCTGTATGGGAAGGAAGGGGAATTGTGCAAGAATTAGTCACTCATTCCTTTCTGTTCCTAAACCACTTTGTACTTTTCTGCTTCAACACTATGTTATTATAGTCATTTAATAACTTATATTTGTTTTTTGTAGAGATGGGGGACGTTGTTATGTTGCTCAGGCTGGTCTCAAACTCCTGGGCTCAAGCAATCCTCCCACCTTGGCCTCTCAAAGTGTTGGGATTACAGGCATAAGCTGCTGCAACTGGCCTATTTAATAACTTTATCCTCCTTTGGAACTGGATACTCTCCTTGGGGTAATGATTTTTTTTATTCTTCTTTGTAAATGTCCGAATACCTAGAACAATACCCACCATCATTGAGTAGGTGCCAATTTAGTGAATGAAAAGAAAGCAGACATTTGGATAATTTGCTTCTATTTGAATTTTTGAATGAAGATGGAATAGTAAGGAACATATAGTCCAGTGCCCTACCTAGCTGGATGACTTAGTCTTCTGCTTATCTAGATCAGTAAATCATATGGTTGGAGTAGATGAGACATTATTAACCACAGGTCATTGGACTCCAGGCGATTTTTGAGCCCTTACCTCAAGCAACGTTAAAAACCACAAGGATCAGATGGCTTGGCAAAGGTCTACTATACTACTCAGTTACATGTACTGTGATTGCAATAACATACGTGGAAACCAAAATGACATGTGCCTGTGGTGTCTAGCTATACACTGACACACACTCTCCAGCTTGTTGGTGCCTTTTCAGAGCCCCTTTGCTTGGCCTCAAAAGGTAAGATGAGGACAAATTCTAATATATATATATATTTTTTGAGATGGAGGGTGGAGTGCAGTGGTGCAATCCCGGCTCACTGCAACCTCCGACTCCTGGGTTCAGGTTATTCTCCTGCCTCAGCCTCCCGAGTAGCTGAGATTACAGGCGTGTGCCACCACATCCGGCTAATTTTTGTATTTTTAGTAGAGACGGGGTTTCACTATGTTAGCCAGGCTGGTCTCGAACTCCTGACCTCAAGTGATCCGCCCGCCTCGGCCTCTCAGAAGTGCTGGGATTACAGACGTGAGCCACCGCGCCCGGCCCCAGATTCTAATAAATATTTTCAATGCTGACTGTCTAAATCCCTCTGGCCCCTCTTAATAGACCCCTGTCGACAGTGAGGTAAGTGCTTTATGCATGCAGAAAGGGTGCACAAATACTAGTTAGTTCCAGCACCAGGGAGGTTGGGAGACTGGCGTCGAAGAGAGTATTTAACAGAAAAGATTCGAAGGGCGGCGGGACCGACCACCGCCGCGTAGAGGGGCTATGCTGACAGCTGGGTAGATCAGAAACCCGACTGACGAGGAACTGACTTGGGGAGCGTGCCGGGCGGACATCGCCAGGGCAGAGAACCCCCATCAGCTCCCGAGGTCATTCTTCCCGCGCCCCCACCGGCCTCTGCGCTCTCTCAGGAGGCAGAGCGACCGCGCGGTCCGGAGGCCCCAGCGTTTCCCGTCGTTGGCGACTCTGAAATTGCCTTTTGGAACAAAACTTGGGTCGGGAAGGAGGCGAAGGGGAAAGCGGTGTGAAGTCCTCGGTACGGAAGAGTGAGCGGCGCTGTACCCGGCGGCCAGAGAAAAAGCTTCCCAACCCGGACATTGAGCAAAAGCCCCGCGCTCGACTCCCCTAGCGGCGCCCGCGTTCGGCCACCTCCGGGGGAGTTTCGGCTCTTTCCGTCAGTTCAGCTCGGGCCCTCCGTTCCCGGCGCGCGCCGGGTCCCTACCCGATGCCGCCGGGTACGAGCTGTGCTGCACGCGGACGCGAGCTCGAGTCCCACCCGTTTTCCCCTTCCATCTACTTTGTCCCCAACCCGCTCCCCGAGTCTCTTCCTTTCCCCGGTAATTCCCAGTCTCCGGTGGCGCGCGAGCCTGCGGACGGTGCGAGACGCGAGGGACCGGGCCCCGAGAAGAGCGGTAACCCGACTGGTCGGAGCCCGCCTCTCGCCGCCCCGCGCCTCTCCCCGATCTTCTCGGTCTCCGGTGCGCGGGCCGTCTCGCCGCTCGAGCCGCGCTCGCGCACCCGTTGGCTGCCACAGCCTCGAGCTTGGCGCGCCGGCGCGAGTACGCGCCCTGAGCTCTGGCTGGCTGGCTGGCGCGCACGCGCCCGAGAGGGCTCCGGGGCGGGGCGAGCCGCTGCCGGGGCGAGGGTCGGGGTGATCTGCTGGAGCTCCGGCCGCATCCTGCAGTCCGGCCCAGGAGAGAAGTGGGGAGGCGGCGGTGGGGGCGGGGCGGCGTCCGGCTCTGAGAGAGCTGGGGGAGGAGCGCGGCGGCGACGGCGGCGGTGGCTCTAGAAGGGGAGGCGGAGGATCTCCTTTCCTCTTCTCAGACCCGGGAGCGTCCGGGACGCGGAGCCCGGAGCTGGGGCGACGAGGCGATTGCGGGGGCCTGGGCTAGGTGAGGCTGAGGGTGCTGGGTGGCGGGGTTGGCGGGGGCTCAGAGGGCGCCGAGGTGCGGGGAGCGGGTTGAGGGAGGAAAAAGAGGGAGGGGGTAGTTGGGGGCGGGGGGACGGGAAGGAGGGGGATGTGAGCCCTTAGAGGCCCGAAGTGCCCAGAGGGTGGAAGGTTCCTGGGGTATGTGGGGCGGGTGAAACACCCGCGTCCGAGTTGGGGAGTTTCCAGACGGATAGGCCGGGGAAACAATGGAGTGTGGGGGGGACTCTGGCGTGAGCGTGTGTGGG
The DNA here is from genome assembly GCF_029289425.2 of Pan paniscus. Taxonomy (NCBI): domain Eukaryota; kingdom Metazoa; phylum Chordata; class Mammalia; order Primates; family Hominidae; genus Pan; species Pan paniscus. The sequence goes on along the minus strand of NC_073259.2, from coordinate 44,817,337 downwards.
GTATTGGATTTTAAGAAACAACGAGCGAGACAGAACGAAAGAATAGGATCATTTGGGATGAGAAGTACAATGAATTAGGAATGCAGTAGGGATGCGTAAGGTCACCTCCGTGGCTGTGCGAGGTCCTTAGCATTCGGGGGCAATAATGAGATTTGAAAATAAGGGAGAGAAGGGCGTTCTTGGAATTGAAGGGGGAGACGAAATGGAAAATCAGGCGAAGAGAGGCAGAGACATAAAATAGATGTGGTTAGGACTTGGATTAAAGCAGAAAGGTAGATTCAGTCAGTTTTGGACTACAGTGATATTTTTCTCATAATTCATCCAGAATGATTAGGTTCTTTTAGAAAGTGGATCTTTCTCAAGCTTGTCCCTCTGTTAAGGAGTACAAGCCGTTCTTTAAATAATTTGATTATCGCTTGTCCATTTTATTGATAAAACATGCCTGTGATATTTACTTCCCCTCTGTTTAGCAGGCTACTGTTCCTAATTTACCTATGGTTAATGAAGCAGGAGAGGACAGATCACCAAAAATATCTTGCTTTAAGTTAGGTCAGTGATAATGCAGAGTTCAGTGTTTTGGAGAGAACCAAAAGCTTGGTTGTTTGTTTTCAGTTTGACCAAAAGGTGATGGATAAAATTAAGTTACCTGTACTTTGTTAGAATTGCAATTTCTCACTGAGAAATGTTCATGTGCCATCTGCTACTGGTTTTATGTTTGTGGGAGAGAGTTGGGGTTCTGCCTTAAATTATTTCTTGATGTTAACTTCAAATACTCAGGCTGCCTCATACCTTCCAGTTTCAATTAAGGTGATTTGGGAATATTGATTATGATCTTTGCATTTCCTTAATATTTGGATTTCCAGACCAAATTTGTGATTGTACTAGATAGAAAATTGCTGATTTTGAAATTGTAATGACCATTGTGTGCTCATAAGTAGTCCATGTTAAGCCTTTTATTTGTTGGGCATTAAGTTTTGCTGACTCATCTAAGATTTATGGACATTAATCAGTTTATATTTCTCAGCTAGGTCTTGGATGGTAGCATTTAGGTTACTTTACAAAGGTTCAAAAATAATGATTTAAATTGTTACTTTTCTTAGATGTTATGAAAATTGAACAAAGCAAGAAATGAGTGCAGTGTTCTCATTAGTGACAATGTGCCTCTTTTTTTTTTTTTTTTTTTTTGAGATGGAGTCTTGCTCTGTTGCCCAGGCTAGAGTGCAGTGGCGTGATCTCGGCTCACTGCAACCTCCATCTCCCGGGTTCAAGCGACCCCAGCCTCCCAAGTAGCTGGAATTACAGGTGCCCGCCACCACGCCTGGCTAATTTTTGTATTTTTAGTAGAGACGGGGGTTTCACCATCTTGGCCAGGCTGGTCTCGAACTCTTGACCTCTTGATCCATCTGACTTGGCCTCCCAAAGTGTTGGGATTACAGGCGTGAGCCACCGCAGCCTAATGTGCCTCTTTTTTAATTGACCTCTTTCAGTGGGCTAGTCAAGGTGCTAAGATTTTTTTGTATGTATTATCTCATTTAATCCTCACAATTATTTCATATTTTGTAAATTAAGAGGTTAAATAATTTACTAAGGTCACAGAGCTAGTAAATAACAAAGCTTTATTCAGACCTAGCTGTATCAGATGCCTTTTTTAAAATCTTCACTGCCTGTTTGCTCTTTCTGCTTCACCCTCATCTTGGTTGTAGTAAAGCAGCATGAACTGGTTGAAACTTGGGTCTGATAACTGTGATTTAGATGAAGATTAAGTTAGTAGGCTGTAGCCTACTCTGTGGAGTTCATTGAAGGTTTACTGCTCCTGTGATTTAACAAAGCTCTGGGATCCTGATAAATAGGGCTAAAAACATCTTTTTGCTTAGGATTTGTCCTGCGACCACACTTAGTTTTCTGTTTAGTCTTGTACTGCTGAGGTACTGTGCATACGTGGCACTCTTACTTGTAGAAGTCAAGACAGCCAGTTGTGGAGCCAAACCAATTAACTCTGGAAAACAATTGAAAACTGCTCAGTACTCAGGTGCCCTCCAAGCACCTGTTGAGCCCACAATTGGTACTAGCATTACCTCTAAATATAGGTAGGATCCTGTTAGAAACCAGGAGTGAAACAGCTAGAACTGAGGGAAACAGCTGGGGCCTGAGGGAGGAGCCACAGGTTATGGCCAAAACATGAGCATAGCCCCTGGAGGCCGATCAGGCTAAGACAGGAGGGAATTTTCATTTGTTGAGCATTTATGTATTCCAGGCGCTGAACTCAGTGTACATTATTACCTTATCTGTTAGTTGTAAGTATTATCCTTATTTTTGAGATGAGGCTCAGAAGGGCTAAAAGTAACTTACACAAAGTCACTTTATAATGGCAGTGAAGAAAATTTGTGTATACTATTCTAAAAATTGCTGCTTTCAGTTTCCCATTGTAGGGTCACCATATTAAAGCTGGGAACTAAAAGTCACTCTTTCAGATATACCTGGCTTCTCATGTGTGTAACTGATTATTTCAGTCTTGCTGCTTTCATTGGAAACTGGAAGGAAAAGCTTGTATTTTTTGGATGTAATTGTTAGGAAGTACAGTCCATTCATTATATTACCAAATGACCTGTAGAATATAATTCAGCTTCCTCAGTTGCTTAGTGTATATCTGCAGCAACATGAAAATAGCATGTCCATCCCTTCTTTTCTGGGATCTTCACTTTCAACGAAGTCATCTAGACTCTGGAGGATGACAGTGAAGCTTGCCTGTTACAGAGTCTTCCACTTTTCTCAATATGTTTTTCCACAAATGTTTGACAGTTGTTCTTGGTTATTTATTTATGTTTTAGAGACAGGATCTCGCTATGTTGCCCAGTCTGGCCTCAAACTCCAGGGCTTAAAAGATCTTCCCGCCTCAGCTTCCAGAGTAGCTGGTATTGGCTAGTTTGTTTACTCCCCCCGCAACCTCCTCCCACCTGCCCAGAAAGGATCTCACTCTGTCGCCCAGGCTGGAGTGCAGTGGTACAATCATGGCTCACTGTTTGACCACGCCCAGTTAACTTTTGTATTTTTTTGTAGAGTCAGGGTTTCGCTGTGTTGCCCAGGCTGGTCCCCAACTCTTGGGCTCAAGCAATCCACCCGCCTTGGCCTCCCAAAGTGTTGGGATTATAGCATGAGCCACCTCACCTGGCCTTTTTGTTTACTTAAAAAAAATTATTGTGGTAAACTATACATAACAAAAAATTTATCGTTTTAACCATTTTTAAGTGTATGGATCAGTGGCATTAAGTACATTCACATTGCTGTGCAACCATCACCACCATCCATCTTGGGAATTTTTTTATTTTCCCAGACTGAAGCTCTGTATCTATTAAACAATAATTCCTTGTTTCTCTTTCTCTACCCAGCTGCTGGCTACCAATATTCTACTTTCTGTCTCTATGAATGTGACTACCCTGGTTACCTCATATGTAAGTGGAATCATACAATATTTACTTTTTTGTGTCTGGTGTGTACCACTTAGCATATCTTCACAATTCATCCATGTTGTAGCATATGTCAGAATCTTATTCCTTTTTAAGGCTGAATAATATTCCATTGTATGTACACATCACATTTTGTTTATCCATTCATTCTCAATGGACATTTGGGTTCCTTCCACCTTTTGGCTGTTGTGAATAATGGTGCTGTGAATTTTGGTGTACAAATACTTGTTCGAGTCCCTCTGTATTGATCCATTCTCATATTGCTGTAAAGAAATACCTGAGACTGGGTAATTTATAAAGAAAAGAGGTTGAATTGGCTCATGGTTCTGCAGGCTGTACAGGAAGCATAGCAGCTTCTGGGGAGGCCTCAGGAAGCTTATGATCATGGCAGGAGGCAAAGGGAAAGCAGGCATGTCTAGGTGGCTGGAGCAGGAGGAAGAGAGAGAGGTGGGGGGAAGTGCTACACACGTTTAAACAACTAGATCTTGTGAGAACAACCCCAGGGGACTGGTACTAACCCATTCGTGAGAAACCACCCCAATATTCCAGTCACCTCCCACCAGGCCCCACCTTCAACACTGGGGATTACAATTTGACGGGAGATTTGGTAGGGACACAGATCCAAACTATATCGCCCTCCTTTCAGGTTTTTTTTTTTTTTCTATTTACACAGAAGTAGAATTGCTGGATCCTATGGTAATTCTATGTTTAGTTTTTTGAGTAGGCTTGGTTACTTTTATTTTTTATTTGTTTTTTTGGAGACAGTCTTGTTCTGTCGCCCAGGCTGGAGTGCAATGGCACGATCTCAGTTCACTGCAACCTCTGCCTCCTGGGTTTAAGCGATTTTCCTGCCTCAGCCTCCAAGTAGCTGAGACTACAGGCATGCACCACCACACCTGGCTAATTTTTGTCTTTTTAGTAGAGATGAAGTTTCGCCATTTTGGCCAGTGTAATCTCAAACTCCTGGCCTCAAGTGATCCACCCGCCTCAGCCTCTCAAAGTGCTGAGATTACATGCGTGAACCACTGTGGCCTGCTGAGGCTTGGTTACTTTTAAGCGGTGATTTTATCATATGCTACCTGAAGGTAGCACTTGATGGTGCTTTCTCTATTGACTTTTTCTGTATTGCTAGCAGGACACTTAGGGTGGAAATGATTCAAAAGGAAATGTTTTACCCAGTTTTCATGTATCCAATGTGGAAGGAACCATTTGTTATATACAGTTCTTTCCAGTTATGTGCAAATATGAATGATCGTCTTAAGAATGCTCTATATGTTATGTAAAATGCGTCAACATTTTTAGTATACTTTGCTGCCTTTGATTGAAATTTAGGGTATTTTTTTCATTTAAACATGTTTTACATGTATGAGATGCTGCTTACTGCTTACCTTCTGTATCTTCCTGCATTTATTAAAAAAAAAATTTCGTGTCTGCTGTATGCTTTAAATATTTCGAGCGGATACCTGGAATACATAGAATAGAAAGTAAAATTGGTTGAAGTCATTTGGCTCCATTTTCTCTCCCTCCTTGTACAGTATGCAAGCTGTAACATAATACCAAATATAATAGGTTGAAATGGCTGCAGTGAACTGTCTCTTAGGATGAGCCTAGCCTCTCATTTGATTTTCTGTTTTGTGTGTGTGTGTGTGTGTGTGTGTGTGTGTGTGTGTGTGTGTGTGTGTGATGGAGTTTTGCTTTTGTCGCCCAGGCTGGAGTGCAATGGCGTGATCTCAGCTCACCACAACCTCCACCTCTCGGGTTCAAGCGATTCTCCTTCCTCAGCCTCCTGAGTAGCTGGGATTACAGGCAAGTGCCACCACGCCCAGCTAATTTTTTGTATTTTTAGTAGAGAGGGGGTTTCTTCATGTTGGTCAGGCTGGACTTGAATTCCCGACCTCAGGTGATCCACCCGCCTTGGCCTCCCAAAGTGCTGGGATTACATGCTTGAGCCACAGTGCCCAGCCTCACATTGCATTTTCTAAATGTTACATGGAAGTTAATTATCCCTGCATCTTGCTTCATGATATTATTGGGTGACATAGTTACTTCAGGCTCATATGCCATTTTCTGGGGGCCTTATAGGAGACTTTGTGAGCCCACACTTACTTTGTATGTGGTCTGTCTGAAACCCAGTCCAGTTGCCATTCAGTTGAATTGAATCTGAAATATTTCTAAAGATTTGATGTTTGTTGGGGGCTGGGCATGGTGGGAGGCCACTTTGACCTCAGTCCTAGCACTTTGAGAGTCCAAGGTGGGAGGATTGCTTCAGACCAGGAGTTTGAGACCAGCTTGGGCAACATAGCGAGACCCTGTCTCTACAAACAATTAAAAAATTAGAGCTGGGCATGGTGGCTCATGCCTGTAATCCCAGCACTTTGGGAGGCCAAGGTGGGCGGATCATCAGGTCAGGAGTTCTAGACCTGCCTGGTCAATATGGTGAAACCCTGTCTCTAATAAAAATACAAAAATTGGCTGAGCGTGGTGGCATACACCTGTAGTCCCAGCTACTCGGGAGGCAGAAGAATTGCTTGAACCCAGGAAGCAGAGGTTGCAGTGAGCCAAGATCATGCCACTGCACTCCAGCCTGGGCGACACTGCGAGATTCCATCTCTAAATAAATAAATAAATTAGCTGGTCATAGTGGTTGGCGCCTGTAGTCATAGCTATTCTGGGGAGGATGAAGCAAAAGGATTGCTTGAGCCCAAGAGTTTGAGATTGTAGTGAGCTATGATCATGTCACTGCACTCCAGCCTAAACAACAGAGACCCTGTCTCTAAACAATAAAAAAAAAAAAAATTGAAGTTTATAAATATGTTATTATTTTCTAATTTTTATTTTTTTTGGAAACAGGGTTTTGCTCTGTCACCCAGGCTGGAGTGCAGTGGTGCCATCATAGTTCACTGCGTCCTTGAACTCCTTGAACTCAGGTGATTCTGTCACCTCAGCCTCAGTAGCTAGGACTGCAGGCACATACCGTGGCAGTCAGCTAGTTTTAAAATTTTTTGTAGAGACAGGGTCTTGCTTTGTTGCCCAGGCTGGTCTTGAACTTCTGGGTTCAAGCGATCCTCCTGCCCTTGGCCTTCCGAAGTGCTGGGATTACAGGTGTGAGCCACAGTGCCCAGCTCACTTTATTATCTTTAGCCACTGGATATTAAGAATAGGCCAGAGGCCAGCATTTACTCTCCCATGTTCACATCTACCATGGCAGCCTATAGGAATGGGTTCCTGAAATATATACCATCTTCTATACAGATTCTTCAGTAGTTGCAGGCCCTTGAAACATTCTGCAGGGTCTGAGGATATAGATGTTACTTAAAGGTAACTTCTGCAGCCATTGTCCTATGACTAATTTGTGGTTAAGACATAAGTTGAAGGCTGGGTGTGGTGGCTCACGCCTGTAATCCCAGCACTTTGGGAGGCCGAGGCGGGCAGATCACTTGAGGTCAGGAGTTCAAGAGCGGTCTGGCCAACATGGCGAAACCTCATCTCTACTAAAAATACAAAAATTAGCCGGGTGTGTTGGTGCATGCCTGTAATCCCAGTTACTCAGGAGGCTGAGGCAGGAGAATCACTTGAACCTGGCAGGCGGAGGTTGCAGTGGGCCGAGATTGTGCCACTGCATTCCAGCCTGGGAAACAGCGAGGATCTGTCTCAAAAAAAAGGCATAGGTTGATTGGAGGTTTTGGGGGATCTCCAAGGGTTACACAGGGATTCTTATCAGTCCAAATCCTATAATAAATAACAACCTTGGATTGCTGGTAAGAAGGATGATTTTTACATTACTTAATTAACAAGATGTATGATTGCAAGTTGTGGAGTGTGTGTGTGTGTGTGTGTGTGTGTGTGTGTGTGTGGTGGTAGTGGTCTTTAGAATTTGCTAAAGGGTATTAGGACGGAGGAGAAGGATGTTTGTGATGAGGCCATTATATGATTGTGAATGAGCCAGGATAGATAAGTAAATATCTTTTGTACTTGAAGATGCTGCCAATGATATTACTTCTTACTGACCTGGATAGGACTGAAAAGACCAATTTGTAAAAGCTGCAGTCTTTCCTATTTTAAATAACTTGCTTTTGTTTTAAGGCTACCCTCTGTAGTTGAGCAGTACTTTTCCTTACATTATCCACTTGGTCTCTGATCATAGCATGTCAGTGTGGTTAGCCCACTGCTGGCTCTTCCTGGCCTACTGTTAAAAATGATTCAAAATGTACATTAGTGTGTGGCAGAAGTGACTCTTCTGCTTACCTTGTTTGGATATCTAGTCACATTTTTATAGTAAATTGCTCTTGTAATCTACCTGCATGTCCTGCAGGAGCCCTTTGTATAGCATGCCTTCATAAGAAGCTTTGTGACATGTGATGAAAACAGTGAAACTCATCTGTAACTAATATAATGACGGGAAGTTAAAGTATTGTAGCTGAATGGTAGGTGGGACATAACACTGCAGATGAAGCCAGCCATGTAGCTTAAACTTTTTTTTTTGAGACAGGGTCTTGCTCTGTCTCCTAGGCTGGAGTGCAGTGGCACAATCTTGGCTTACTGCAACCTCCGCCTCCCAGGGCTTAAGTGATCCTCCTGCCTCAGCCTCCCAAGTAGCTGGGAATGCAGGTGCTCGCCATCTGGTACTGCTAATTTTTAAATAGAGACAGGGTCCAGGCTGGTCTCAAACACCTGGCCTCAAATGATCCTTCTGTCTTGGCCTCCCAAAATGCTTGGATTACAGGCATGAACCACTGCACCTGGCCTGATTTTTTTTTTTTAAGATGGAGTTTCACTCTGTCGCCCATGCTGGAGTGCAGTGGTGCAATCTTGGCTCACTGCAACCTCCGCCTCCCAGGTTCAAGTGATTCTCCTGCCTCAGCCTCCCGAGTAGCTGGGATTACAAGTGCCCGCCACCATGCCCAGCTAATTTTTTGTATTTTTAGTAGAGACGGGGTTTCACCATGTTGACCAGGCTGGTCTTGAACTCCTGACCTCAGGTGATCCGCCTGCCTCGGCCTCCCAAAGTGCTGGGATTACAGGCCTGAGCTATCACGCCCGCCCCTGATTTTTTTTAAGTCAGAGTCTTGCTTCGTCGCTCAAGTTGGAGTGCAGTGATGTGATCATGGCTCATTGCAGCCTCCAGATCCTGGGCTCAAGTGATCCTCCCACCTCAGTCTCCCTAGTAGCTGGGAGTACAGGCTCGTACCACCATGTCCTGCTAATTTTTAAATTTTTTATAGAGACAGGGTCTTGCTATGTTTCCTAGGCTGGTCTTGAATTCCTGGCCTCAAGCAGTCCATCGGCTTTGGCCTCTCAAAGTGCTGAGATTACAGGTGTGAACCATTGTACCTGGCCGGTGTTTTGTTGATTTTTTTTTTTTTTTTTTTTTGAGACGGAGTCTCACTCTGTCGCCCAGGCTGGAGTGCAGTGGTGTGATCTCGGCTCCACTGCAACCTCTGCTGTCCGGATTCAAGCAATTCTCCTGCCTCAGCCTCCTGAGTAGCTGGGATTACAGGCTCCTGCCACTGTGCCTGGCTAATTTTTGTATTTTCAGTAGAGACAGGGTTCACCATCTTGGCCAGGTTGGTCTTGAACTCCTGACCTTGTGATCCGCCTGCCTTGGTTTCCCAAAGTGCTGGGATTACAGGCATGAGCCACCTCACCCAGCCCAGTGTTTCATTAATCTTATCAGCACACAGGAGGTTTTCTTTCTTCTTCTTTTTTTTGTTCATCTAGAATATACACACTGAATACACTAGGTTTGTTGAAATGTCTAATTTCTTAAGTTGATAATGCTTTAAACAAGGCTTAGTTGGTTAATGTTTTTCACCTCTGTTATTACTCAAAGGTTGTATTGTATCTAGGCATTTTAAAAGTTGATATTTGGCATTTGTCATTAGCCTACCAGTCCATAATGTTATGATGATCCTATAAATTAGACTATAGGATATTATTATATGATATTATTGTAATTTGGGAGCACAGGGAACAATGCGTAACAACGACTACTAAATGTGTGTTCGGTCTCTAGCCTGATGAAAAAGCTTCTGAAAAAAGGAAGGATATTTGATACTTTCATCCTGATTACTTGTTACCTGAAATCTTAACATTTCAGCAACATTAAGTAGGATTATATTCAATTTTTATATGATTACATTTTTCATTGGGCAGTAAAGCTGAGAACACATCATCCTTTCACACTGTACGGGCTAATTATTTCCATTGTGAAATAGCCCCAAGTATATTATTAACCTTTTTGGCAGCTGAAGTTTCTGATGCCTGAAATGTGTATCTACTGAATGGCGTTAGTTATGATCAGGCCAGTATTGATAGTATAGTTATAATATTTCTATATATAATATGATCAGGCCAATATTGATAGTATAGTTATTTCTATGTATAATATTTCCAATATTTTTCTTTTAACTTATTAAAATAGGGAAGCTGTATGAGATGTTAGTTAAAAGCACAAGCCATTGAGTACACAAATCTGGCTTTGAATCTACTCCCCTACCTACTCCCTTGGTCAAGTCATTTAATTTCTCTGAGCCTATGTTTCTGTATCTGTAAAATGGATGCAGTAGTAATCCCTACTATAGAGTTGTCATGATTGTTGCATTTTGTTTTATTTTATTTATTTATTTTTTGAGACAGAGTCTTGCTCTTGACACCCAGGCTGGAGCACAATGGCACGATCTTGGCTCACTGCCACCTCCAGCTCCAGGGTTCAAGCGATTCCCCTGCCTCAGCCTCCTGAGTAGTTGGGATTATAGGTGCTCGCCACCATGCCTGGCTAATTTTTGTATTTTTAGTAGAGATGGGGTTTCACCATGTTGGCCAGGCTGGTCTCAAACTCCTGACCTGATGATCCGCCCGCCTCGGCCTCCCAAAGTGCTGGGATATTTATTTTGAGTTAATGTTTATTTTATTTTATTTTATTTTATTTTATTTTATTTTATTCTTCTTTTGAGACGGAGTCTCACTCTGTCACCCAGGCTGGAGTGCAGTGGCTCGAACTCGGCTCACTGCAACTTCCGCCTCCCGGGATCAAGCGATTGTCCTGCCTCAGCCTCCCGAGTAGCTGGGACTACAGGCGCATGCCTCCACGCCCGGCTAATTTTTTGTATTTTTTAGTAGAGACGGGTTTCACCGTTTTAGTCAGGATGATCTCTATCTCCTGACCTCATGATCTGCCCGCCTTGGCCTCCCAAAGTGCTGGGATTACAGGCATGAGCCACCACGCCCGGCCAATTCTATTTTTTTTTTGAGACGGGGTCTAGCCCTGTCGCCTAGGCTACAGTGCAGTGGCATGATCATGGCTTACTGCAGCCTCGACCTGCTGGGGTCAGGCAATCCCCTTGCCTCTGTCTCCCAAGTAGTTGGGACTACAGGTGGATGCCATCATGCCTGGCTAATGTAAAAATTTTTTGTAGAGACAGGATCTTGCTATGTTGCATAGGCTGGTCTTGAACTCCTAGGCTCAGCTATCCTCTGGCCTCAGCCTCCCAAAGTGCTGGGATTATAGGCATGAGCCTCTGTGCCCATCAGATTTTATTTTATTATTTTTATTTTATTTTATTTTATTTTTGAGATGGAGTCTCCCTCTGTCGACCAGGCTGGATCGCAGTGGTGCGATCTCGGCTCACTTCAACCTCTGCCTCCCGGGTTCAAGTGATTCTTCTGCCTCAGCCTCCTCAGTAGCTGGGATTACAGGCGTGTGCCACCATGCCCTGCTAATTTTTAAAAATATTTTTAGTAGAGACAGGGTTTCTCCATGTTGGTCAGGCTGGTCTTGAACTCCTGACCTCATGATCCACCCACCTCGGCCTCCCAAAGTGCTGGGATTACAGGTGTGAGCCACTGCGCCTGGCCCCAGATTTTATTTTTGAGTTGAAATTCATATAACATAAAATTAACTGGCCGGGCATAGTGGCTCACGCCTGTAATCCTAGCACTCTGGGAGGCTGAGGTGGGTGGATCACGAGGTCAGGAGATCGAGACCATCCTGGCTAACATGGTGAAACCCCGTCTCTACTAAAAATACAAAAAAATAATTAGCCGGGCATGGTAGCGGGTGCCTGTAGTCCCAGCTACTCAGGAGGTTGAGGCAGGAGAATGGCGTGAACCCGGGAGGCAGAGGTTGCAATGAGCCGCGATCACGCCACTGCACTCCAGCATGGGTGACAGAGCGAGACTCCGTCTCAAAAAAAAAAAAAAAAGAAAACAAAAATTAACCGTTTTATGTCCTACAACCATCACCTCTATCTAGTTCAATTTTTTTTTTTTTTTGGACGGAGTCTCGCTCTGTTGCCCAGGCTGGAGTGCAGTGGCATGATCTCCGCTCACTGCAACCTCTGCCTCCTGGGTTCAAGTGATTCTCCTGTCTGAGCCTCCCGAGTAGCTGAGACTACAGGCACACGCCACCACACCTGACTAATTTTTGTATTTTTAGTAGAGATGGGGTTTCACCATATTGATCAGGCTGGTCTCAAACTCCTGACCTCAGGTGATCTGCCTGCCTTGGCCTCCCAAAGTGCTGGGATTACAGGCATGAGCCACTGTGCCTGGCCGATTTCAGAACTTTTTCATCACCCCCAAAGGAGACCCTGTATTCATTAAATATTTACTCTTTATTTCCTCCTCTCATCTCTGGCAACCACTGATTTGCTTTCTGTCTATGTAGATGTACCTATTCTGTATATTTCAAATAAATGGAATCACACAATATATGACCTTTTGTGTCTGGCTTTTCTGACATAGCATAATGTTGAGACTTAACCACTGGTCTCATGTATCAACCTCATTCCTCTCTCTCTTTTTTTTTTTTTTTTTGAGACAAAATCTCACTCTGTTGACCAGGCTGGAGTGTAGTGGTGTGATTACAGCTCTCTGCAGCCTCAAACTCAAGTGAACCTCCCACCTCAGCCTCCCAAAGTGCTGGGATTACAGGCAAAAACCACCATGCCTGACCGAGAACCTCATTCCTCTTTATGGCTAAATACTAGTCCGTTGTTCAGATATACAACTCTGCCTTCAATGCCTTCCAGGTCATTTGAAAAAATCTGTTTATTGGCCACGCATGGTGACTCACACCTGTAATCTCAGCACTTTGGGAGGCCGAGGTGGGCGGATCACCTGAGGTCAGGAGTTTGAGATCAGCCTGGCCAACATGGCAAAACCCCGCCTCTATTAAAAATACAAAAATTAGCCAGGCGTGGTGGCGTGCGCCTGTAATCCCAGCTACTTGGGAGGCTGAGACAGGAGAATCACTTGAACTCGGGAGGCAGAGGTTGCAGTGAGCCGAGATGGCACCACTGCCCTCCAGCCTGGGAGACAGAGCAAGACTCTGCCTCAAAAAAAAAAAAAAAAAAAAAAATCTATTTATCTATTTATGGTTAGTTGTGTCTTTTCCACCTTTGCCTACTGTGAAGAAGGTTACTGTGAACATTATTGTATAGTATTTGTTTGAATACCTGTTTTGAGTTCTTTTGTGTCTATACCTAAAAGTGGAATTGCTGGGTCATATAGTAATTCTTTTTTTTTTTTTTTTTCCTCAAAAGCTGGTGTCATAGTGTACATATAATAATACTATATTTAACTTTTGGACAAACCACCATACAGTTTTCCATAGCGGCTGTACCATTTTACATTCCTACCAGCAACGTATGAGGAGTCTGATTTCTTCACATCCTTGTCAACATTTGTTGTTGTTGTTGTTGTTGTTTTTAATTTTAGCTATCCTAGTAGATGTGAAGTGGTATCTCGTGCTTTTTATTTGCATTTCTCTAATGACTAGTGATGTTGAACATCTTTTCATGTGCTTGTTGGCCATTCGTATATCTTCTTGGAGAAATGTCTATTAAGTCCTTTGCCCAATTTCAAATTGGCTTGTCTTTTTGTTGAGTTATAACCATTGAATTTTAATTGTTGTAAAACACTCCATGAGTACATGTAGCACGCACTCAATAACTATTAGCTAATACTATAGTTGTAATTATTTTTGCCACATGTGGCCTGAATTGGAAGGAAATTGCCTAGTTTTTCCAAGTAGGAGTGGAGATGTAACAAAACCTATATTTATGGCCAATAAAGATTTGCCTCTGTCAGTGTTGATACTTTGCTTTTAATTGATGCTCCCAAATCAAGAAATTAGAAACGTGTATACATAAAATCAGTTTATCTTTGGCAGAAATCAGTATATTATCAATGTTTAGTTAATTCCTAAGAATTAATGGCAATAGTGCCTCTAGTTTTAGCTGAGATTTAGATCATCTTTCTTCATTCTGCCCTGTTATGCGACATTTGCTATAAATGCCACAATGAGAATCTTTTGAAACCTGGGTCAGAGAAGCCTACTTTTTATATTTAATAGTATGTGATTGATGTATTATCATTGTTTTATGCTTATTGCATCTTGGTTTTATGGGGTGTTCAAAAGAAGATAGATGAGAATAGGTGATCCAAAGTAATTTAGAATTTTATCCTCCAGTTGGGACTGAACCATCTTGAACTGATGAATATATTCTACCAGGTTTATAGGTAGATATGCCGTTTCATTATATCGTGATTTGGAGTGAGAGAGTAGCTTTTAAGCAGAACAAACAGCCATATGTAAGTCTAAATTTGGTTATTTTCTTTGAATAAGCAATGGAAACTGTATGCATTCAGGAACTGGTGATTCAGATATCTTCTGAAGGCCCTCTCTCCCTGTGCTCCACAGCTTTGTCCTGAACTCTCCTGTCTCTTGCGATGCCTCTGTGCCTATACCTATTTTGTGAACTCTGCCTGCAATGCCGTCCAAGTCAGTTGGTGACTCCTCAAACCTCACTGAAGTCTTTCGGGTGGATTCAAATGCTGCTTTTAGCCATTAAAATCTGTTACATCTGTTACATACTTTCACAATAGCACTTATCCTAGTGTAGTTTTAAAAATGCACTTAAAAATTTTTAAAGCAGTGCATGCATGCAGTAAACAAAATTGGACAGTACAGAAATAAATGGTGAAGACAGTCTCCCAGTTTTCTTCCCCATGGATAGCACTTTCTCTTTTGTATCCTTCCAAAGATATTTTGTGCTGATACAAGAATTTTTATACCATATGAAGTGCTTCTTCATCTTATCTTTTACTTCAGCGTAATTTATGAGTAATGAAAAAATTCAAGCATTACAAAAATGTAGAGTGTGTGAAGCAAAAGGTCCCCTTTACTTTGATCCCTAACACTAGCCCTTTCCAAATAACACTGTCCTAATTAACATTCCTCTCTCCAGAAGTAACCTCTGTTATAAGCCTTGTCTGTGCCTTCAGATTGTTCTGCTTACACTTATATGCCTATTTAAAAGTGTATATTTTTGTATTTTGTTTGTTTGTTTGAGACAGAGTTTCGCTCTTGTTGCCCAGGCTGGAGTGCAATGGCGCTATCTCCGCTCGCTGCAACCTGTGTCTCCCTGGTTCAAGTGATTCTCCTGGCTCAGCCTCCTGAGTAGCTAGGATTACAGGTGCACGCCACCATGCCCGGCTAATTTTTGTATTTTTAGTAGAGATGGAGTTTCACCATGTTGGCCAGACTGGTCACGAACTCCTGACCTCAGGTTATCCACCCACCTTGGCCTTTCAAACTGCTGAGATTACAGGCATGAGCCACTGCGCCCGGCCTTTTAAATTTTATTATTATTATTATTATTTTAAAACAGAGTCTTGCTCTGTCACCCAGGCTGGAGTGCAGTGGCACAATTTTGGCTCAATGCAGCCTCTGCCTCCCAGGTTCAAGCGATTCTCCTGCTTCAGCCTCCCGGCTAGCTGGGATTACAGGCGCACACCACCATGCCTGGCTAATGTTTTGTATTTTTAGTAGAAAGGGGGTTTCACCATGTTTGCCAGGCTGGTCTCGAATTCCTGACCTCAGGTGATCCGCCTGCCTCGGCCTCTCAAAGTGCTGGGATTACAGGCGTGAGACACCATGCCTGGATTGTATGTATTTTTTTTAATGATATTTTGTATATTCTTTAACTTTTTCTTTTTCATATATGTGTCTTGGAAAATTTTTTATGTCAGATCCTCTTTATTTTTATTTATTTTTTGAGACACGGTTTTGCTCTGCCACCCTGGCTGGAGCACAGTGACATCATCTCATCTTATTGCAACCTCAGCCACACAGGCTCAAGTGATCCTCCCATCTCAGCCTCCTAAGTAGCTAGGACTGCAGGCCATGCTTGCTAATATTTAAATTTTTTTGTAAAGTCGAGGTCTCACTGTATTGCCCAGGCTGGTCTTGAACTCCTGGACTCAGGTGATCCTTCCACCTCAGCCTCTTAAAGTGTTGTGCTTACAGACATGAGCCATCTTGCCCGACCCACTTTATTCTTCCTGCATGGTGTTTATTGCATAAAATGTATATACCATTTTATTTAACCATTTCCCAATTAATGGATATATCTAGGTGTTTCTAACAGTGTTTTAATGAACCACTTTTTTATATGGTTCTTGTCGGGCATGTGTGAATCTCTAGGTTGCTAGAAGTGAATTGCTAGGTGAAAGGTTGTGCTCTTCTAAACATTTTGGTGAATACTACTAAATTGCTTTACTTTTTAAAAACAATGTACTTTGACATAATTTTAGATTTACAGAAGAGTAAAGATAGTACAGAGAGCTCCCATATTCCCTTCTCTCAGCTTCCCCTAATGTTAACATCTTTCATAACCATAGGGCATTTATTAAAACTAAGAAATTAACACTGTACACTATTATAGACTTGATTTGGATTCCTCCAGTTTTTCCACTAATGTCTTAAAAAATCTCAGAGATGGGCTCTTGCTGTATATTGCCCAGGTTAGTCTTGAATTCCTGCCTCAAGTAATCTTCTTGCCTCGGCCTCCCAAAGTGCTGGGATTACGGCATGAGCCACTGTGCCTGGCTACATTCTGGATATTAATCCTTTGTTAAATATGATTTCTTTTCCTTTTAGGCAGATGATGCTTTTTCTTCTCTCTTTTTAAAATTTCAAATGTAATATGCTTATTGTACAACATGTATAAGTTGAAAAGTGAAAGTCTCCCTACTGTCTCTTTAGTCCCATTCCCCATACATGGTACTGTTCTTACCCCACAGACTAACAGATTGGTATTTTTCCTACCAGAACATTTTCTGTATAGATGTAGAAACATGTATGTATGTGTTTGTATGTGCCTACATGTGTGCAAGTGTGTATGTATATATAAAAGCATGCATAAATATGTTTTTTGATAACAGTGAGATCATACAACATACTGCAATTTTGCTTTCATCAGTTAACAAATCATAGAACCCTAATGTGTTGTAAATGTATGTTTCAAATACAATCTAGTGTCTTTTTCTCACTAGATTATAAGCTCCCTCCTACAGAGACCATGATTCTTCTCACCCTACACCTATTCTTTTTCTATGTAAATACGATCATCCATACGTTTGCTCATGCCAAAAATCTTTCATTTTTTTTTTTTTTTAAGACGGCATTTCACTCATGTTGCCCAGGCTGGAGTGCAATGGCGCGACCTTGGCGCGACCTTGGCTCACCGCAACCTTCGCTTCCTGGGTTCAAGCAATTATCCTGCCTCATCCTCCCGAGTAGCTAGGATTACAGGTGTGCGCCACCATGCCCAGCTAATTTTGTATTTTTAGTAGAGACGGGGTTTCTCCATGTCGGTCAGGCTGGTCTGGAACTCCCAACCTCAGGTGATTTGCCCGCCTCAGCCTCTCAAAGTGCTAGGATTACAGGTGTGACCCACCGTGCCCAGTCCATTCATTTCTTTAATAAAGTTTTACTGAGTGCCTACTATGAGCCAGGTACATAGGAGTAAACTAAGCATGAAAATTCTTGCCTGAATGCAGCTTATATTCTAGTGGAGAGGGCAGATATTCAGCGAAGGAGTGAAATGTTTAGTATTTCACGGGGTAATAAATGGTATTTCAAAAAAAAAAAAAACAAAAACCATGAAAAAAACACCCTCCCAAAGGAGGGGGAGACTGTGTGAGCATGTAAGTATATAAGTGTGTGTGTGTGTGTGTGTGTGTGTGTGTGTGTGTGTGGCAGAGACAGAGATAGAGATAGAGACAGATTCAGATGTAGTGAGGGAAGGCCTTGTTGAGAAACTAATATTTGAGGAAAGATCTAAAAATTGTCTTTGATTTCCTTTTCTTCCTCATAACTCATATCAAATATGTCTCCAATTCCTATTGATTTAATCTTCAAAATATATCTGAAGCCCACCCATCAAGTAGGTGGATTGAATTGGCAGTGGGAGTTTGTGAAAATTTTCTTACGATTGTTTTAATATTCTCAGTGAATTAGGAAATAAAGTGCTCAGCCGAGAGTGAGGATGAGGAGGGTGATGGAGGTTTGTGTAAAGAGGAAAAGGTGTGAAATTGTTTAGGAGAATGGGAGAATGGCTGCAGCAGGGAAATATTGTGTGATTGCCAGGGAGCATTGAGAGCCCCTTGAGGTTTGCAGTTACAATTTTGTGGGGTTTTTTTGTTTTTTTGTGTGTTTTTTTTTGTTTTTTGTTTTTTGTTTTGAGACAGAGTCTTGCTCTGTCTCCCAGGCTGGAGTGCAGTGGTGCGATCTTACTGCAACTTCTGCCTCCCAGGTTCAAGTGATTCTTGTGCCTCAGCCTCCGAAGTAACTGGGATTACAGGTGCATGCCATCATGCCTGGCTGATTTTCGTATTTTTTTTTAGTAGAGTCGGGGTTTCACCATGTTGGCCAGGCTGGTCTCAAACTCCTGACCGCAAGTGATCCGCCTGCCTCGGCCCCCAAAGTGCTGGGATTACAGGTGTGAGCCACTGTGCCCAGCTTGTGGTTATTTATTTGAGACAGAATCTCACTCTGTCACCCAGGCTGGAGTGCAGTGGCACCATCTTGGCTCACTGCAACCTCCGCCTCCTTGGTTCAAGCCATTCTCCTGCCTCAGCCTCCCAGTAGCTGGGATTACAGGCGTGCGCCACCATGCCCAACTAATTTTTGTATTTTTAGTAGAGACGGGGTTTCACTTTGTTGGCCAGGCTGGTCTCAAACTCCTGACCTCTCAGGTGATCTGCCTGCCTTGGCCTCCCAAAGTGCTGGGATTACAGGCGTGAGCTACTGTGCCCGGCCTCTGTGGTTATAAATTTAAAGTGAGATCGGCCAGTATGGTTTATTTCCTCCAGCCATATTCAGCTGCAGGGGTGTATGTTTGGAGTGAATTTAACCAGGGAGGGGTTTTGCCAAGATAGCCAAACAAAGCAGGAGAAGGGCAAGGGATAGAGGGTACCTGTGTATGCAAGGGAGTGGTATAATATACTGTGGAATTCTAACCAGGTAAGGAGGGGAGGACATGAAGTGGCTAAGAGATAGTGAAAAGATGGGAGAAGCAATGGATGGAAGGTCCTTGTGGGATCAGAAGCTGCTGGAGTTTGGGTATGTGAGAGACTGAACCATGAAGATAGTGGGTCATTGTTGGACAGTGGGAGCTAATTGATATTGTGAAAGCATGATCATGGGTTGAGTGGGTAAAGGACAAGATCAGTGGAAGTGAGAAATTTAAAGAACTGAGACAAGGAATTCAGAGAGATAGGGTATGGAAAGATCATCTTTGTGAAATCACTGAGAGTTAAGATAGTAGTGTAGAAGGTCACAGTAAGCCAGGTAATGGGTAATAGAATTTTTATAGGATATTCGATGTAAGGTTTTGTGTTTTTTTAGGGAATAAGGAGGGAGACTGATTTGGAAACATCTGTGAGGAGCAAAGAGGACACTTACTCACCCCCAGGTCCAGTGGTATGAGAGGTATGGGGAAGGTAACTTACACCACTTTAGGGCCCCAGAGGCCAGTGTGGCCCCAGAGGAGAACCAGCTTTTAATTAGAGCAAGAAGTTGAAGGGAATATTCAAAGAAGATGCTGAAAATGTAGGGAAAGCGTTTCAAAGTTTGGAGAGGTGGATGACACATGGAGACAGAACTAGAGATATGCAGAACAGTGTGGGGATTAGAATGTGGGAGATGAGGCCGGGCGTGGTGGCTCATGCCTGTAATCCCAGCATTTTGGGAGGCTGAGGTGGGTGGATCGCCTGGGGTTAGGAGTTTGGGACCAGCCCGACCAACTTGGTGAAAACCCATCTCTACTAAAAATACAAAAATTGGCCAGGCGCGGTGATGCACTCCTGTAATCCCAACTACTCGGGAGGATGAGGCAGGAGAATCGCTTGAACCTGGGAGGTTGAGGTTGCAGTGAGCTGAGATCACGCCACTGCACACTCCAGCCTGGGCAACAGAACTAGACTCTGTCTCAAAAAAAAAAAAAAAAAAAAAAGAATGTGGGAGATGGGAGATGAGAGATGTGGGAGTCTGGGGCTTCTTTGATGGACAGCATAAGCAGAGATAAAGAACCTGAAGAGATTAGGCCTGGTGGAGAGCAGGCAGGCACTGGAGGTGAGGGTGGGAGTGTGGGGAGGGAGCAGGGGTGTTCTTACCTAGATCCCCTGCTGACACATCTGTTCATAATGGAGAGGAGTATCTTACTCCAGGTGTAAGGGGTTCTCTTTTGATGAATCCTGTGGGCTCTCTCTTTATGATCACATATTAATGCCTTTTGCTTTAAGTATTTATTTTTTTTTTGAGGCAGGGTCTTGCTATATTATAGCCCAGCCTGGCTTCAAACTTGTGGGCTCAAGCAATCCTCCTGCCTC